>NW_026055692.1:600000-1077719 GCF_023758065.1 Alternaria ventricosa | reverse complement strand
TAATAGCTTATAAAATATTTTATATAGCTATAAAACTTAACTTTAGAGTCTTTAAAGTACTTTCTAGCTATATAATTACTATTAGGTAAATATACTTAATAGCTATAAGTATAAATTCTACTCTAATGTAAGTAAAGATTAGTAGCCTAGTACTTAATTTTAGGTAGCTAATAATATTAGAAATACTTTTTAAACTATTTATATAATACTTAATCTAGAGATTAATAGCTATAAAGCTATTATAGACTTATTCTATAGAGTTAAGTTACTATATTTATAATTACTAGCTAGAATTTGGCTAGAAGATTAGCGCTTATATGTATTTTAATTAACTTAGTAGTAAGCTCTTAGCTAGCTCTCTCTACTAAGCTATTAGGCTTATAAGTATATGTAAAGAATAGAGAGGTAACAGAAACTATTCTCTAATAATAGAATATAGCTTTGTTAGAACAAAGTAGTTAAATACTATAATAAATAGTATAACTAATAAAGATTACAATAAAGTAATTGCAAAGTAGATAATAAGTAATAGGTAATAATATTGTTGCTAAGTAAAAAATAACTATAGAGAATTGCTATTTCTTTTATAGAAAATAGCTATTAGAATAATTGCGTAAATATCTGCCTATTTCTGCTTAAAGATAAGAATTTATAATTAAATCTACTTAATTTCTAGATTTATAATCTAAGTCTGCTAAATTCTTCTTATCTTCTAGATTTATAATTTAGACTAGTACTAATTATATTAGTCTATACGTTGTATTGCATAGACTAATAATTAGTTTATTACTAGATCTTTTAGCAATTGTAGAAAGAGAGATAGAAAAGATAAGAGTTATTATTTTACGTAATAACTCTAATAATAACTAAGCTAAGATAAATAGAGGTGTTTTAGAATCTTCTAGTATAGCAGATTAAAACTAGCTACTACAATCTTAATTACGTAAGCAATTAGATTTACTAGGAATTTTTTTAATTTGTTAAGAAATAATAATGAGTGCAATCTTAACAAAGCTTAATAATAAAAAGATAATAATAACTAAGTTATTATAGTCTTTACAGTACTCAGAGTTATAAAAGCTACTCTAAAGTAATTATATAAGTAGTTAAAAAAAAGTCTATATAGATAAGAGTCTATATACTTAGAAAATATAGACTTACTACGCGTTTTGTATATTTATTAATCTAGTTTATAACAGTAATACTATTAAAGTTAAAGCTCTTACTTTAGCGCTATACTAGCTATAAATCTATAGCTAAAGTTTATATAAAAGCTATTATAGAGTAGCTAGTATAGACTATAATTTTAATTAAGCTACTTATAAATATAGTTAAGTTGTTTAAGTTAGCGTTTTTTATAACACTAGGCGTCTAAGTATTATTAAAAATATAAATATTCTCTATAAGTATAGAAGAGAAGTTAATTTAGACTAAGTATTATTCTTTAAGAAAAAAGTAGAATATATTAGAAGTTTTAAAGAGTTAGAAAAGAATATTTATAGTAAAGAAAAGTATTTAAGTAAATAGGCTTTTATATAATTACTATGTAAGGTAGCTATTTTCTAAACTATAGTATTAACTTCTATAAAAATATTGACTTTTATACTAACTATAGTTATCTACCTACTTTTATAGCTAATAAAAAGTCTTCTACTTAATATTATACTACCTTCTAAATTCTAGCTCTTCTACTAATAATAGCTACTTATTATTACTATTAGCATCTACTTAGCTTTAAAAGCTTATCTAAATATATATTTCTAGAATTTTAATAACTTTATAGCTCTATAGCTTACCTTTAGTACCTCTAAGTTTACTTCTAAGTATAATAGATAGTTTTCTATTACTATTACTTCTATAAGTATATTACTAATACTCTAGATCTATAGTAAATATTACAAAGAGATTTTTAATAATAATACTTATAACTATATTATAGTAAATATAAGGTGTTTAGAAAATATACTTATATTAAGATTACTATATAAAGTTACTAGACTACGTTTTATTACTCTACTCTACATTAATATTCTACTATAATAAGCTACTACTTATTTATAATATTAAACTTCTTATAGTTCTTTTATTTTAAAGTATCTTATATATTAAAATATTAAAAATTACCTTACACTAATTATATTATAGTTTTTAGATTTTATAATAATAATTAAAAACCTACTGGCTATATAAAAAAATTACTTAGAAGAACTAGTTCTTATAATATAATAGAATATAGTAGTTCTAATTACTAAAGCTTATATAAATTTAGAAATAATAAAACTTTCTAAGCTTAACAATAGTAGAATTATCTAATAGTAGTATTAGTAAGCTAAACAAATTATATATATTTAAGATAATTTAGTTAACTAAAAGACTCTTTTTCTAATAATTTCTAAGTAATAAAAAAAACCTTAGTATAGTAGAATATGTAATAAGTTTTATTAAATATAATTTTATAATTATTAATTATAATTATAAAATAAAAAGTTTCTAGAAATAAAGTACTTGTTAATATAGTTATAATAGCTCTATAGATAGATTAATTACTTTTAGTAATTATATTTACTCACTAGAGCTAGAGAATAAGTATTTTAGTAAAAGCTTACTAGCTCTTTTAGTTTTGTTATAGAAAATACTAGTGTTAATAGTAGATTAGATACTTATACTAGCATAAATAATAAGAATATAATTTAAAATATAAAAAGCTATTGGTAATAGTTTAAGAGAAACTTAAGGTTATCTAGAAGTATTTTATAAAGAAAATAATAATCTATTTCTAGCTACTATAAGCTAATAGTAAATAATCTTTATAAAACTAAATCTTAAAACTAGGAAATTAAAAAAATAATTATAATAATTTTTAAGTAAGATATATTTCTTCTAAAAGATTAAACTTAGATAATACTCTAATAAAATATGAAGCTAGATTAGTACCTAAGAGTTTTTTACTAAGATTTAATATTTTTCTAAGAAAACCTTTTAGTTCTACTAGATTATCTAGCATATCTAAACTATTATTATCTACATTTTACTATATAGATTATGATATCTCTATACAAAGTATTCTAAGCTTTCTAAAATATAATAATAAAGAATAATAATATATATATATATATATATTAACGTAGAAGCCTATAATAGTAATATTTAAAAAGGATTTAAGGTAAGATAATAAATTATACTTTACTAGACTATTGTAACAAAGCTATTCTAGATAGAAATCTTTTTTAGCTAACCCTTTTTTTAGTTTAAAGTAAGCTTCTAGATAGTAGTAATTAATCTTTACTTTAGTTCTAGAAGAACTAGATTTTAAAGTTTTAAGTTTAGATAATAGTATTCTTATCTATAATACTAAACTTATTAAATTACCTAAGCACAAAAACATTATTTTAGAGTTTAGTCTTTATTAAAGACTATTAGATAATCTTAATATAGGATTTACTTAGTATTATTAATTCTAAATTATTATAAAAAAGAGATTGATAAATTTTTATATTAAGAAAAAGTTAGAGATAGATCTAAAAGGTACTAAGTTAAGAAGAGATAGTAAGCGCAATTGTAGTAGCTATAAATAAGACAAAAAGCGTAGGTAGAGTAAGCGTAAGTTAAGTAGCTAGAACATAGTAGAGATTTAGATTAATTTAAGTTATATATTAAACTATAGTAGCTAAAAAGCTAAGAGAAAAAGAGCTAATTAAAAGTAAAGTTATAAGAGTATAGTAGTAAAAAGCGCACTTTAAAAAAACTTTATTTAGTCTAAGAAAAGTATTTTTAAATATATTCTAATAAAGTAATATATAAGTAAGCTAAAGTATATAAAAGATTCTTATAAAGCTACCTAAGAAGGCTAGTAAGTATTATAAGCGTATATATATATATATATAGTTACTAATGATATATAAAAAGATACTAGTCTATATAAGTAGTAGATCTTATAAATCTAAACGCTAAGACTATTAAGAGGTAGAAGAATATAGATTTAAACTATAGAAAGTAGTTATATAAGATATTAAATGAAATTATTATTATATTATTTAGTAAGTTTATTAAAGACCTTAGTATATAAGATGTATATATATATATATATATATATACGTATATATATATAAGATAGTTTACAGCTAATAGTATATATATAGAAAGTGCTAATATATTTATTAATAAGTAGCTTAAGAAGCTAGAAGACCTAAAAGACTAAGTGCTAATTAAAGAGAATAAGAGAGATAAGAAGTCTAAGAAAAATAAGAAAAAAATAAAAAAAGTTTATAAGAATTAGGTAGTAGTAATAAGAGCGTAAAATAGATTAGAGCTATACTTACGTATTTTATAAGCGCTAAGACACGTAGTATAATATATTAGTTAAGTATTATATTAGTATAAGTATTTATATATAAGTAGTAAATTATTTATATATAATAGTAATAGTAATAGTATTATAATATTACTAGTAATAGTATTTTTATAAAAGTAGCTAAATATAAAGCTATATTTAGTATATTAGTATATATATATAATAGAATATAATATATATAGTATATATAAGTAATTATATATTATATAGTATATAAGGTAACGCGTAAAGTAGGTATAAAGGTATAAGTAGGCGTATAAGTATAGATAGGTATATAGGTATAAGTAAGTGTATAGATATAAGTATAGGTGTATTATAAAGGTACTAGCTAAGTAGCTACTTAATATAGTAGGCGCCTAAAGCGCTGCGTAGCCTTAGTAGGCTTAAGAGCTTAAGAGTTAAGTAGGCGTACGTAGGTAAGTTATTCTAACTTAGACTAGACAGTCTAGGTTAAGAGCTCTAGTACTAAGTTATTACGTAAACAAACTCTATTTATACACTATTAAATAAATCTAGATATATACCTTTACGTATAATAAATAAATTATCTAGAAATCTAGATAATAATTATTTATTTAAATTCTATTAAAAATTAATAGGTAGGTTAACTTGTTTAACTATATATACTAGGCCTAAACTCGTTTATAGTGTTAAATATCTAGCTAAACTAAGACTTCTATCTAGTTTCTATTAATAATAAAAAGAACTACTAAAAGTTCTATAATTAGTTACTTATTAATAACTTATACCTTTAGATTATCCTACACTAGATTTTCTTTTATTTTTAATTATTGTGTTATTATTTTAATTAAATCTAGAATAATATTTAAGTATTATATCTAAGTAACTTCTATTAAATAGTTAATTTTAACTATTAAAAATTTATAATTAATAACCTTCTCTTCTAGGCCTAAGAAATAGAGCCTATAGTATACTTTTTTAAGATTAAGTAATTACGTAATTCTATAAATACGCGATAACGCGTTACTGTATTAGACTCTTAATTTAAACTTAAAAATCTCTAATATAAGCCTAGATTTATAACTTTTAATACTTATAACTATACTACTTACACTAATATAATAATTACTACGTACGTAATTATAATATACTAACTACTTTATATTTATAATATAATACTAATAGCTATCTAGACTATTAACTAGTAGTCTTAGTACTAGCCTTATATAATTGCGTAATACTAAAAAGAAAGTAAGTAAGCTATAGTAAGCTTAATACTAGTATAGAGCCTCTAATATAACTTAAGATAATCTAAGATATCTATATAAAACTTATATAATTACTAGTAACTTATATTCTATATATAATTACTTATAAGCTTAGCTATATTAGCTACTATATTATATAATTATCTCTATAGCTTAATACTATACTATACTTTTAACGCTTAAGAGATTATATAAAGTACTTTCTACTTCTACTTTATATACTTATTTTTTTTAGTAACTTTAATAAATAACTACTTATTAGGCGTTACTAGTCTACTTACTACTAGTCTAGTGTCTAAACTCTTTACTTAGTTAAACTACTCTTTAGTAATAAAGTAAGTATTCTAAAAAAGATCTATATAAGCCTTATAGAATACGCTAGCTATATTTAAGCTTATAATATATATATTATCTAAGTTAATCTAGTTTATAAGATTTAGGTTATTATACTAGAACCTTTACTATAGCCTAAGAGTTCTACTTATATATTATAGTCTAACTATCTTATATTTCTTTACTTTTATATTAAAGGTAAAAAAGCTACTTTCTAAGTTATAAGATCTACTATAGTAGTATTTTTAGTATTATCTATAGCTAGAGTATTAAAGAGAATAGGCGCGTTTTTTAGAAGTTTAAAGAAAAAGTTAATTTTAATTATTACTAGTATTTTAGAGAATTTACTCTTATAAGTATTTTAAAATATAAAATAAAGAGAAGTATCTTATAAGTGTGTAGGCTTTTTATATAAAACGTTATATAAGGTAGCTATCTACTAAACTATAGTATTAATCTTTTTAAAAAGTATTATAACTATAGTTATTTACTTAGTTCTATAGCTAATAGAATAGCTTCTATTTAGTATTATACTACTTTCTAACTCTTAGCTCTTCTACTAATAAGAGCTACTTATTATTACTATTAGTATTTACTATTAAAAGCTTATCTAGACGTACATTTTTAGAATTTTAATAATTCTATAGCTTAATAGCTTACCTCTAGCACTTTTGAGTTTACCTCTAAGTATACTAGATAGTTTTTTATTACTATTACTTCTATAAGTATATTATTAATACTCTAGATCTATAGTAAATATTTAAGAGAAAGTTTTATTAATTTCTACTACTATATTATAGTAAATATAAAGTGTTTATAAAATACAATGATATTAAGATTACGATATAGAGTTACCTAACTACGTTTTATTACTCTACTCTATATCAATATTCTACTATAATAATTAATAACATTTTAGTTTTCTATAATTATAAAAGTACTTCTATTATTTATATAACTACTAGTTAAATCTTAAAACTTAAAAAATTTATTACTATTTATAGTGTAAAATTAGTATTAATAGCTCTAAAATAAGCTATTAAATCTAGTTAAAATATTCTTAACTTAGATTAAAATTTTTAATAAAGAATAATATAAAGGAGTTTATTTCTATTTTAAGTAAAGTTAATTTTAAGTAGGCTTCTAAATAGTAATAGACTACCTTAAAACCTAATTATTACAATAGAACTAAGTACGTAAATATTAATAGTTAGTTTATTAGAGAATGTCTACTAGATAATAGAATAAATATAGTTTATAAGACTATAAGTAGTATTTTAGTATATAGTTTATGTAAATCTGCTACTTATTCTTAATCTAAGAAAATACATGAACAGATCTAGTTTAATAAGACTATTTTACTTATTTCTAAGTAATTATCCTAGTCTATGTAATATAAATTCTAATTACTACTTTACTAGATAGAGCTATTAACTACGTTTTGTTACTCTACTTAGAATTAATACTTTACCATAGATATAATTACTAGCACTTTCTACATTATAATACTTACCTACTTAGAATAACTTGTTAACACTTTTTATTTTCTTATTCTACTATTTATACTTTTTTTTTTTAGTCTTCTTTAAGAGGTGCTACTATAAGTAAATATAACTTTTTATAATATAGCTTAAGTATAGATTCTACTTTATTATAATTTTATATATATTAAAGTAAAATATAATAGTGTCTTTTCTTTAAAGAGAGTATTAACTTATATAAAGTATATATAGAATAGAGTTATATAGAATTAAAGTAATATTAAAAGCTTAAACTACTAAGTAGTTTATAGTGTTAAAATAAGAATTATAAAAGAAGCGCTATATCTTTTAAAAAGATTTATAAAAAGCAAAGTTCTAGTAAAAAATAATAATAAGACTTACTCATTTTATATATATTTAGAAATAATATTTAATATAATAGTATTTTATAGTTTTTATAGGCTTAATAGTATTAGGAAACTAAGTTATAGTAGTAATAATAAGCAAAATTAATAAAGTAATAAGATTTATTATAACGTTATTCTTTATAATAATATAGAAGAAATTATATAGTAATATTAATCTATATAGTAATAAAGTTAATAGATAATAGTAAAGCAACTTAAAACAGCTCTAGAGAGTAGAGTAATAATACTAGTAAAAGATTAATATTGTTTAATTTATTCTCTTTATTACTATAAGAACTAACAAATAATATAATAAACTAGCGTAGCATTTAATATTAGATTAAAGCTACTAAAGTCTTTAACTTGTTTCTAAATTCTAAGAATTAATTTAGAAAATAAGAAAAGAGTAATTTACTACAGTATTAGTATCTATATTCTTTCTATAACTTTAAGAAAAATATTACTTTATAAGTTAGAAGCTAATAAGTGTGTATAGTTAAATTATTAGAAGTATTTATATTTAAATCTTTAATATAAAGTATTTTTATATAGAAATAGCTTTTAAGCTAGGTTAATTCTAGAAGCTCTAACTACTTTAGAAGTACTAGTGCTAAAGTTCTAAGTCTTAGCTTATCTACTTTTAAAGGTAAGTAATACTATTAGTTAAATATTCTCTAGTATACTAGTAGTAACTCTTACTTACAAAAGCTAGCGTATAGGCTATAGACTTATCAGTTTACAAATAAATAAATACTATAATAGTCGTAAATAAAAAGTAATCTTATACAGCTTTTATTTCTACTATTTTAAGTCTTATATCTTAAAAATTCTATTTTAGGCTTTATAACTAGTAACTATTCTTAAGCTATCTATAAAAGTAAAAAAGATAAATAGAAAGATATAAATAGTTCTTCTTATTTAGATACTAATTTTTAAAATTTACTTTATGTTATTATATCTTATTTAATAATTATATTATACTAAAACTAGAAGAAATGTTAATAATTAGAGATAATTAAGTCTATTATAATTATTCTACTGCTTATAAAATATAACACTTAATTTCTAGCTATATACTTAAGAGCTAGTTGATTACGTATCTATAGTTAAATAATAGCAACTACTCTTTAACTTTAGTATACTATTATATATTCTAGAAGAAAACTTACTTTACTTAAACAATCTCTATTTTATCTACTATAATAAGTGTACTTTAGTAGAGTCTAGGTTTACGAATTTACTATATACTGTAGTAAGTAATTGCTTAAGAAAGTATTTATTTATACTTATTACTAATAGTAGTAAGCCTCTATTAATTGAAATCTAGTTAATTAGCTTAGTAATTACTTTAAAAAAGCTTAAATTACACTATAATAGCTTAGAATCTAGCTGATATGTAAAAACATCTATATATTTACAGTAGAGTAAAAAGAAGGAAGAGATATTTTAAAAGTTATCTTTTTTAAAGCTAATTATCTAGATAATTAAAGTAGCTATACTAAAAAGTTTTCTTATATTAGTATTAATAAGATCTTAAAGCAATCTATACTAAGTAAGTACTCTAGCGTACTAAGCCTATTTACTATTTTAAATAAGCTTAAAGATATAGCTCTCTATATCAAAGTATATCTTTGTATATAATAAGAAAATATATAGTTTCTTAATTTTAGTAAATTCTTTATAGTTTTTGTAATCTCAGACTTTAATATTTAAGTAGTAGCTATTTTAAGTTACTTTTACATTAGAATCTAATATAAATCTTAAAAGCTCTATAACTCACTAATACTTATTTAGAAAAAATAACTTTAGTAATAAATGTTTTGTAGTCTCTACTTAAGAATAAGAATCTATTCTAGAAATAGTTTTAGATTATTTTTAGTAACTAATTAAACTTAAATTAAGTTATTATAGCTATTTAAAGCTTATTATAGAAAATAAAGTAAAGCTTTCTAATAAAAGTAATTTTTAAAAGTATCTACTACGAGTTTATAAAAGAAAGTTTTTAAAAATAGAGACCTAATATTCTAAAAATTTTAGACTTTAAAGTAGTATAACTTAGCTAAACTTAAAGATATAGAGCTAGTATTTAGAATCTAAGATAATAAAACTATAAGTACTAATATTAGTAAGACATTACTTAATGATAACTAAGTTTAATTTTAAGCGTTTTTTCAAATTCTTTTATAACTTTTTAAGCAGATATCCTATAACTCTAAGAAAATTACTAAAAACAAAAATAGATATAGAGAATAAAATTAAAGAATAAAATTAGTAGTTTAAAGGTTAGTCAAAGGAATGTAGCTAATTAAAGTAGAATTTAATAAGTACTCTTTTTTTTACGCTAATTTACTAGCGCTAGAAGCTTATTTAAAATTAATACTAGTAAGCTAACTTAAAGAATTAGCTTTTTACTCTCGAAAATACTAAACATTCTAGTTCTAGCTAGTCTATTTATTTAGTTAGATAGGTTTAAAAAAGATACCTTTTTTAATATCTCTTTCTTTCTGTTTCTCTACTATAACTATTAAAAGATAATCTTAATAGTAAAATTCAGCTTCTAGCCTTTTTTAAGTAAGGTTTATAGTACATTTATTAAAGTTAGAGAGTACTTAGAATTGTTTAATTGCAGATACGTAATTGCTTAGCTCTTAAGTATATAGCTAGAGATTTTATTCTAACTTTCTTTTATAGTAGAATAATTATATTATACTTAATTATCTTTGATTATTAATTATCTCTAGCTCTAATAAGTTTAAGCCTAGCTACTTAATTATAGAACTAATTTCTACTATATAGTAAAGCTTACTAGAAGATAGATTAATTAATTTTATTTCTACTTTACTCCCTTAAAATATTCTATAATTAGAATAGCTCTTACGTAATTACTTACTTACTACCTACTTCTTTATTATTCTTTATATCTCTATATTAATTTTATACTATAACTCTATAAATATAAGTAATTATACTATAGCTATTATAGCTATAAGTATACTTTTTAATACGTAATATAACTGAAATACTTAGTTTATACATTTTAAGTAATACTATAATAAGAAAAGTATTTAGAAAAAGATTAATTCTAGATTTCTAGATATTAAATATATAGATACTTAGAAGTCTAAGTTCTTTAACTTTCTAGTTCTAGAGCTTATAGCTTTAGCTTCTTTTTTTATAAAACTAACTAGAAATTAAAAGAACAAGTATAATAAATCTACTTATAAGTATAATACTTTTTTATAAAATTATAACTATAAAACTAAAGATAGTACTATACTTATAGCCTACTAGAACTACAAGTTTAAGTAGTAGTTAGAAAAAACTATAAAAATTAATAATATTAAGAACTAGATTATATATACTTTTATACTTAAGTATTTATTACTTATAATTATAAGTAATAATAAAAGAATAGTCTAGTCTCTTATAAAGACTTTTAAGACTATACTTACTTCTACTTATTAAACTATATATAATATAGTTTATATAAAGTATTATACTTATTTTAAGAAGACTTAGAGAGAATCTATAAAAAAGTAGTTTACTAACTTGTTAATACCTTACTAAAAAGTAAAGATTGTAGAGCTTTTAGAAGTTAGAAAACTTTTTATAATTACTAAATCTTTTACTATAATTAAAAAGTTTAACTCTAAGTAGGCTTACTAGTAGTAATATAATTAATTATTTACTATAGCTCTAAAAAAAAATATTAAGCTCTAGTAATCTTAGTAAGGTGTTTAGTGTTGTTTTTTAGAAAATATTTATTACTTTTAAAAAAGATAAAACTAATATAATTTTTAATATAGTTATAAGTTAACTTTTTACTTCTACTAAGTTAGATAAGAAGTAGTTAAACTTACTACTTAAGCCTTATTCTTATAAACCTAATATAAAGTATAAATTAAAGCCTATTTTATACTTTTAATTATAAACTATAATAACTAGATTTAAGCTACTAAGTATTATATCTATAAAACGCTTTACTTAAAATAATTAAAAGATTTAAAAGCGCTACTATCAAAAGAAGTAGAGTAGCTTATATAAAAAAGTAAAGTAATTTAGCTAAAAAATAAGTACTCTAGCTTCTAAGTACCTAAGTAATATAGTTTCTATAATTATTTACTTTAAAGAGCTAATTACTAAGTTTAGGCCTTTTATTCTTAGTATAAGCTTTAGGCTTTATATACTTTTAGCTAGTATAATTATTAATAGTAAAGCTATAGTCTACTTATTTAATAATAAAGCTTTAATTAAGTTTAATTTCTTTATTAAGACTACTAGAGAAATAGTTAAAGCAGGTAGCTAGATTTTTCCAGTAATTAGTATTAGTAATTATATACTCTAACTTATTTTAAGTATCTCTAAAAAACTTTAGAAAGCTAATCTAATACTTACTAGTATTAAGATTATTTCTAGTTTCTTTACTAATATTATTTTAGAGAAGCTTCTTAGAAGTAGTAGTATATAGTATATAGGCTATAATTATATAATTAAGATAAAGATACTAAAGATATCTATTGTTCTTCTAACTCTTAAGTATAGATTTAACTTTTTATTTATTAAATATAACTTTTCTATCTATCTCTTTAATTATATTATTACAAATACTATTATTTACTTATAAGTTTTATAATTACGCACTAATAATACTAACTTTTAGTATTAAAGAATAAGCTATCTAGGTAAGTAACCTTTAAAGCTTTTATTAAAGCTATTTAGAATATAGAGATTACTAGTATATAGTATAGTAAATATAATAATTATAATATTATTTATATATTTATAAGAATCTCTTATTAGCTTTATAAGCTATTACTATAACTATTTTCTAGAATATTATAAAACCTATTCAACTTCTTTATTAGCTTTATACTTAATAAATAAGCTCTAATTATTTAGAAGAATTATTTAAGTAAGCCATATAATTATAACTTAAAAAAGAAAACTCTAGACTTTATAATAAAAGTTATAATAATTTTTATAGCTATAGGTAAGCGCTACTATTAGTAGAAGATTATAGAGATCTATTAAAATAACAATACTATAATATTACTGTAAAAGAGCACTTAAGATATAAGAAATAAGCTAAAGAGAAGAGAATTATAATTATAACGCCTCTACTATATACTGTAAAGATTATAATAACTTAGTTATTATTATCTTTTTATTGTTAAGCTTTATTAAGATTGCACTTATTATTATTTCTTAACAAATTAGAAAAATTTTTAGTAAATCTAATTGCTTACGTAATTAAGATTGTAGTAGCTAGTTTTAATCTGCTATACTAGGAGATTCTACAACACCTCTATTTATCTTAGCTTAGTTATTATTAGAGTTATTACGTAAAATTATAACTCTTATTTTTTTTATCTCTCTTTCTGTAATTGCTAAAAGATCTAGTAATAAACTAATTATTAGTCTATATAATACAACGCATAGACTAATATAATTAGTACTAGTCTAGATTATAAATCTAGAAGATAAGAAAGATTTAGCAGACTTAGATTATAAATCTAGAAATTAAGTAGATTTAATTATAAATTCTTATCTTTAAGCAGAAATAGGCAGATATTTACGTAATTATTCTAATAGCTATTTTCTATAAAAGAAATAGTAATTCTTTATAGTTATTCTTTACTTAGCAATAATATTATTACCTATTCCTTATTATCTACTTTGCAATTACTTTATTGTAATCTTTATTAGTTATACTATTTATTATAGTATTTAACTACTTTATTCTAACAAAGCTATATTCTATTATTAGAGAATAGTTTCTATTACCTTTCTATTCTTTACAGGTTATAAGCCTAGCTAGGCGCTTATAGCTTTATTAGAATATATTTTATTTATATTATTTCTTGTTCTAAGTAATTAATATATTTAAAAGAAAAAGATTTCTATTATTCTAAAAGAGTTATTCTTTAGAATTAATAAAATATCTATCTTAGAACTATATAGTTTAACCTGTACTTTTTATCTATTATTATAATAGTACCTTTTTAGCTTTAAGCTATTTAAAGATTTATAATCTTTATTTAGTAGTTAATTAGCCTCTATTATAATTAATAATAAAAAGAAAAGTACTTATCATTATTTTATAATAATAAGGAAAAACGCTTTTAGTTATTATTATTAATAATTAATAAAAAAGAAACTAGAGTACTTTTTATTAATATTAATAAAATAATAGTATTAGCTAAGACTTTTACTAGTATTAGTTCCTGCTTACTCTACTTATAAGAATATAAGATAATAGAGTTTTATATACGTTTTCTCTATTTAGAGAGTAGTTAGTTATCTACGTATATTATTTTAAAAGTAAACTAGCTAGAGGCTTTAATAAGCTTAAAGAATCTATTTTACTAGAATTCTATATATAAAAAGACGCCTTAAAAACGCGTTCTACTTTATATATACTAGTATTTGTAATCTCTTTTAGAGAAAAAGAGAGGATTTTTTAAGTTATTAATTATCTAAAAAATAAAAGTCTATAATCTTAGTTATTATTACTATAATAACTTTATCTTTATTATTAAAGTTCTATAGTAATAAAGTTTTACTTTAGTTACTATTAGAAATCTAGCTTTATTACTATTTTCTATATTCTAGATTCTAGAATTATTCTAAGTAATAAGTAATTAATATTACTCTAAGAATAATTTAGTATTTTTATAATACTAATTCTTTTATTTTATTAAAAGAATATAGAAGAAAGAGGTATAGACCTTAGCTATATTATTAATAATAATAACTAGTTTATTATTATTAATAAAGATAAATAGTCTTTGTTCTATATCTATTATTATTAAATACTTTTTAGTAGTTTAATAATCTTATTACTCTTGAGTAATAAAATCTTTAGTTATTTAATTATTATTTAATTGATAACTAAAAATGTTAGATACTATATTTAAAATTCCTAAATTAAAGAGATTTAGTAATTACAATATTTAGTCTATTAAAATAGAAGCTCTTTTAACTAAAGAAGGCTATCTAAAAGTAATAGTACAGGATTTATCTAGTTTAAGCGAAGCTACTAGAGTTCTATTATAAGATAAAGCTATTAACGCTACTAGCTTTATTAAATTAGCTTTAGAAGACAGACCTTTATTGCAAGTTAGATATATTAGTAATCCTTATTTATTATAGCAAATACTAAAGAATCTATACAAAGTAAAAGAATTTAGTAGCAAATTTTTAATTAGTAGAGAACTAATTAATTCTACTATTAATTCTTATAAAAGCAATTCAGAACTATATATTAATGATTTTAAACGCTTAGCTAATAGCTTAGAAGCTAAAGAAATTAGTTTACCTAATAAATTTCTTGTAGCTTTGCTATTAAATAATCTTAATAAAGATTATTAATATATAGTAACTATAATTACACAAACTATTAGAATAGATAATAATAGTGTAGATCTAGATGTTATTATATCGCAATTATTAGACGAAAGTAGAAGAGTTAATTCTATTAAGAATAGAAACTCTAATTCTAATTCTAATAATAAGAATAATTCGTTTAGTTATAATTATTCTACTAGTAATAACTATAATACTAGTAATAAGAATAAAAATAATAAAAGAAATTCTATTAAAAGTAGTAATAACAAAGATATAGAAATGTCTATGTCTACTACTAAGAAAAATAATAATAAGTCTAATAATAATATTAAGACTTGTAATTATTGTAAAAAAAAAGAATATCTAGAATCTAATTATTTTAAGAAATATCCTAATTTAATTAAAGATAAATCTATTAATAATACTACTAAAGAAGAAACTATTTTAACTTCTTCTATAGTTAATAAAGATAATAGTAATAATACTATAGACTTTACTTTAGATTCTAGCGCTACTATATATACCTACTATATTAAAGAGCTATTTATTAATATTAAACCTAGTATTACTACTATTAAGTAGGGTAATACTAATAATAATATTAAAGCTAGCGGTGTAGGCAATATCTTAGTTAAACTTACTAGTACTAATAAATTAGTTAAATTAACTAATGTTCTTTATATACTATAATTAGAAGTTAATTTATTAAGTCTTAGTTTAATAACTAAGAAGAATTACTCTTTATCTTTTAATAAAGATAATTACTTTATATATAACTCTAATAATAATCTATTATCTAAAGGTTATTATAAAGACAGAGTTAGTATATTCTCTGTAATTAGTTTTACTTCTAGTATTAGTAAAGATTATAAATCTTATACTACTTTAAATACTATTAATAATAGTAATTTAGAAGATCTAAAAGAATCTAATCTAGAAGATAATCTAGAAATAGATAATACTATAGAATTAGATAATAATTCTAATTTAGATAATAATTCTAACTTAGATATTATTTTAAATAATAGCGAGTAATTAGTATTAAATAATAATACTATAGAACTATTACATAATAGATTAGAATATATTAATCTTAATGCTATTAGAAATTTAAAGATAACGCTTTAGGCGTAGATTTTAATTTAGAAGATATTTCTACTGCTAGAGTTAATTTAGATAACTGTATTACTTATATATAAGCTAAATTAACTAAAAACTATAATATAAAAGCAAGTACTAGAGTAGAAGCCTATTTAGATCTATTATATATAGATATAGGTAGGCCTATTAGACTTAAAACCTTTAGAGGTTTTAAATACTATATTACTTTTAGAGATAGTTTTACTAAGTACCTAGTAGTAAAACTATTAAAAACTAGAAAAAGTATTATTAATGTTATAGAAGATACTATAACTAAACTAGAATTAGAAGCTACTAATAATAGCTTAGATTCTAATAATAACTTTAGTAATTCTACTAGTAATAATAACTCTATTATTATGTTTAATAATAATAAAGTTAAAGCTCTGTAATTAGATAACAAGTTTAAATTTAGAGAACTAGATAGTTATCTAATTAAAAAAGAAATAAATACTAGATATTTTAGTTCTTCTACTCTTAAGCAAAATAGCGCAGCAGAAATAATTAATAGAGTATTACTTAATAAAGTAAGAGCTTTATTAATTAATAGTAATCTACCTAAAAATATATAGAGAGAAACTATATTAACTGCTACTTATTTATATAATAGAACTTCTAATAGTTCTATTAATTTTAAAACGCCTTATAAGTTAAAATATAAAGAAATTCCTAATATTAAAAATATAAGAATTCTTAGATCTTTAACTTATTATAAAGAACCTACTAGTTTAATTAAAAAA
The DNA here is from genome assembly GCF_023758065.1 of Alternaria ventricosa. Taxonomy (NCBI): domain Eukaryota; kingdom Fungi; phylum Ascomycota; class Dothideomycetes; order Pleosporales; family Pleosporaceae; genus Alternaria; species Alternaria ventricosa. Next base: position 1,060,691 of record NW_026055692.1, on the reverse strand, counting down.
CTAGATAGTAAAGCTAGTTCTTATCACTTAATAGAATTTAGTAGTTCTAATATCTATAAATTATATAATCTTAGTAATAATAAGACTATTAGAGCTAGAGATTGTAAAATTATAGAAGGTTATTATTATAAACCTAATAATAACGTAAATATTAATAAAATATTTTTAAAACTAGAAGATCTTTCTTCTAATAATAATAATATTATAGAAGAAGACTTTAGTAAAATAGAATCTATTACTAGTAATAATAATAGTAAAATTATTATTAATAATAGTAATAGTAATATTATTATTAATAATAACTCTGAATGTAAAGATTCTAAAGATAAGTTATTAATTAATAATAATAATAATAACTCTAATAAAAGAGTTATTTCTTCTAATAATAATAATAGTTTAGTAGAACTAGATAATAATTATTCTGAAGATGAACTAGCTATTAATTCTAATATTATTATAGAAGATAATAGCTTTAATAGTAAATTAAATATTAATACTAGTAAAAACAACTAGAATACTCTTTATAATGATTCTATTATAGAGAATATTTTAAATACTAGTAATAATAGTTTAATAGAACCTAAAAGTTATAAAGAAGTATTAAGTAGAAAAGATAAAGATCTATATCTAGCTGCTATAAAAATAGAAGTAGATAATCTTATTAAAACTAATACTTAGAATATAACTAATAAACCTAATAATATTAATATTATAAAAGGTAGATAGGTTCTTTCTAAGAAATTAAACTTAGATAATACTATTAAAAAATACAAAGCTAGGTAGGTAGGTAAAGGCTTTTTACAAAAATATAATATTAATAATAAAGAATCTTTTGCTTCTACTAGTAAGCCTAGTATTATTAGGCTATTATTAGCTATTTTCTGCTATCTAGATTAGGAAATCTATACTTAGAATATTAAATAAGCTTTTTTTAATGCAGAAATAGATAATAATAATATCTATATATAATTGCCTATTAGCCTAGAAGAATATATCTTAAAAGAAGCTTTAAAAGATATTACAGATAAAACCTTAATAAAATTTATTAATAAAGCTATTTTAAAAAAAGACTATAAGAATCTAGTTTATAGATTAAATAAAGCTTTATATAGTTTAAAACAAGCTTCTAGGTAGTAGTAATTATTTCTAACTAAAATTCTAGAATAACTAGATTTTAAAGTTTTAAATATAGATAATAGTATTTTTATACATAATACTAAACCTATTATATTAGCTATATACGTAGACAATATATTAGTATTTGCTAAAAATATAAATCTAGTTAATAATCTATATAAAGATTTGACTAGAACTTCTAAATTAGAAATGACTAATTTAGAAGAAATTAAGGAATTTCTAGGCGTAGAAATAAGTAGAGATAGATCTAAGAGATCTTTAATTATAACGCAAAGAAGCTTTATTAATAAGCTATTATTAAAATATAACAAGCTTTTAAATAAGCCTAAATCTATACTTTTGCCTATAGAAGTTAAATTATCTAAAAATCTAGAAGATAGTTCTATTATTAAAGACTATTAAAAAGAAATAGGTAGTTTAATTTATTTAACTATATTTACTAGGCCTAACTTAGTTTATAGTGTTAATTATCTCGCTAGATTTATGTCTAATTCTAGTCTAGAATATTATAAATACTTAAATCTTATATTTAGTTATTTATTAAAGACTAGTAATTACAGCTTAGATTTAACTCTACAATCTTTAGAATCTAATAATACTAATAATAATACTATTAATAATATTAATAATAGTATTAATTTATTAGGTATTAGCGATTTAGATTAGAGAGGTATTTTAAATTCTTAAAAATCTACTACAGGCAATATATTTATTTTAAATAATTTTAAAAGTAATTATAATAATAATATAGCTATTAGTTAGATTATAAAACTGCAAAAAACTATAGCTATTTTTAGTGCAGAAGCAGAATATATAGCTTTAAAAGAAGCTACTAAAGAAAGTTTATATCTTAATAACTTTATTAAAGATCTTTTTAATAATAATTTTGTTAAAGAATTTAGTTCTATTTCTAATAGAACTAATATTATTAAAACAGATTCTTTAAGTGCTATAGAACTAGCTAAAAACTCTATTTTTTACGCTAGAACTAAACACGTAGATATAACTTATTACTTTGTTAGAGAAAATCTGCTAGATAATAAAATAGATCTAGTTTACAAAAATACTAGTACTATTCTAGCAGATAATCTAACTAAACCTACTAGTTATTCTAAATTTAAGAAACTTATAAATAGAATTAGTCTAGTTAAACTAAATTAATTATTTACAAACTAGTTATTATTACTATTATTTATTATAATAAAAATAGTATATTAATACTATCACTACGGGGCTTAGGTTTTTAACCCCTAAGTTCTTATACCTTAGAGATTCTAGTCTAGGCTTTATATTTAGTTATTATTATATAACTATTTATATTAGTAAATAAAAATAGAAATAGAGATAGGTTTTTAGTCTTAAGATAGTTATTAAAACTTCTTATAAATTGTTATTAATAAGTTAGTTATAAAAACTACTTATATTTTCTTATTATTTAGTTATTAAAACTATAGCTTATAAGAGTATGTAAGAATTATAATAACTTAGTTATTATTATCTTTTTATTATTAAGCTTTGTTAAGATTGTACTTATTATTATTTCTTAACAAATTAGAAAAATTTCTAGTAAATCTAATTGCTTACGTAATTAAGATTGTAGTAGCTAGTTTTAATCTACTACACTAGAAGATTCTAAAACCTCTCTATTTATCTTAGTTTAGTTATTATTAAAGTTATTACATAAGATAATAACTCTTATCTTTTTTATCTTTCTTTTTGTAATTACTAAAAGATCTAGTAATAAACTAATTATTAGTCTATATAATATAATGTATAGACTAATATAATTAGTACTAGTCTAGATTATTAATCTAGAAGATAAGAAAGATTTAGCAGACTTAGATTATAAATCTAGAAATTAAGTAGATTTAATTATAAATTCTTATCTTTAAGCAGAAATAGGCAGATATTTACATAATTATTCTAATAGCTATTTTCTATAAAAGAAATAGTAATTCTTTATAGTTATTCTTTACTTAGCAATAATATTATTACCTATTACTTATTATCTACTTTATAACTACTTTATTGTAATCTTTATTAGTTATACTATTTATTATAGTATTTAACTACTTTATTCTAACAAAGCTATATTCTATTATTAGAGAATAGTTTCTATTACCTCTCTATTCTTTACAATATAAAGCTATAGCTACTAAAAGTTAATAATAGTATATAGTATAGTAGGTACTTAAAGTAGTAAACTCTTAATTACTCTACTTATAAAGCTTTTAAGATTATATATTACTTAAAAAGTTAAAAACTATATTAGCTAAAGAAAGCTTTTATTTTATTAGCTATAAGCTAATTACTATATATATAAAAATTAGTAATTTTAAGCTATAGTAGTACTTTAGTATAAGTATTATATTAAGTTATTACTTTAGACTTTAGTAAATAATACTAAACCTTTAGATAAATATTAAAATTATTATATATAGTATAAAGTATAATATAATATATCATTTTAATAGTTAAAATAAAAGTATAAAACTTAAAATAAAAGTAGCGCGCTTATATAAATAAACTAAAAGAGTAAGCTAGTGTAGGCTTTTAAGCTTATATTACTTTAAACTTTAAAAAAATTTAATTACTACTTCTTAGAAGGCTAGAGAATAGAGTAGCTAAATTTATTAGAATCTACTTTAGATTTTACTACTTACTAGTAAAGCTAGAAAGTAAAGTAGCTTAGCTTTGTATAAAGCTATATAGAATTTATATAAATAGCTAATATAAAGCTTTCTACGTTAGTAGATATCTATCTCTAGTAACAGCCTATCTTTTTCTACGCGCGTTTGCTCTCTAGAACCTATTAAAGAGTATACAGAGATACCTAAGACAAGCTAGTCTTTGCGAAAATCTGCGCACGCTGTTATCGCCTAACTTAACATTAGATATCTACACCAACCTAACTATACACCGATGCGACACGCCGTACCCGTCCTAGTGTTATGTGTTCAGACCGCTCATCATAGCATTGAAGGCGCTGTCATCAATAGGACCCACGCTGCGTTTCCAAGCCTTAATCTTGCGCTGCTCTTCAAGAATCGCGGCATCCTCAGGATTCCGAGTAGCCAGCATCTTGATAGTCGCGAGCGCAAACGGGACCAAGCTGGACTCTCCCCAGAGCCTCAGAAATTTGGCGTATCGAAACGTGCTCCTCATCTCCTGCGCCGGCGAAGGTTTCCATGAGTGCTCGACGCCCCAGTATCCCTCCTTGGTGCTACTTTTCACTTCTCCGTAGGACTTTTGGATGCCGGGCAGGACCTCGCGGTCTCCTTCTTCTAGCCATTTGAGTCCAATTGCTACGATGTTGAGATTCGTCGTGTAGTAGAGCTCGGCAACCTTGGCCACGAATGAGAGGCCGCCTTCTTCGACCAGACGTTTCCATGTGTCTGACTTGTGGGCTTCGTCGATCTCGTCCCTCACTCCAGCCCAGAGTTTCAGGCAGCCACCGTCGCCTTGTTTGAAAAGTTGTGTTCCCTCAGCTTTTCTCTCGGTCCAGGATGAGACGACAGCGTCAAGATCGTGGAATTTGCTGCGTGCGAAGTCTTCTTTGGCTGACTTGGCAAGGGTTTCCTCGACAGTACCACTGATAGTGACCCGTGGCATGTCGCGGAAGCTTTGGCGGAAAGGCTCCAACAGCTCTTCCTGGGTTTTGGTAGAAGAGAAGTAAGCCGATGGGCCTTCGAGCTGGTACGGTGGACGCTTGAGCACTGGTGCAAGTTCGAAATCCAAGGTGACAAGACTCTTGTAGTCTTCTACGCGATCATCACCTCCTTTGATGGCCTCGCAGAGGAGCTTAACGTCTCGAAACAGCATGACAACGTTGCAAGGCTCCAAGAGCTCTGAAGGTGGCAACTCCTTCCTCCATCGAGGGTTGCTGTTCCCTATCGTGATATGCATGGCATATCCTCGAAAACGTTGGGTGATGGGCTTGATGACCTTGTTCCCACTCTTCTTCTTCGTCTTGGTGCCATTGTCCAAGTCGAAAGCTAGCGTAGGCACGGAATTGGCTTTGAGCATGTAGGCGAAATGGATACCGCCGGTCGAAGACACGAGCAGGAAGCGGTTCCCCTTGATCATAGCGTCGTAGCTCTCGGCGTAGATTTGCTTGTTGGCGCGTAGGATACTTGGGCTGAAGTCTTTCTTCGAAAGCATCGTCCCCTGCGTGATAGATTCGGGACGCGGGAATGTGCACAGCAGGATGCCATATATTTTGTCGCGAATCTCGCGGGGGAGATCGAGGAAGCGGAAAGATGTCATGTCTGGTAATTCTGATGAGCTGTTCCAGACGATGTGTAGAGGTTGTGTTCGGGCATGAGAACGGGATCGTGCGGGGCTCAAATTCAACGGAGGTGAGTGGATACCCTGCGGTCTAGTACGTTGTGGGTTAGGCTGAAACAGCATGTTGACGAGTACTTGCGCGGCCTCCTTCGCGCGAATCCAGTAATTGTTCGATTGTGTTCAGGTCCTGCTACTGTGCATTAGGACTATTAGTAGAGACCTGTCACAACATTTGCAGGAGGCATATGTTCAAAACCATCCATAGCAAGGGTATCTTTGGCAGCAGGACTGATGAGGAACTTTGCTTGCTGTTAAGCCGCGTCTACAAGCTTCCTTCCGGCTTTTGATACACTGGCATCGCTACATCGGGATCGTATGTGGACTGCACGACCTTGCTCCCTGGGGGCAATGCTATTTTGGTGCCATCGGGTAATTTCACTTCCCCGGATCTATCGCTCGCGATCATCCATGCGCTCTTCAAGCCCGCCTCTCTCGCGATATCTTCTTTGATTCGATAGACAACTTCCGGCCGTGGGATGAAGTTGTCCAAGTCTCTGCCATTTGTACTCTCTTCTAGCTCGTCCGGTATAGCTATGACCCAAGTCGGACTTACGTAACGATACTTGATATGATCGAAACCCATGCAGAATATTTTGTTCTGAACAAATTTCTCCGGTATAGGACACGGCACATCGACAGTTTCTAGATCGTTTCGAATATCGGTATTGGCGATATTGTAGTTCACATGCGTGATGACAACGTCGCGGATATCGATGCGAATCTTGTAAAGAGTGTTGAGGTTCTCGGCTAATCCGTCATCGACGTCGAATTGCTCAGCAAATCTGTCAAGATACCAGACAGCGCCGTCGATGGGCGTTTGAGCGTCGATAACAAGTAAGGGCTCTGCTTCGGGGAAGGCTCTCCTCAAGTCTGCATGGGAGGAGTTTGACAAGTCGCGTTTGTCTTCGATGAAGAGCTGCTCTGCAGGATACGGAGAGCACATGTTGGCGCCAATGCCGAAGAGTTTTTGGACTGCATCGAGTTGCGTAGGTGTAAGATCGGCGATGAGAATGCCAAGGTAGCGCTCTTTGTCGCGGTACAAGTTTGGGTCGTAGACCATGATGGAGAAGCTGTGTCAAGAATGAGCAGCAGAATGTTGAGTAATAAGACACTTATAGGTCCGAAGATGGAAGTTGCCTAGTGTTCAACAAGTCATCGTAAACCGTAGTCGCACGCCTAAGTCTCCTCCACAGCTACGTAGAATCATCCGAAGCTTAGTCGTAATCTTGATTGGACAAAGCACTGGACTGTGCGAGGCAATAGAGGAAACACTTGAGGCTGTTGCCTACACTATCATAGATCCGGAACACGGCACTGTGTACTGGTGTAGAGTCGATTACATTTCCTGTCAGACGCACAACGAGCCAATGACGTAGTAGGTGAGCCTGGAGCATGGATGTCTTGTGTCGCGCGTTGATGCCTTAAGTCGTTCCTGGCTATAGCATGCGAAGTGGGGGAGCTGCAAGCCACTACGATGGGAGCCTGGAGATGGGGTGCATTGGTGCCACAGGTTCGGCCCACGTTGACGCCGAAAGTCGATGTAGTCAATGCAAGGTGACAGATTTGACGTGTGCTCTCTTCAGTGGCCAGGAGTGTGATGATGGGCGGCGAGAGTGAAACTAGGTGGTGATGCTCGGAGTGTTGTGCTGGCCGTCTGGGCGTGGATTGGAGCGCTATGAGACCCTGCTTTTGCACTCCCCACATACATGTGCTAGCCCAGCGCGTGAGGAAGTCGCGACTGAGAAGCGACAGCTACGCGATACCATCCTCTGCAGTTTAGATCCATCCCATTAGGCCGGCACCTGCTGGACACCCCACCGAGAGCGCGATTGGGAGTGCATTGATCAGCACAGGCCCCTGAATCCGGCACCGAATGGCGACACCACCCCCGGCTCGCGACAGAGCTCCCTCGGAAAGCGTGCCAGTCGGGAGTCCGCAGCCCAAAAAACTGCCCGCCCCCTCAACGCCCACATCCTCAGTCCGCCGCAAGATGGCTGCCAATGCGCCTTCCCCAGCATCCAAAGATGGCGTGCCGCCTCGCCGCCCGACTGCAGCCAGCGGCACCGCTGCGAGCGCCCGTCGTCCTGCAGCGGCATCAACAAGCACGGCGCGAACCACTGCGAGCGCGTCCAAAGCCCCCACCACGGCGACATCGCGCACCAGCACAGTCGGATCCAGCCTGAATAAACCACCTACGCGTCCAGCAGCAGGAACGACGGCACGTAGGACCATCTCATCGTCGCGAACCGCATCCGATGCCGAGCCAGATCTGTCGTCGGTCACATCGGGCGATGAGAAGAAGAGGACAACAGTGCGCCGGACGCCAGTCACGCCGTCTGCTACCTCGAGGCCATCCCCTGCCAAACCGACTTCGAGGCAATCCATTGCGCCTTCCTCCACGATAACGACTGCCGCCAAGCGTCCTGTAACCACACGCCAACCTGCAGAGGCAGGCACGACCCGCACTGCCCCACGCGCCTCTCTTGCTGCGTCAACACGCCCGACCGCTACTCGACCCACGGCAGGAACACGGACGGCAGGCGCAACAGCGAAGGCGCCAGCTGGGCCTGCGAAGAAGCTGTCCGTCTCTGCCCCTCCACCACCAGCGCCGGAAACAGAGGATACAGCCGAAGAAGCGTGAGTCAGCATGAACCGCCAGGATAGCGCATTACTAACTCAATCACAGAGAGAGCCCCGTCGTCGTCACCCCTCGCCGTGCGCCCCTCAAGGACAAAGCTGCCTCTGATGCCGAAACCGAAAAACGCAAGAGCGCTCTCGAGCCCATCAGGGCTTCCATGGCGAAACTCGGCGAGGAGCCGCCGCGTCCGGATACTGCGCCGACGGGACGTGCCGAGATGGATGTGGAGATGAAAAGGCGGAGCGCTCAGATCATGCAAGACTTCTTCAAGGAGACCAACCTACGCGACAAGCTTCAAGAGCAATGCGACGACCTCACCCGCGAAGTCGATAACCTGCAATCGGAGAAGGATAAGCTGCGCAAACAGCTGGCGGATGCCCAGGCCGCTATTGTTGAGAAGGACAAGGCCATCTCCGGCGGCTCAGATGCCTCGCCCTCCCAGCACCGCGCCCACACGATCCTCGTCGAGGACATGGAAAAGAAGTTTGCGAGAGAAACCAAGCAGCTGGAAGAGCAGAGTCAACAGCTGGAGGAGGAGAAGAAGGCTGCGCAGGAGAGAGAGGCAACCGAGGCCGCCAAGGCTAGCGAGCTGCAGCAGGTCTTGGACGATTTGAACGCCGAGCTGGAACAACAGGGCCAGCAATGGGACGAAGAGAAGAAGAAGCTCGTTGAGCAAGCTGCGCAGATCGAAGGGCTCAACAAGGAGATTTCCACGCTTCGGGATGAGCGAGACAGCTTGTCGCAAGAGCTGGACATCGCCAAGAAGACGCTGGAAAACCTGGAAACGAAATTTGCGGAGCTCGAGCAAACCCAATCCGACAACCTCCGATCGCGCGATGTTAAGATCACCGAGCTGACCAAGACTGTCGATGAGTACGTGACAGAGGTTGCCTCTCGGGAGGAGAGGCATACCAATGCCCTCCAAGAAGCACAACGGTCTCTTGAGTCAAAGTCCTCTGAGTCTTCAGCTGTCGTGGAACAACTTCAGTCCGAGATCCAGACGCTACATCAGAAACACACTGACGAACTGCGCCTCAAGGAAGAGACCATCGCGTCTCACATTCAGGCGCAAAAGGAACTTCAAGACGATATTGCCAAGCTGCAAGAACGTGCTGATCAGGTCTCTGCTGACCTGAACACCGAACGCAACGCCCACGCAGAACAGATGCAGGCCAAGATCGAGGAGCTACAGAAGAGTTCAGAAGCCGAGCTGCAAGCGAGAGAAGACGAGCTTTCTGGCCATCTCAAGTCTATCGATGGTCTGCAGGAACAGATCGTGGCGCTGCAGCAAGGCTCGACCGATGGTGCCAGAGTCGCTGAAGAGCTGCACAAGCAAATCCAAGAACTGAAGGAGGCTCATGAGGCAGCGATCAAAGTCAAGACTGACGAGAACGAGGAGCTCGTGCGACAGCTCGACGCCATGAACGAGCAACTCACCACTGACGCCGCCGAGCTTGAACAGCTCAAGGAAGAGGCCGCAAGTCTCCGCAGCACCATCGACACACTCGAGAAAACCTCGCAACAGCAAGAGTCTCAGCACGCTTCCGACATGGCTAAAGTCCAAGCCGAACTGAACGACGCGAACAAGAAGGTGGAAGCCCACAAGGCAGAGCTTGATACGCTGCACGATAGACACAAGCAAGATCTTCGGGTCATTGGTGAGGACTATGAACGCGAGATCGAGTCGCTGCGGGCGGATCTTGAAGGAGACGCAACCAAGCGCCTTAACACCCTGCAGGCTGACTACGACTCCCTCGTGACCGAGAAGAGCAAAACACTGGAACAGCATGAGCAGATCCTTGCTGAGCGATCCAGTGAGCTTGAAGCTGTCAAGAAACAGGCTGAAGAAGCCCAGGAGAGTACCGCTCGCGCGACCGAAAATCGAGACGACGCGCTCATGAAGCTCAAGAAGTTCGAAGAAGAGAAGGCGGCTCTTACAGAGGCACACGGCATCTCGCAGTCTCTAGTCGCCGATCTTCAAGCCCGCGTCGATGCCCTCACTCAGGAAGCTGCCACTGTCAAAGACGTCCAGTCTCAATTAGACCGCATGAAGGAGGAGAAAGCCGCCATAGAAGAGGCGCATGGGATGACCCAGTCGATCATCGCCGATTTGCAAGCCCGTCATGACTCCCTTCTGGAAGACAAGACCGCTGCTGAAGACGCTCATAGCCGAGCGATTGAAGCGCTGAAGCAGGACTCAGAAAGCCAGTCCAAGCATCTGCTCGCTGAACTACAAGCGAAGTTTGATGCCTTGCTGGATGAGAAGAAGGCTGTAGAGCAGGAACACCATCGTTTGCTCGAGACTCAGAAGCAGGAGGCCGATGCCTATGCTTCTTCGAAGGAACTAATCGAAGAAGTCCAATCCAAATACGACAATCTGCTACACGAGAAGACTGCATCCGACGACGAACATGAACAAGCGATCAAGGCACTGAAGCAGGAATCCGAGAACACATCAAGACAGCTCATGGACGAGCTTCAGGCCAAATACGACGCACTGCTCGAAGAAAAGGTCGCAACCGAAGCAACGTATACTCAAACAATCGAGGCTTTGAAATCTGAGTCGGAAAGCACCACCAAGTCGATCCTGGGCGAGCTTCAATCCAAGTACGACATACTGTTGGAAGAGAAGTCTGCGGCTGATGATGAGCACCACCAAGCTATCATGCACCTCAAGGAACAGGTAGAGGGCGCGTCCAAGGAGCTTCTGAGCGAGCTCCAAGCCAAGTACGACCAAGCTCAGGACAACGTAAAGAGCACGTCCGAAGCTTTAAGCGCTTTGCAAACGAAGCACGATGCTGCCATGGAAGAGATCGACAGTATCGAGGCAAACCATAAGGCTGAGGTTGATGTCCTCCAGAGCCAGCGTGACGACCTTTCCAAGCGACTTTCGCAACTCGAGCAGAGTCACGCAGAGTTGCTCACCAGGCAGCTGGTGACCGAGGAAGCACACGCCAAAGCACTCGAAGCACAACAGGCTGAGATTGAACAAAAGTATGCAAGTCTACTTGAGATCATGCAAAGCGATGCCGATCGATTGGAACAGGAGAAGTCTGCGGCGCTATCGGGCAAACAATCCGCCCTCAACGAGCTCGCTGCTCTTAAGAAAGAGCTGAACGCTGAGATTGATGAGCTCAAGTCCGGACTCGCCACGAGCGATCAAGTGCAATCCACCGGAGACGACGAGATAACCCTTAAATACGAGAACCTTCTCGCCGAGAAGACCGCCGCGGAGAAAGAGCATCGGAATGCCATAACATTGCTTAGGGACTCTCTCACGCAGGACCATGAGCAGGCCCTATCGAAGTTGCAATCTGAGTACAACGCTTTGCAAGAAAAGATTGCCAAGACAGATCAAGAGCAGAGTGACGCAATTGAGCTACTAAAAGACGAGTTCCAAGCAGGTCATTCGAACGACATGCAGGCCTTGAAACAACAGCTTGAGACTATGCAGAAACGGCACTCTGATCTCACCGAGCAGAAGGCGTCTATGGACCAGGCACACGAGGAAGCTATCAGCGAATTGATGGTTGGCATGGAGGCTAGCACCTCCGACGCTTTGCAGCAATTGCAGGAGAAGTACGCTGCTCTTGCCGCTGAGCTGGAAGCAGAGCGTTCCCGGCATGCCAGCGAACTCGAAGCTGTAAGGCAAGAGACAGCCACACAAGCAACCTCAGACAAGGACATATCGCAGCAAGCCCCAATCACCGACGTCCCGGAAGCCTCCACATCGAACGGAACTGATTACGAAGAAAAGCTCCGTGAGGTGGAGCGACAACGTGACGAAGCCATGAGAGCTGCCCAGGACGCCGAAGACCGCATCGAAACCATGAAGGGCGAAGTGGTTCGCAAGCATTTGGCACGAGTCGAGCCCTTGGAGAAGGAAAACGCCTTCCTCAGCGACAAGATTGACCGCCTTGAGGCCATCATTGCCGCCGGTGATCGCATCGCTCGTGCGGCCGCTACCATAGGCGAGCAGCGTAACATCAACACTCTCGCAGAAGAGGATGAGGAGGATGACGAAGCCATGGCGCCGGGCATCCAAGCTCCCAAAACAAACGGTGCCAGTGACCACAAGGATGTGGTAGGAACTGTAAGTGACACTCTATCCCCTATGCCTGTATGTGATTGTTCTGCTTGGTTTGTCGCACATGAGGTACAGATCGCTAATCCGCCGCTAGCAGTTGGCAGCTATGCAAGAGACCCTGAACCAGCTCGCTGAGCTCAACAACGAGGCCATCTCTGAGAGCACGAAGACTGCCCACAAGCTCACAGTGGAGCAGGACTAGAGGTCTTTTCTTCTTGGGAGGATGGCGTGTTGACCATGCTTGCCGTGACGTACGAGTGCGAATGATGCATGTGTTTTTATTTCTTCTTCCAACATACTGTTGTAATTCTTCCTGCCCCGCTTTTCACAGCATGAGTTTGCCTTTAGATCATGGCACTATACCCACTCAATGTACTATTGTCAATTACGAAGCCTTTGTTTGCAAGATGCCCTACAATGCGCGCATGATGTCTCGTTTTTACCCAAGCTCATACTTTCTGTCGCTACTCAGTCAATCCAAGAAATCAAGGCTTCACGCGAGCACCTCCGATATCTTGCACAGTCGGCAAAATTGACTTCCCATCACGGGGCTCTACGAGCTGGCTTTCCAATCAGACAAGAACAGATGCATCACATATAGATCAAGCACTAAGGTTTATCATCATGATTTGATTGAACTATACAAAAGGCGCAGCCAACAGAATGTAATATTTATATACAAGAAAACTTTTCCTCCTCACGTCTCACTCAGGGCGTTCGTTTCATCTTCCCAGGTCCTACGACTGGTAAGAGTCGATGAAGGAAGCCCTTCCAAGCTTCTGAGCATGGACATGCTCCCTAACAACAACAGGGCTAACAGGCTTGTGGCCGTTCATCGCACGCCTGGTGGGGGCGTCGTGACGGCGGGAAACAGGCTCAGAGCGGCCACGCTTGGAAGCCGATCCCTGGAGGCACTGGGAATAGTAGTCGTTTTGCTTCACGCACTTCCAGCCGGAGGCGCAAGTGGTAGGACCGGTGAAACCGATGCCACCGCAGCGTTCGTAGGCTCCGGCTGTGCTGGGCTGGGCGGGCTCAGCTGGCTCAGCGGGGGCGGGTGTGGTGGTAGGAGCGGACTCAGCAGGCGCGGAGGGAGTGGAAGACTCGGCGGGCGAAGAGGGGCTGGGAGAGGCAGAAGCAACGGGTGCCTCGGATTCAGCAGGTGGTGCTGACTCCTCAGGTGCGGCGGTAGGGGCAGCAGACGCCGCCGCGCTGGTGGGCGCTGCGGATGAAGCAGCGGGGGCTGAGGCAGTAGCGACTGGTACGCCGGAGCTGACCTCTTCAGGGGTAGCAGGAGTAGTACCGCTGGCGGGGCTACCACCAAGGGCCAGGATGCGCTCGGCAGCGGCCTCGGCGGCAACCATGACGATGGCTTGAGTGTTACCAGTGGGAAGATCGGGGTGGATGGAGGCATCGACGACGAAGAGGTTGTCGGTACCGTAGACCTTGGTGTCAGTGTCAACAACAACACCAGCATCTCCCTTGGTTCCCATCTTGGCAGTGCCGACGTAGTGGCTACCAGTCTTGAAAGACTTGATGAGATCTGCGCCAGTGACGTTAGAGACACCGGCGGGCGCTTGTACAGTCAGAGTGGAGTTGCCACCCTTTGTCATGGCGATCAAGCGGTCCATCATCATGGTAATGGCCTCAGTGTCGACATCAGAAGTCATGTGGGGGTCGGTGATGAAGGAGGTGGCGCCATCAGCAGTGATACCGAGGCTACCAACAGACTGAAGACCGTGGGTGATGTAGACCTTCATCTGGATGGTGTTGTCGGAAGGCGAGTTGCAAGTGCCCTGGAAGAAGATCTCGCTACCATCAGTGGTGTTGACGGATGACCACCAGTTGAGACGCTGACCAGACTGAGCGAGCATACCGGATCCCTTGGCAAACAGATCGATGGTGGTCTGGTTGGGAGTGATGAGCGCATCCTTATCGGTTGCAGCAAGAGGTGTGCTGGTGTTGAACTTGACAGTGAAAATGGGGTGGTCCTTGATCTCAGCACCAACTGGGAGATCGATCCAGTCAGCCTCGTCGGGGAGAGTGACCTTGCTGCTGCCGCTTGCAACTGTCTTGAGCTGGTCGGCGGGACCGATTCCGGAGTTGAAGAGAATGCGGGGAGTAGACATAGATCCGGCTGCGAGGATAACGCTACCTCCCTTGTTGACGTTGTAGATGATGCGCTTGCCATCCGCCGTCTCGACCTCAATACCAGAGACCGCCGATCCCTCACGGACAGCGCGGACGACGTTGGTGTTCATCATCAGCTCAAAGTTGTCGAGCTTCTGGGCGAGGGGAAGGTAGGTCCTGACGACACCGGAACGGAGACCGTTGGCGATGTTCCATGTGGGGTGGCCGTAGACATCGACCTTTGCGTTGGGGTCCTTGACGAAGTCGGTCTCGGTCCAGCCCTGGCCCTCGAAGAACTTAGAGAGGACGTCGTACGCGCCATCATCGTAGCGGACACCATCTTCGGATCCGTAGGTTTGACCAGGGTTACGCTCGTACAGACGGTCAGCCGCCTTGGCGACATCGGTCCACTTCCAGCCAGCGGGCCACTTGTCGTCAAAGTCGCGCTCCTGGGGCTTGACGTACATCATGGCGTTGATCGCAGTGCTACCGCCAAGTAGGCAGCCAGCCATATCCGCAGTGTCGGCGCAGTAAGCTGGGCTACCGACATCGCTGAGATAGTATCCGTATCCAGGAACATCGTACATGGAGACAGTGTCGTTCCAAGGCATGACCTCAGTCTTGCCAGTGAACGCGTACGATGGGCCACCACGCTCGATCAAGAGGACAGACGCGCCACTCTCAGCGAACCTCTCAGCTGCGATGATACCGGCGGCGCCACCTCCAGCAACGATGTAGTCATAGGTAGAGTTTGCGATGGTGGCTGTGGTGTTTCCACCGGCTGGGGCAGTCGAGTTGCCACCAGCTCCTGGGGTAGTAGAATTACCAGCGCCGGGGGTGCTAGGGGTGCCAGCTACCGCGAGGGCAGCCCACTTCTCGAAATCGGGGCTAGTAGCGTTGCTCATGGGCAGACCGAAAGCTCCGAAACCAGCATCGTGGTAGTTGAGAACCGCGCCAGCAGTCGAGGAGTCTGCGAGCGGCTTGTCAGAGTAAGCCCAACCCTGAACGTTGACGCTTGGGTCCTCGTAGATGACAAGGCCAGTAGATGGGTCGTCGCTTATGCAGTTTGAGCACAAGAATGTGTATGAGAAGGCGGTGTCGTTGACGAAAGTACCGTCCGGGATAGGAGACATGGTGAAGTCACCGGTCTTGACAGCTGGGTTGGTGTAGCCAGTTGCCTCCCGGAAGGATGCAAGGACCTTGTCCTCGTGAGGCCAGGCAACGACCAGCAGGTTACCGGTCATAGATTGTCCCAGACTGAAACCAGCCCAACCTCCATCGTTGGTGATGGGTGCTTGAAGCTGAATGATGACATCCGTAGTAGGCTTCTCAGGTAGAGCATAGCCCAGCGTGTAGCCGGAAGAGTGATGGTAACCCTGGAAGGTGATGCCCGTCTTTTCATCCGTGAACTTGCCAGATGTTTGCGCCGATGCGCCAAGAGCCAGAATGGCGGTGGAAAGAAGGAATGAGCGTGCCATTGTGACGCTGTGAGTGATGATTGAAGTGGAGGAAAGAATGGTGTGGCACTGCCGCAAAAAAAGAGTGTGAAGCCGTCAAGGCTGTAAAGAATGACTGGGAAGCAACGTTCGTAGAACGAGCAAGTAAAGCGAAAGAATGGACAAAAGCGAAAGAGCGTGTACCGAATAAGTCGCCGCAAGATGCATCCTTATATGAAGACAATACCTATTGTGGACCATGTTTCCCTCAATCTGCCACTTCCAAGGATGAAATCCTCCTCTGACCTAGCGCCCGTCAAACAAGCTCATGATGCAGCCTCACCACGTTGTCAACCTGGAATCTGGACCTCCGATGCCCAGGAACATGGTTCATAGGTGGCGCTACAGGTGTCAGAACGGTCAACTGGCGTTTGCACCACTGTGCTAAGTAGATTGGGTGGAGCTTGGACGGAGATATGCCGACGCACTGTTCGGTAACACGGTTGCGTTCATTCGTCGACGAGGATGTTTCATGTTTCCATGGCATGAACCTGACGTTGAGGTGGATGCTAGAGCCGTTTCGAAACGTCGCCAAGGCAGGAACCGCTATCCTTTGCAAATTGCGCGTGGGTCTCCAAGCAAAACACCATCTGCCATGGATTGCGCTCGCAGTTCGTGGGCTTGACCGTTGAGTCGGGTGTGCCTCCTCGGCTGTTGCACCCGGTGGCTGCAGGAGTCAGTCTGCTTTGATCACGGTGTGGCCCGAAGCCGAATGCGAACAGCCATGGATCGTGTCAATTTTCGGCGTCGGTCGTTCTGCAACAATCAAAATACGGCAGAACGGCATTTTCGAAGAATTGCATCGATGCAACATTGGGATTTTGAGAAGGTGACGCGCTCAAAGCCGACGGGCTTTCGCGCGTGCATGCTTCAACATCGTTGCGACGACGCGACCTGCGATTCTTCTGGTGGATAAGTACGACATTGTAATCGGATAACGATAGTGTGATGGCTGCTCGATGCTCAGCCGTGAGCGACGGGACGAAGTTGTGAGGTTGGATACGCCCAAGCAGCTACCGTGCTAGCGGTATGCCGATTGCCGACCACATGGGCACGGCGCAGCAGTTGAGGACGTGGACCTGTCAAGCATAGACTAGGACATCGATGGGTTCGAAAGGTCGTTCAACTGTCTCCAAACTAGGTCGGTGGGTGTGTTCGCTGAGTAAGGAACGAGTCGAACGTGCTGATGCTGCGGAGGTTTACAAGTGGGGTAGTCGAACCTCGGCCCAGGATGTCGCCTCCCGGCAGCTACATACCATAAACCACATCTAGGCATACCAACAGTCAAATAGAATCCACCATTACAACTTGATCCCTCCTGCACGGAGTCTATCGCTTTTCATCACATCAAAATGGCGAAAAATGAGGTTCCAGCATATGTCCTTGGTGTCGGGCTCACCAAGTTCATCAAGCCTCGACAGACGCGCGCATATCCGGAAATGGGCTACGAGGCGGGTGTGAAAGCAATGCTCGACGCACAGATCAACTACGATGAGGTTGAGACCGGTGTTGCGTGTTACTGTTACGGCGACACCACTAGTGGCCAAAGGATCTTCTACCAGTTCGGCATGACGGGGTATGAAAGTCAATAGCCTTGTCCTGAAGTCTTAAGGCACTGACAGCTATCAGTATCCCAATCTACAACACAAACAATGCATGCGCCACTGGGTCGACTGGAATACATCTGGCGCGAACCCTGATCAAGAATGGAGCAGTTGACTGCGCGATGGTCATCGGATTTGAACAGATGCAACCAGGATCCATCAAATCTGCATGGAGCGATCGACCCTCTCCCATGGGTAAGCTCTGGCTGTACGAAGTGCATGTGTAACATATACTGACTTAGTACCCCTACCTCTGCAGGGCTCTCAATGCGTATGATGGCCGACACGCGCGGTATAAGCAACTCTCCACCCAATGCTCAATACTTCGCCAATGCCGGTCTTGAGTACATGGAGAAGTATGGCGCCGAGGCGCGTGACTTCGCTGAGATTGCACGAATCAGCCATGAACACAGCCAAAAGAACCCATACGCGCAGTTCAGGGATGTGTACACACTCGAACAGATCGAGAAGGCTCCTATGATTCACTTCCCGTTGACCAAACTCCAATGCAGCCCGACAAGCGATGGCGCGGGTGCAGCGGTTATTGTGAGCCAGAGATTCTTGGACGCCAGGCCACACCTGAAGAGTCAAGCTATCCTCATCGCTGGCCAGTCGTTGATGACAGATTCACCGCAACTCTACTCCAAGTCATCGATGGATCTTGTTGGTTACGATATGACCAAGCGCGCGGCGCAAGCAGCTTTGAAGGAGGCTGGCGTCAACGCAAAAGACATCAAAGTCGCAGAGTTGCATGACTGCTTCTCAGCCAATGAACTCATTCTACTGGAAGGCTTGGGCTTCAGCGAGCCCGGAAAAGCACACATGATGGTGCGCAATGGCGACATCACATACGGCGGCAAAGGTCCCATCGTCAACCCGTCAGGCGGTCTCATCAGCAAAGGACATCCTCTTGGTGCAACAGGACTCGCACAATGTGCGGAATTGACATGGCAGCTTCGTGGCTGGGCTAACAACCGACTTGCTGAAGGGGCCGACGCCGCGCTGCAGCACAACCTCGGCTTGGGTGGAGCTGTTGTCATCAACGTCTACAAACGTGCCGATGGCAAGAAGAATGCGAAGATGAGTGATGAGGAAGTCAAGAAAGCGAGTCAATTCTCCTACAACCCGGCTGTCGAGGCGCGCTACGTGACCAAGGAGGATGGAGAGAAGGTCAGGAGCAAGACTGTGGCGAGCGAGTACGCTTTGGGCGATACGCTAGAGAAGATTCAGAGTCGGTTGTAGACTTCACATAGTAGCAATTGGATGGTATCATGCGGATTCAGCTCGCCAACCGTTTCGTGTTGCTGCTAAACTTCTTCGAATGGAAATTTTGTCCTCATTTTTTCCTTACTCGGAGGCTTTAGCAGCATGACAATTCTTCTTCTCGGTTCTCGTGTAAGAGACATCACCTCTTCTTCTTGGCAATGCAGTTCGATCATCTAGTTAATTGCGTTTCTTTAGTTCCATATTTAGTTGTTTAAAGAAGATTTTGGTAGGTATTACACTACTACTATGCTAAGCAAAGATACTGTCGCCCTCGAATCATCTTCAAGCGTGTTAACCATCTAGGTATGTCGACTAAGGCGTTGCTAAACCAGAACTTTGTAGGTACTGTCTGTCGACAGAGATATCATCGTAGAATTCGGGAGAAGATGGCTATAGTCCAACTTTTTGCCGTGACTCTAACATTAATAAACCCGTAGTACATCGCGATTGTCAAACAAGAGCTGCACTAGGGCCGCTTGTGCTTGCCTGTTTGTAGGACGGAGTCTTGCTGTCTGTAAGACACCGCCGCCTCGCAGGAACAACATCTACACTTTCTCGACCCAGCCCCGCGCAGTGGTTGGCCAGCGTCGTCCACCGGGCAGTCGCTGCGACTCCTCTCTCACCGTCGGTTCTAAGCGACGTCTATCCCTCTATTACCACCGTCCAGCTATAGATTTACCCCACACAAATCGATGTCACATGGGCGCTAGTGGGTTGCAATCGACCGTGCGTCTTTGTTATCGAGTGAGTGTATATAACCAAGCTTCCTCGGTGACAGACCACTTATCCTCCGCAACAACTGCCAGTTGGAAGCGGTTACCCAGGCTTACGTCTCATTACATCTGCGGCTTATCATCAAAGATTTCGAGTATACACCTATTCCATCAACTCCTGATCACTCCGCTTCATGACTCGCCCGATTGTCAATATGGATCATTCTTACTCTCCAGAATCGCTTGAGCGAATGTCGAGTCCAGAATGGGGCCTAGAAGATGACTCGCCGCCACCTGCGCCTCGAGTCGTTGAGACGCGTGTGAAGTCAGAGTCCGTTGCTCCCTTACACCCGGTAAGTAAATCGTCACTGCGCCAGGTGTTACGACAAAACCATCGCGACGACCTCCACGCTTCCGTATTAGCAGTTTGTTTGTATGAGAAGGTTGTCGCGAATGCTCTCGCGATAGCTTTCATGTTTACAGTACTAATCAACCAAACAGACGAGTGTAGACGCCGAGAACGGCTCAACCGCCCAGGAAAGCATCTTTGTCTCCGACGACGACGTCAAAGAGGTGACGCCCGTGAAGCGCCAACCCACCAAAGTCCAGACGATCCCCGACTCATCAGAAGACGATGAACCCATCGCCTCCACACGTCAGCGCCACAACCTCCGCTCATCAGCGCGCAAGCCCACCAAGCCGTCGCCAAAAAAGCCCGCCCCAGATATTGCCGAGAAACCCAGTCCACTACCCGCCAGACCGCGACCCATCTTGAAAAACGACCTGGTCGCCAAAAAAGCCGTGATCAAAAGCATCGAAAGCTACTGGGGCAAAAACTGGGTCAAAACTCACATCCCCAAATGCCACCGCCCCCTAGTAAGTACCCACACACTACCCTCCTACTCCCCACCCACCAACACTCCGCAGTACAAAAACGGCACAAAACGAAACTACAACCGCGCCCACGAAAACGACCCCATGAAATGGCTCCCCTTGGTCCTCAAATCCATCCTCATGGTCGCCAAGCTCACCAAGAACCGAAAGTGGCTTGCGGCCACCATGAACAAAGTGGTGCGCTACCGCGTCAAGAACACCGGGAACAGGAAGCCACAGCTTTGCAGCACGGACTTTGATGTCATGGAGGATATGTTGGTCAAAGACTGGGAGGTGGAGTATGCGTTTGGGGTCTGGTATAAGCATTTGCTTGTTAAGGCCAAGGAGATCCAGACTGAGGAGGATGTGGATAGGATCATGAAAGTTAGTGAGGAGGAGGAGGATGGGGAGGAGGGAGGTGATGGGGGTCAGGACAGTTCTGGGGGGTCTGATTCGGAGTCGGATGATGATGAGAAGAAGAAGTTCGGCGGAGGAGCTTCAGAGGGTCACCGGGTGATGGGTGGTCATCACCAGTCCCCTGCCTCGACGCCGCGTGATAAGAAGCACAAGACACCCAAGGAAGAAGCCGTCAAGGAGGAGTCGCCGACGCCTCCTCATCCTCCGCCGCCGCCCGGTATGTATGGTGGCTACCACGGCCAGCAGCCCGTTGACCCGTGGGGTCGTCCGATGATGATGCCTCCGCAGGGTGGTGGGTTCGGTGGTTATGGCGGTTACCCAGGCTTCAACGCCTATGGCTATCCACCTTACGGCCAGCCCCCGTTTCCGAACCAAGGCCGCCAACCATCTCATCCATCTCCCTTCCCGCCTTTCTCTCGCCAACCACCACCAATGGCCTATCCGCCCGGTACCCCAAAGCCTGCGCGCGCAGGTCGCGACACCCCCACGATCAAGCGCGAGTCGCCCGGCCTTGACGGCGAGCAAGTCGACAACTTCGGCAATCCAGGGGTTTTCGGTCACGAAGGAGCCATGGTCAAAGACGAGGAGAGCGTCAAAGCCGCGGTGGCCGTCGCTGAGGCGGAGCTCAAACTTGCACACCTTCGTGCCATGCAGGCGAGCCTGGCGAGCATGTCGAAGAAGTAGAGTTTGGCGAAGGTAATTTTGGTAACGGTTTTGACTTCCCTTGGGTGAAGACTTGGGGCTGCATGGTCAGTAAGAACCAGTTGAATTTCCTGTTCTGATTGATGACGAGGCTGTGAAGCCCTCGAAACATCACGAATAATGTTCGATACATGGCGAGATGATTTGCGGTAATTGGCACTAGGCCTTAATAATGGAATATCATGGATCTATCTCATATCTACGTGTTGCCTAGTAAACCTCAAGTACGTAACGACCATCATCCTTCAACTTGTCAATCTCCTTGCGTCCATCAATCTTCTTAGCGCCAACGTTCTTGACCTTGTGCTCGACTTCGACAGCCTCCTGAAGCACCTCGGTGACATCAGGTACCGGCCATGTGGGTCCACAGAGGTAGAAGCTACCCTCCTTCTCGAGGTACGCCCTGCGGATATCCTTCAGGGACTCTCTCATACGGTCCTGGATATAGATCTTCTGAGGCTGGTCACGAGAGAAGGCGCGGCCGAGGAGGGTGATGATACCGGCGTCTTGGTATGCCTCCCATTCCTCGCCATAGAGGTACTCCTCACGCTGGTGACGAGAGCCCATGTAGAGTAGGACTTCACCGATCTCGTGACCCTGCTGCTTCTGGTAGGCGCGCTCCTGGACAAAGGCACGGAAAGGCGCGAGACCAGTTCCGAGACCGGCCATGATGATGGGCGCGGTTGTCTTGGTAGGAAGCTTCATGACAGATGGCTTGACGGAAACGGTGACAGGCGCGCCAACCTTGAGGCTGTTGAGATAGCGAGTTGCCTGGCCGAAGCGGTCGCGGCCCTTGGGGTCGACCCAGTTGACAGTGACGATGAGCAGAGAGACGGAGTTGGGAGTCACGTGCTGTGCGGAGGCAATGGAGTATTCGCGGCGCTTCATGGGGTTGACGATGCGAACGATGTCGTGGAAGCTTGGGTGAGCAGACGGGAACTCGAGTAGAATGTCGGCGTAGGTGACAGTGTCGACCTCCGCACGGCGCTTGAACTCAGTGGCACCCTCAGCACTCAGAAGCTGCAGAAGCTCACGCTTCTCACGCTCGTCATCAGCGAACTCAGCAAGCGACTCGTAGAAGCGCTTTGGTGGGCGACCGAAGATGTCGACGTTTTGCATAAGAGACTGGTAGACGGTACGGTTGACCAGAACGTTGGGGTCGTCACGAGACGGGACCTCGACGATCTCATTGGGGTTGAGACCATACCACTTGATAAACTCTTCAACTTGTGCCTCGTCGTTCTCTGCGTGGATCCCGAGAGCCTCGCCAATGGCGTAAGTGACGCCAGAGTTACCGAGATCGAACTCGATGTGGAAGATGTTACGGTCGTAGTTCTGTGGTGTGAGGCGGCGACGCTCCTTGACGTGAACAACACTGGTCTTAAAGCCAAGATCGGGACGAACTTGGTTCGCAGTGCCGAAGGCCTCCTTGAAGGCAAAGCCCTTGGCTGCGACTTGCCAGTCCTTGAGCAGGGTTGGTGGCTCGGCCTCGATGCGGTCGAAAGGAGCAAAGCTGTTGACGTTGATGTCTGAGGGGAGTCGAATGGGCTCAACGTCCTCCTCAACCGTGCCCCAAGCAGCAGGGACTTCGACTTCACGAAGAGCGCTCTCGAGCTGCTGGGTGAGCTTGTCGAAGACTTCTGAGCTACCGTTGATAGCAGCAAGCTTGCTCAGGCTAGAGGAGAGCAAGTCCTCACGAGCAACCTTCAAGAAGGCGAGCTGGGTGAGGTAAGACTCTAGAGATTCATCTTCAGCGACAGCCTCAGATGAAGCAGGGTCAAGGACGAAGAGCTGGATGTCCTTGTCCACGAGGGCCTTGCGGAAAGCAGGCGAGAGCTTCTTCTCAATGTCCTCGTTCTTCACACCGGGCAGCTTGACGATGATAGAGCTGTCGGGCTTGACGCTATTAAGAACATCAAATTCCTTCAGGATAGCAATGTCGCCAACGAAAGCGACATCGGCTTGCTCAACAGCATAAGGCGCTTCGATGGTGTAGTCGGCATTACGGATGTCGGTACGAGTAACACCGCCCTGCACGAGATTGTCGTGGCCGCTGCGAACGAAGACGTTCTTGGAAGAGTCACTCGAGAGAAGCTTGCCAACTACAACTGGGGCATTGGCGGCAGATGATTCGTCGAGGTTCCAGAAGCTGTACTGCTTGACGTCGGCAGTGTTTAGGATGTCGACGTACGAGCGGACCTCAGCACCCTCCTTCTCGGCGTGGATCTGACGGAAAGCATCGAGGAAGTTGCTGGGCGTCCAGACTTGCTCGCGCGAGTACTTGACATCAGTGACCTCGACGTCCCTGTCGTAGGCGAATTGGATTGACGCCAAGACGTCCGAGTAGAGCCTGGAGTACTCCGCAGGGTCAAGCACCGCGGCCTCATCCTTGACTTGGCCAAGAACGGCGATACGACGAGTGGTCTTGGGGAGTACCTCAAGGAAAGCCTCCTCAACGAACGGTCGGTAGACACGAACGTTGACGACACCGACCTTATCGCCATCTTTGGACAAGGCGTTGGCGACCTGAGCGGTCAGGGAAGCCTCCACGGTACCGAAAACAACAAGTACGCTTTCGGGCTCCTCATGACCGTAGTAGTCGAAGAGCTTGTAGTCTTCGCCAAGCTCGTCGTTGAAGGCTTGTAGCAGGC
The DNA here is from genome assembly GCF_023758065.1 of Alternaria ventricosa. Taxonomy (NCBI): domain Eukaryota; kingdom Fungi; phylum Ascomycota; class Dothideomycetes; order Pleosporales; family Pleosporaceae; genus Alternaria; species Alternaria ventricosa. The sequence goes on along the minus strand of NW_026055692.1, from coordinate 1,036,633 downwards.
GCAGGACGCGACCAGCGGTGTCGGAGTGCTTCTTGTCAACCTCCGAGACGGCCTTGAGCACCGCCTCGTAGCTGTTGTGCAGCCTGGTCTGGTCGAGAGTATCGACTAGTCTCGCTGTTTCCCTTCCAACGCTAATGCCATCGTATGTGTGGATCGTGGGGAGGACGCTCGATAGGAGGGTAGCGAAGAGGGACATGTGCTGAGCCTCGAAGACAGACGGGCTGCAGACGAGACCAAGGCCCAGGTCTTCGGCGAGTGTGAGGGAGGAGACATAGTCGGTGACGAGGCCAGCGCTGGAGTTGGCGGAGTAGTCGACTGCGGCGATGTGGGCGGTCAAAGGGTTTGCGACCGAGTAGAGGGCGGATAGCTGGTCGAGCGAGGCGCGGAGGTAGTTCAGGGTAGAAGAGGAGGCGACGATAGACTGGGGGATATGGCGCTTCTTCAAGTCATAGTCCTTGGAGAACATGTATCCCAAGGCGATGGCACCAGCACCGGTCCTCGTCTCCAGGGAAGAGACACCAGTCTGGTAGCCGAAAGCATTCTTCTCGCCCTGTTCTTGCCAGTACTTGACTGCGACATCCAAGTCGAACGACTCAGCCGAGTATGCGAAGATCTTATCCGAGAGGGCGTATGCGACCTGTTGAACGAGAGTTTGGGCCGTGAGGTAGGTGGGGCCACCGATAGATTGGTAGGAGAGGTCCTGGCCAAACGGCAGACTGGACGACTTCTTGGAGAAGTCCTTGGGTGCGTTCTGCTCAGCCCCAGGGCCGGCAGACTCAGTCTGTTGGAAATGCATCTTGAATACAAGTATGCGCCTCAGCAACTCAGCCTTTCAGGAAAGGCAATGAGAGTCTCTCTTTGGGGTATATGAGAGAATGGGAGGTGCCACGACGCTCCGGAGGCTTCACCGTGGGAGTATATCCGTGTCGTGGGTTTGCCGCCTCGTAGCAGCCAAAAAGTGCCGTCGTCCAGTAGCGACATCGGCAGAAGACCGACCGAGCAAGACGCAATCCTTCACGGACACCATGATTGGCTCTGTCCAGATGCTCTAGCACGTCTTTCGGGCGATAGATTGCAAATGCGCGGAATGTCGCCTTGACGCGACGAGAATTTGGCCCTAGCGCGAATTGCGTGCTCGACACGCCAAGAGTCTGCGCACGTGACGGCGGGGAAATCACGGCTCTCGGAGATCTGATCAGCAACACCGTTTCATCCCGTCTTCCACTGTCCTTCGCGCAATGCATTGTCGCGCAAAACCTGGTGGACTCCCGTCGCGACACCGGACTGATTGATTACTGCATGCTCTACGAGTCTGGGTGACACTACACAGAGCTGAGCATGAACAACTAGATGCACGAACCGGGCGCATGCATACGCATCCAGTGCCAGACTGTATGCGCGCAGCGGTGCAGTATTGATTTGACCGTATGTGGTCTGTGTATACCTCTTGTACTCACTTCGTGTCGTACAAATAACATTGGACAACTATAGGCTACAGCACTGCGCCTCCATCATGGCTTCTTCATATCCTGCTGCTTTGCTTCTATCGAGTTCACTAGGATGACACGAAATTCCTAGACTGATAACTCCGCACTTTCAAACTCACAATGGAAGCCATCGGCCTAGTGGCCAGCATAATCACCCTCATCAGCGCAGCCAGCCATGCCGCATCGATCCTGGAACGAGTATTGGGCCTGCGCGGCGTTTCCCTATACGTCCTTGGGGCGATCAATGAAGTGACTGACTTCAAGGCTACTCTTGCTCTGGTACAGAAGACATTAGATGAGACCCATCAGCAGCTTCCGTCACCTTATCAGGTCGAATTTACCAGGCTTCTAGATCGAGCTTTGGGCCGAATTGAAGCCTTCGCTAAGTTTCTACGGAGAGATGTTCTGCGTGAGCGACAAGATGTGGTAGGTGCTCATAGAGTCACCGAGATGAAGAGACGCGTGAAGTGGATGGACGTGTTGGGACGTGGTCAAGCACAATGTCAGATCGATGCGTTCCAGCAGGAGCTCGCTTCCTTGAAACTCAGCTTTATATTGGCGATGAGTGCGACGAACATGTGAGTCGGTTTTCACTGTTCATATTCTCATGCTGGGATCACGATAGGAAGCTAGATCAGGCATTGTTCGTAGATGGAGCCAACCAGCTGACTTTGCGCTTTCAGGAAAACCACTAGTAAGCTTTATACCGTCATCCGAAATGTGACTATCGTTCGGGAGGGGGACATCTCAACAAAACCTATGGTTGAAGGCAATGCGCCCGACTTGCCTTCCGTTATGGAGAAGGCCACTTGCATGAGCACAATCTCATCAAGTACCGATAAGACCATGGTCGACCAGCAAGTCAATCGCAATTCTTGTATCAAGGTTGAAACTATCGAAGCGACGACTAACCGAACCTGCAAGTCATCATGTCCTTGCGACTGCCATATACCACTTGAGGGTACTACGCCGAGATGGCTACGTGGGGTATTAGGTGCCGCATTCTTCAAGTTTACTTCAGTACCTTTGCTCAACCGCCGATCATGTAACTACGGACGGTGTCTTCAAAGGTCAAACGGGGCAGGAGCTCTGCGGCTTCAGTACTTTCTTCCGACCTGGCTCCTGCCAATGGGAATTGAAGTTGCCGCATCTTGGCGGTCACTCGATGGCATCGGAGGAGCCTGGAGTCTTAGAATACCACGAGTTGTCACCGACAACTTTGTCCACTGGAGTTTGATGACTGCATTTCGTAACGGTACGGTTGTCGAAGTTCAGCGGATGATGGAACACTACGGAATCAGGGGTTTCGATATGCTCACGACCCTAAACCGTGAACCTATCTCGCTACTTACAGTAAGCGCCCGCTGTTCATCGACAGGGTTTTTCACTAACTGGGAAGATTGCTCTTGAACATAAAGACTCTGAGTCTATGTACATGATGCTGTTGGATAATGGAGCGGACATTGGATTTCCGTCCCCCGTTAACGGGCTGTGAGTATCATCGACACTAACTTGCCCACGCCCGCTGATGACAATAGTACTCCTGCGCAGCTTTTTGGCGCCATCTGTGTACGGGGCGAAGTATGCGAAGACTTTCAAAGACGATCGGATCTTCTGGAGGCGAGTGGTGTTCTCGACCTCGGTCCCGCCGCAAAGTTACTACTCAACGAACGCATTACGAGCCTTGAAAACCTTCTACAAAGCGAGCCGGGCGCTGTGCTAACCCGAGATTCCATGGGCAACACACCTCTACACTGGGCTGTGAATCTGGGAAACGTTGAGGCTGTCGATGTGCTGATCGAAGCTGGCGCGGATTTGAACGCTGTGGCAAAAGATGGTACCACTCCGCTGTGTCAGTCTGTCAGATCTCACTTGAATTCTGGCGCAATTTGCAGGAAGATCGTCGAGGCCGGCGCAGACGTTGACCAAATTTGCCGGCACAATGAAACCGCTCTAGGCGTGGCGGTGCTACAGGATTGGCATACTCCAATGATAGATATCTTGCTAGACGCCGGAGCTGATGTTCATGGGCTCCATGATGGGATGCCCATTTTGATGAGGGCGGCTTATCATTCTACGTCTTACACCTGCGAACGACTACTGTCAGCTGGCGCCGACATGGAAGCGCAAGATCACGAGGGCAGAACAGCAGTCATGATAGCTGTGATGCTCAACAACTGCTCCGCACTCGGGACGCTCATAGACCACGGCGCTCGACTGAATCGTAAGAAAAATGACGGTCTGTCGATTATTCACATCGCAGCTACTCATGGTCATGTGAAAACTCTACGGGTACTGGAGAAGGCAAGCATCAAAGGTCTTCCAATGGACGAAGAGTCACTGAAGGAATATTGGTTTTGGTTCGGAGAGCGCTACGACTATCTCTTCCCACAGGAGTTTGCACCCTCCTCCGACGAATCAGCCGCTTTCCAGGCCCTGCTTGATAGCATCACTCCTGTCGAATATATCACGAACGATGATGAAAACAAATGCATCCACATTCCAGGGGCCTTTCCAGTCGATATGGAAGAGACGCAGCGTCAAGAAAGAACTAGAAATGAGCGAGAAGAGGCGGATGCAAACTGCACTGACCCAGAGGGGAGGGCAGTGGGAATGAGCCCGAAGTTGTCACAGACGCCGATGGTCAAAGCGGTGAAAAGAGCAGCGAAGTATCGAGCGACGATGAGGACGGTATGATTCGAGGAGTTGGAAGAACCAAACCCTGGCCGAAGATGCTCCGTGAACTCGAAACCATCGGCATCATCTGGGGAATGTGCGATGACATCTTCTTTCTTACTATTCCTCCTACGTTCGAGTTCAAACTAACTAAGCACATGCAACTCAAAGATAAGCATCCTTGAGCATCACCGCTCCACATCGTCGCGAACTACCGAATTTGGCAATGGCCGGGAACGATCCCTGATGTCCCCAGTAATCACGATCTCCACCGTGCCTTGCGGGGTCTCGAGAATCCTTTGTCGTGTAATTCCAACGAATGAGCATGTCCATCTGTGTTGCGATGATGTCAAAGTGTTCACACGGAAGCGAGGTGCCGACGCGAACAAGTCGCGATGTTCGTGATCAGCACACGGAGCGCTTTACCGTGTCGCGCTTATCGTCATAACATCGTAACAGCAAAACATCACAATCCTATCTCCAGACTCCACTGACCGTGCGATTGCATCACTGCAATAAGGTCGCCGATCGTTAAAAAAGGTGTATTTTATTCCAACGCCTGTCGCAGTTTCCCAATGCTCGTACTACATCATAATCAGCAATAATCATCTCCGGACTGTCTCATCGTCCTACCACCCATTTCCCTCTTGCAAGGCCTCCATAACAAACACCATCCAAAATGGCACTCCACGCCGCCTCCTCCCCCAAAAAAGTCGACCAAACCCTCCAACAAACCCCCGGCATCCAAATCTTCCTCCAACCCATCGCCCCGCCCGCCGCCCTCGGTCTCGCCGGCTTCGCAGGCTCAACATGGATAACCTCATCCTACATCGCAAACTGGTGGGGCAACTCCGAATCCCCAACCATTTTCTTCCCTTTCGTAGGTCTGTTCGGCGGACTGGCGCAGTTCATCGCGGGGCTGTATGGGTTTAAAGCGAGGGATACGTTGGTGACGGTGATAAATACCATGTGGGGAAGTTTTTGGATTAGTATTGGGGTTTTGTACGCTTTTGTTGTAAGTGTTGATGGTTTATGAGGGGGGTTTGAAACAGGGTAGGGATGGTGGGCTAACGACGGTAATGACAGGCGGCTGGTGCGTTGGAACCACATGAAGTGCACACGCATTTCCCCGAACTCGCGTCCTGGTTCGTGATACTTTGCGTCTTCACCTGGTCGGGCGCGCTCGCAGCGACGGCACGCGATGTTGTCCTCAGCGTCTGTCTCTTCTCCCTGGCTATCGGCAGTACGATCGCTTGCTGCATGTTTGCGTACAACGGTCGTCCCATCTCTACGGCGGATACCAGCGCATCGGGTGATAGTCTCACTGGCGGAGTAACGATGGGAATGAAGGCTGCGAGCTACTTCTGGATGTTGTCCGCCCTCTGCGCTTGGTGGAGAGTGACGGTGTATCTCGTCGAAGAGGCATATGGACCTGATCACACGATCACAAAGTTCTTCCCTATTGGTAGGACGCCGATGGAGAGGAGGGCGCCTTTGGTTATTCCGGGTCTGGGCGAGCCTGGTGTTAAGAGGGGTGTTCCGAAGCCGTTGCCGGTATGATGGGATGTGCATCACGCTGAAGCTAGTATTCGTGGCGGCTGTTCGGCGTCTCCTAGAGCCTTGGCCCGTCGCCAGGTTTATGACATTGTTAGACAGGAAACCAAATACAAATTTTGAGAGTTGGTATCTGCTACACCTCGCTTCCAAGGGTGGCTTTGAGGATGTGTCTTTCATGATGTGTAATATGGGTGGACGTGCTGCTGTATCCTATGGTATATCGCTGCTGAGGGAGATATGTTAAAAACTGAGTCGTTCTGTCATAGCGGGCAACGCATGCCCGGCCAGTTAGCTATCTTAGTCCAAGAGAATGTCACCTGAGATCCATGTGAACAGCAAACAAAGTCAAATTCGACTCATGGGTATCCAAAAATGCAGCGCAAACACGACGGCTGTTTCCGATGTTTCCTTCTCTCTACCACCAATTACGCCTCGGCAGTCCCCATATTCCTGCAATATACACAAACTCTTCCTCTTCAAAACAAAACTCTGCAGAGTGCCGCACCTCGCAGAGAATCTTGTCAACCATGCGAGCGAAGCAAACTCGGTGCGATCCATCCGCCAGTAAAGCAGGCTGACGGCTACTTGTTCGCGTGCGAGCTGTTCTGAGCACTGGCCAAACCCATGTAGCCAACAGGCAGCAGGATCATTAGCTATAATGTAGCACATGGCCGTGGAGAGGTCGCTATCACAGTCCGCTTCCTTCCTGGGAACACAATGAGCTCATACTAGCGCGGTCAGCGAACTGACCCAAGCCAGCGATCTCTTGTGCAGTACTTCGTCACCATCAGTCTCCTCATAGTCGGTCTCTGTAGAGTGAGGCAGGGGTAACGTGTCCCCGTCCCGAGCCGCATCATCGTACTACTGAAGGTCTGCATCTGCGGGCATGACAAATCCAGTCTCGCCGAAGTCTTGCAAGACATACTCAGCCAGGGCATCTAATCTTTTCCGCTGGACGTGAAGCGCGCCGCTCCTGAGATCCCTATCGCGCTGGCTCATGTTGCTGAGTAATGAGGGCGCTTTGCCTTTGATGGTCAAATGCTGTTCGTTGCTTGAACCAGGACGTGAAACTGGGTCGTCTGCCTCTGGGTAGCGTGGGTCTCCCTGTCCCTCGGCCGAAATCTTGAAGCCCTGCTTTTTGCCGGGAGCGATTCTACCGATGAGAACGAGCAGTAGCTCTGGTTGCAATAGGCGTACTATGATATTACAATCCGGAGTCTCGATGGTGAGTGTCCTAAGTGCGGGTTGCAGCGACTGGTCCTGGGTAGCTCCATTGCGGGTCGATGGCTTTTGACGTCCTTGGCAGTTGTCTTTCCATGTCATAGATATTAGGGCAGCCTGATCGCGAAGCTCCTTGGTCTGGACAGGCTTTGAGTACGCTAATAGTGTGCCATTTGGAGACATCAGGCTACTGAAGTTAGTTGGAATAACAGTGTTTGGTACTTGGAACCTACAAGAGTCTTGGGTAGATGTGTTCGTTTGCATTCTGCGTGAGCCAGTCGCTCACTTTAGCGATGTTGATCATTGTGGGATCTGCAGACATGATTAGACGGGGAAGCTGTAGGTGTTAAGAACTAAAAATGAAGAATAGACTGTGCGTGGGAAGCTTTTAGCGACGTGTGAGCATGTTGCGAGTACCACGCGCTGCAGCGAATGTATGTGATTTCGATGATGGTGACGTGAAATCAGGCCCACGTACCTGGTCAATCGTTCGCGCAACCACTTCCGCGCTGTCGTGCTGCTAATTCACCGATCTGCGCCTTCTCGGAGACCAAAGGCAGATACAATGACCAGCGACGCGTCGCAACAGTAAGGAACGCGTTAGAAAACGAGAAGGAACGGATGGGAGCACGAGAGAGAAGTTGCGCGTGTCAGTATCTTGATCATGACGATGTTCAAGACGAAGTTCCCCAGGAGAGAGAGCTATGACCACCTGGGCTGGCCGGAGCCTTGTTTTCCGCCGCACGTGCTCTCGCGCTCATGCTATGAGAGCTTGTATTGTTGCAGCCTAGCACCATGAGCGGCTTGGAGATGCTACCCAGGTTGCGTGTATCTACACATCACGACAGGAATCAGACGCAGGGTATATCTTTGGGCCGGGTCACGAGTGGAGTGTGAAACGAAGGGATGGGCGCGCGCGCACGCGACACGACGATGTTCTTGGATGACACGCGCCTTACAAAGATATATTGACCTGGTGACATCTCTAGATCTGGGTAGATAGTGCTCATGTTTGACATCGACGTCATAGGACGATTCGTCGTTCGCACGCATTCGAGATGTTTGTAACCCACCGGGCTGATCTCCGAGCAAATACCGGGTGAGGGGCAATTGGCAGCTCTTCATTGGATCGCAGACGTCATCGGCCTTAGAATCTGTTTCCCCTCAATTGCGCTGCGACACTGCTAGAGAGCTCAGTCAACCTTGGAATGCTTTTCACGCGTCTCGCAATACCAAGAACATTACGAGTAGTCACATCATCTCCATTTCATCCTCTCAAATCAAACAGTACACCAAGCTTCCTGATCCGAACGCTAGCAACCATGGCGACCGACCCATCCAAGTACAAGCTCAACCACTCCATGTGAGTACCCGCATGGCATTCACTGCGCCATCCCCATTCTATTGGCCAGTTACTCACACCTGCTAGGATCCGGATCAAGGATCCGAAGCGCTCTGTCCAATTCTATGAGTTCCTTGGAATGAAGCAGATCAATCAGATCAAGAACCCCGACGCCAAGTTCGACCTTTACTTCCTCGCATACGATAGCCCGAAGGCTGTTTCGCACGGCAACCACTGGACTGACCGCGAGGGAATCGTCGAGTTGACACACAACTACGGCACTGAAGACGATCCAAACTACAAGATCAGCAATGGCAACACGGAACCACACAAAGGCTTCGGCCATCTCTGCATCTCGGTGGACAACCTGCAGGCAGCTTGCCAGAGGCTAGAAGATGCGGGTTACAAGTTCCAGAAGAAGCTCACAGACGGTCGCATGCGCCACATTGCGTTCGTGCTCGACCCTGATGGCTACTGGGTGGAGGTCATTGGCCAGAAGCCATTGGAGGAGACCGAGAATGTCAAGGATACCGACACAGGCTCATACCGCATGGTAAGTAGCGTTGGGAAGACATTACGTTGGTATACTGATGATTGCAGAACCACACTATGATCCGCGTCAAGGACAAGGAGACCTCACTCAACTTCTACCAAGATGTCATGGGCATGAAACTTAAGCGCACCTCTGAAAATGAAAGCGCTAAGTTCAACCTGTACTTCCTTGGATACGGCCCCGATGCATCCGAAAACACCGCAAACGGCGTCAACCCGGTAGCAAACACCGAAGGCCTGCTTGAGCTGACCTATAACTACGGAACCGAGAACGACGCAAACTTCAAGTACCACAACGGCAACGATGAGCCCCAAGGATTCGGCCACATCTGCATTGCTGTCGACGATCTCGACGCTGCGTGTGCTCGGTTCGAAGAGAAGAAGGTCAACTGGAAGAAGAGGCTTACTGACGGTCGCATGAAGAACATCGCTTTCGTACTAGGTGAGTCGTTATCTATTCATCGCACGAAGCGACAACTGACAGAATACGCAGATCCCGATGGTTACTGGATCGAGGTAGTGCAGAACGAGAAGCTCAAGACACGTAGCAATTGGTAAACGGGCGGCGCCGACTACCCGCGTGATGTGCATATCCCACTCTACAGGAATTCAGCCTCCAATCGTTGAAGATCACACCATATGTGGCTACCCACGCTGCGCAACATATGCACAGTAAAGTACCATGACGGACGCGAGCGCTCGCGGTACTACAACAACGACTAAATAATGAAACACGTTCTCCAATACATCGATTTTCTTTCAGCGGTTTCTCTCATGAATATTATTAACATCGTCCCTACAAAGATCCGAGGGCGTTGTTTGATACCTAGGTAACTCGCCAAATTGACCCTGCAGCAGCGGCGCTCACCCCGTGGGGTAGAAGGAGTGCGGGGTAAACCTAGCCAACAGGTAAAGCTACCACAAAGACATCCCTCTGACGCATGCTACTGCAGTAGACCGATAGCGGCGCAGTCTCACTTTGGGTGTACAAAATGGACTGTACTCCTCCTGTAGGCTTTGCGCTTACATCTCATACAGTCTCACGTAAACTTACAGTCAACGCCATAACCGACACATCCCCTTGATCAACTCACTGAAACTCTTTCATATCTGGTTACCTAAGTCTACCAGTGCCAGTAAGAACAGCACATACCGATACCCGTCAACATGGCTATCCTCATGCACACAGCGAGACGGAAGATCTTGATACCAGAGAAGGTCTCGCCAGATGGACTCGCATTACTGAAAGACCAATTCGATGTAGATGAGAAGAAAGGACTAAGTCCAGAAGAGCTCAAGGAGATCATCGGCGAGTATGACGCCCTCATCGTACGGTCGGAGACGAAGGTGACAGCAGAGCTTCTGGGTGCCGCCAAGAACATGAAAGTCGTTGCTCGTGCTGGTGTTGGCGTTGACAATGTGGACGTTCAGAGTGCCACTTCACACGGTATCATTGTGGTGAACTCACCTTCTGGAAATATCAATGCTGCTGCGGAACATACCATTGCGCGTAGGTAGCCCAAGCAAGGCCATTCTTACATTAACTAACATGTGACAGTAATGATGGCTGTGGCTCGCAATATTGGAGATGCATCGCAAAGTATCAAAGCTGGGAAATGGAAGCGAAGTCGACTGGTGGGTGTGGAGGCAAAAGGCAAGACTCTTGCCATTGTCGGCCTGGGCAAAGGTGAGTTTGATGCTTGAAGTTTATAAGGGCTGGCTAACACCTTCCTAGTCGGTCTCACAGTTGCTCGTATTGCCAATGGTCTGGGCATGCGTCTGATAGCCTACGATCCCTATGCAAACCCGAACTTGGCTGCAGCGGCGTCAGTAACCCTCCGCCCAAATCTAGCTGAGATCCTGAAAGAGGCCGACTTCCTGACGCTACATACTCCCTTGATCGCCTCGACCAAAGGCATGATCGGTAAGGCGGAACTAGAGACCATGAAGACAACAGCTCGCATCCTAAACGTCGCACGCGGCGGCATGATCGACGAAGATGCTCTCGTCGAAGCTCTAGACGCTGGTGTCATCGCTGGAGCAGGTATCGACGTATTCACCTCCGAACCACCCGAACAAAACTCATCAGCATCCCGGCTAATCGCCCACCCAAAAGTCGTAGCAACCCCCCACCTCGGCGCCTCCACCAAGGAAGCCCAAGAGAACGTGTCCATCGATGTCTGCGAACAAGTCGTCTCAATCCTCAGCGGCGAACTCCCCCGCTCAGCCGTCAACGCACCCATCGTCTTGCCAGACGAATACCGCACCCTCCAACCCTTCATCAGCCTCGTCGAAAAAATGGGCAGCCTCTACACCCAACACTACTCCTCCGCGAAAACGGGTTCTTTTCGCACAACCTTCGATCTCATCTACGAAGGCAAGCTCGCTACGATCAACACCACGAAACCGCTGTTCGCCGCGTTGGTTAAGGGACTGCTCACGCCCATTACCTCCAGCGACGGCCTGAACATTAATATTGTTAATGCTGAGTTACTAGCGAAGGAGCGCGGTATTTTGATCAACGAACAGCGCTCCCGCGAAAACGTAGAAGATAAACCCTACTCCTCTTTCATCACCCTGCGCGCCCGCGCCTCCCGCTCCGTTTCGCAACAACCCCATTCCCATTCCCGTAACGCATCTCCCTCCGCCGCCCGCGCCCTCCAAACCACCAACCCCCCTTCTTCCTCTTCTTCTTCTTCTTCCTCCTCCGACCAAATCATCCAAGGCTTCGTCTCCGGCAACAAACCCTTCATCTCGCGCCTCGACAAATTCAAAGGCGAATTCGTGCCCCGTGGCACCTTGCTCATTTGTCGCAACTTTGATTCGGTGGGCAAGATTGGGTATGTGGGGAATCTTCTGGGGAAGGCGGGGGTGAATATTGAGTTTATGAATGTTGCGCCGTTGAGTGGGGAGGTGGAGGAACGGTTGGCTGAGAGGAATGGAGGGAATGGGAATGAGGTGGAAGGAAGAGGGGAGGGGAGTAATGAGGCGTTGATGATTTTGGGGGTTGATAAGATGGTTGGGGAGGATGTGCTCAAGGCGTTGATTGGGGAGGAGGGGGTGTTGGAGGCTAGTGTTGTGAACTTTTGAGGGGGGAGGGGATGTGGGTGGCTTCAACATGCTGCTGCTTCCGTATTCTCTATTTTCATTTGGTTCACTCGGTATGCGCTTCCTTCGGTTTGACATATACAACCACCACCCTTCCTTCCATCCATCCTTCCATCCATCCTTACATCCATCCTTACATCTCCCCCTTCTCCCCCTTCTCCTTCCCCTCCCGCTGCAGCTCCTTCATATGCTCCTCATGATCACCAACCTGCTGCCGATCCGCCGCAATGTTGCTCTCGCCATGACTAGCAAGGTCCTCGCGCCATCTGCCCTCGCCCTTTTCCTGCTCCTTGAGCTGCTCCTGCTTTGCGGCTTCGACTTGTTCGGGGGTGCGTGCTGCGTCTTCTTTGATGCGCAGGGAGGGTGTAGTCATGAAGGTGCGGCGCGTTGTGAAAGGTGTGGTGAATGGTGTGCGCGAGGTGGAGATGGGGGTGCGCAGGGAGCGGGTTGCTGTGTAGAGGGCGCGGGGTGCCATTTTGATGGGTTTGAGAGTTTGAGAGTTTGAGGTTTAAGAGAGGGGGATGTGTGAGGTTTGTGGTTTGAGAGAGAGGTATTTAGAGGTATGAGAGCAGAATTGAAGAGGTGTGAAGTGTTTTGTTGTGCAAAGACGGATGTTGCTGCCGCGTTCTTGTGGGCAGCGTCATTGGCTGTGACGTCATTGCATGGGTGCAAGACTGAGGTTGCTCCACGCAGATGCCGCATCCGGTGGAGCTGCAGCATGGGCACGTCACTGGTGGTCGTGGCTTCGAAATTGGCTTTTTTTTTTCTCTTTCGATTGTGGGGTATATACAGTTGGATGCCTGAGATGCGACTCCCAATGCTATGATGCTGTGATGTGATGCTCCCTGTACGCCCTGGATTACCCTCGATAGCTACCTGATGTCTCTGCCTTTGGCATCCCCTCATCGTGACTATAGCCTGTCCGCGTGATATCTGCGTCTATCCTGTGCTGTTCTTAGGTGCGCTGCCTCCACCGCTGCTCTTCTTGTCCGGCGCGCCGCCATTGCCGCCAACGTCTGGGCTGTTGGGTTCGCTGACCTTCTTGTTGCCCGGGCTGGCGTTCAAGCTGTTCTGTGGGCCTCCAGCCTCCTTCTCAGCGGTTGCCTCTGCCTCCTCAGGGCTGGTCTGTTTAGGGTCGAAGGCAGCGTCGGAGTGTGCGGCGCCATCGTCGGAGCCAGACTTGGCGTACTCAGTCGATCGGGGCTTCAGCGAGTCTTTGTCTTGCGCATCTTTTTGAGCGAAGCGTGTTGGTGTTGTGCTGAGGAAGCGAGGGCGAACGATGGCTGCGCGAGAGAAGGTTGCGCGTTGTACGGCGCGTGCGGGTTGGATGCGGAACATGGTGAGGTTGCGATGTGCGACAGGTCTTGGTTTCCGAATGAGTAGATTGGATGTATTGAGTTTGAGGTTTGGGAAGCCGAGTAGTTGTGGGGTCAGAAGCAATTGACTATCTTGAGATCGCGGTGACGAGTTGATGCTGTAGCTCGGAGCTTGTCCACGGACCCTCACATTGACGTCAGCTCCACCAAACTGCAGCCGAGGCCGCTACCCACGTGACACACGACGCGTCCATCGTCTGAACTACGTTCCGACCATTCATCCGCGGCACGACATCTCCAATGCCGTTGATATGGTCTTTGACTTGACCGATGACTTGTATGTCCGAGCGAGTCGACGCGTTCAACCCCGGGTCGGGGAGTCGCGTTGATCTCCGACCGCCGTTCCCCGTCGCCTGTGACTAGGCGTCTCCAGGCTTGTTTGGTACAAGCTTTTCGTTCAACAGGCAACATCCCGCCAGACCCTACACATTGGATCGAACATGAGACAACTCCAAAGTGTCAAATGTACAGAACACCAGGAATCGAATGACATATTGTGGTCTTCAAGTCAGGCCGATCATGATGCTGGGACGCACATCGAACCTGACTCTTGCATGCTTACCGAATTGTGCATCTAGCTGTCTTCAAGACTCATCGACTTCTCTTGCAGAGTCACAATCTTCCCATACGCCTTCCGAGTCTGGTGTAGCTTACAATCAGTCTAGACTCATCCCAGGGTACTCCGCAGGCTATGGCTGCACGCCTGATGACTGACCTAACACCTTAGGAGTTGTTGCATGAAGTAAAAAAGGACCTTTCTCTTCATTGCACGTTCGTGATCGACGACCCCATTGTCCATTCTCTTTGACCCGACCTGGCGCACGGAGCACCAAGTCTTTACGCCTTACATAAAGAAACGCTTGTAAAGATCGAAGGGTTACAGCTGCGCCAACTGGTCTACTTCGACGTACTCAATCGATCCCAGATACAATCCCAAGTATGCCTGTCTCGACGTGGATACCGCCGCCGCCTCCAGACCCCGACACCCTGGTCAACCCAGCGCCTTTCGAGCCCTTCCCGCTCATCCAACTACGCGCCGGCAAGATCAAGAAGTCGCTTGGAAACGGCAAGATCGAGTCTGCCATATACAAAGGACCGCTGACGGGCCCAGTCGAGATCACCGAGCTGGGTATTCCGACCGATGAACATGCATTCCATCTGCACGGCGGCCAAGACAACGCCCTCCTCCACTACTGCACATCGCATTACGATGAGTGGAAGAAAGAGTTACCCGCCTCAGAACACCATTTCAAGCCCGGTGCGTTTGGCGAGAACCTATTCAACACTGAAGTCAGCGAGATGAACTTGTGCATTGGAGATCGACTGGCCATCGGTGACATTATCGTCGAAGTCAGCGAGCCACGCGGACCTTGCTACAAGCTCAACCATCGCTTCGAGGTCAAAGACATGGCCAAGCGCACACAGACGCTACTGCGGACAGGCTGGATGTACCGTATCATCAAAACCGGTACCATCACCGCCGGCGACATGATCTCTCTACTCGAGCGACCGCATCCCCAGTGGACGGTCGCCAGGGTTATGTACTACCTTTTTATCGAAACAAATAACGTGGAGATGATGAAGCACATTGTGCAGCTGCCGCAGCTTGGATGGGACATCAAAGGAGAATTCCAGAAACGACTGAATAGAGGTGTTGTCGAAGACCACAATAGTCGACTATTTGGTGGCGAAGACGAGAAGATGGATACTTGGAATGAATACCGCCTTATCGAGAAGCGTAGGGAGACGAGTAATGTCACAGCCTTCATCTTCGAATCCATTGAAGACATCCCAGAGCCGGCGCCCGTCGAGCCAGGTAGCCACGTACGGCTTAAGCTTGGAGGAAAGTTGGTACGCGCCTACTCCGTCGTATGCGGTACCTCAAAGCGTTTCGAGCTCGGTGTCGCTCTAGACCCAAGCAGTCGCGGCGGCTCCAAATACCTCCACTCACAAACCAAAGTCGGCGACATCCTCACCGTCGGCCGCATCACAGCGAGTTTCCCCCTCGCCAAAACCGCAGACCGACACATCATCATCGCAGGCGGTATCGGCATAACAGCCTTCATGACAGCGTTTACCTACCTCCAAGACGCAAACCAAGACTTCCATCTCCACTACGCCGTCGCAGAAGAAATCCCCTTCGCCGCTCAAATCGCCGCACTAGGCCCCAAAGCAACAATCTACAACAAATCTCGCGGCCAACGCCTCGACCTCCCCGCCATCCTATCAAAAGTCGATCTCCAAACCCACATCTACACCTGCGGCCCCCCACGCCTCATGCACGCCGTTGTCGCGACCTCAAAGACGTACGGTATACCCGAGTCCTCTGTCCACATCGAAGCGTTTACGGTAGCTACATCCGGTGATCCGTTTACCGCGGAGCTTGAACAAAGCGGCAAGACGGTGGAGGTGCGTGCTACGGAGTCGCTGCTTGATGCGCTGAGGGCTGTGGGTATGGACATTGATAGTTCGTGCGAGGTGGGTAATTGCGGGACGTGTAGGGTGGATGTTTGTGGGGGGAGGGTGGAACATCGGGGGACGGGGTTGTTGGAGGAGGAGATGGAGGAGGGGGCCATGTTGAGTTGTGTTAGTAGGGGGGTTGGGAGGGTTGTGCTGGATTTGTAGGGGGGTGGGTGGTGTGAGGAGGTGATGGGGTATCTTTGTGTTGCGTAGAAGCGACGGATGGATCTGTCGAAAACAGTTGATGGAGTAGCATGTTTAGAATTGATATGAGTAATGTTCTCGGATTCTTTCCAATAATTGGAAATGCAACATCTCAAAGACCCAAACGCCATACCAATGCAATCTCTAATCAATCATCCCACCGCATATTCAATACCAAATATTCAACTTCCTTACTACTCAACCCCTTCATCTCCCCTACCGCCTTCTCCGTCTCACACCTCTCTTCCTCACCCCCAGCAACTTCGAGTCACATATTCCCATTAAACCACCACGACGCAGCGACTGGCCAGCCAAAGATGACTGCGTAGAAGGGGAAGTAGCTGAATGACTGTTAGCGACATGTTCCCAACGAGAAGGATAGTTGGAGAAGGATGGTTAGACAAGAAATGAACGGACTTACACAGCACTCGTTTTTACCAGTTTCCTTGAGAGATCACCCGCTCGCCATGCGTGAGGCGTCATGGTAATTGGGTTGCGAGCGAAGGGGTGGGGCTCTACCATGCTGCGGGAGAGAGTGCGCCAGAGGAGGCGGGCTTGGGTTGGTGATGGCATGGGTGTGTGTTGGGGTTTGTGTGGCTGTGTGAAGGTTGAGGGTTGGGTGAGATGGAGTTGGGATGGGAGTGGCGTTAATGTAGTATTGTGTAGACAAACTTGGTGTTTTCGTCTTTCGCTGAGCGTAAGGATGTATGAGGTGTATGAAGTGGACTGTTGATCGCAGTAGTAGTTGTAATAGTTGTAGTAGTTGTCTGTGAATAGCCACCATACCCCAAAGACACCAACCTATTTATCCAACCCACAACCCAAACCTCCATCCCCATCACCCTCACCAACCCGCAATCGCACCACCAAACCATGGCGTGAGCCCTCCATCCTCTTGGGCGCCTTCTCCGCAACCCGAACGGCTGGCCTGACATGTCGGACAAGCCAGGCACACCAAAACCAACAGTCAGCAGCAAAACACAACCCGTATCGGGCAACAGACATGGAAGCTGTGGAAAGCAGTCGCTTGTTCCCGGACACTGTCATTGGTCTGGCCTCGTGCGAAACTTTGGATGCAATGACGGTGGTGAGAGGGTGGTGTGAGTTCGGTTGGGGCAGGGTCGGCGGGCGCCGACGGCATGAGTCAGGGGTGCTGCGGCGTGCTGGTGATGCGATTGTGGTGTGATACGGAAAAGCAATGTGTATGCGTGATGCTGCCTTCACAAGGAGTAGACAAGGGTTTTGTCATGGTTGTTTGTCTTTGCCTTGCTATGCGATTAACGGCTTACACATGTGAGGTGCAGGTTCGATGATGGAGCTGCGAGAGACAGCTATCGGAATGACGCACCTCGGTCGGCTTGTCTGGGCAGGGTCGCGGACGAATTTCCGCACTTACAGACACGGCGAAACTTTTGACTGACAACACCACGCGCCCACATTCCATGCTGAGAAGCTCATCCTACTGCTAAACAGACCACGACTAAAGTATTAAAATGGCGGCAGCAGTACTCGCAGGCAGCACAGGCCTCGTCGTACGTCCCCCACAACCCCCAGATAACCCCATCACGCACTCCTAACACAACACGCAGGGCTCCAACATCCTCACCACGCTCCTCGCCCACCCTTCCTTCTCCGCCATCCACGCCTACACGCGCCGCGAACTCCCCAACCCAGCCGGCTCCACAAAGCTGCAACCCATCACCTCTCCCGACTCGTCCACCTGGCCCGCCCAATTCCCGACATCCTCTTCCCCCCGCGTCTTCTTCAGCGCCCTAGGCACAACGCGCGCCCAAGTCGGCGGCTTCGACGCGCAGCGTAAAATCGACTACGATCTAAACTTAGACCTCGCCAAGACCGCCAAAGAATCCGGCGTAGACACATACATCCTCATCTCGTCCAACGGCGCGAATCCCAATGGCTACTTTGCGTATCCGAAGATGAAGGGCGAGTTGGAGGAGGCGGTCAAGGGGCTAGGGTTCAAACACACGGTTATTGTACGCCCCGGTCTGATTGTGGGGGAGAGGAGTGAGTCGAGGCCTGCGGAGGCGGCGTTGAGGAGTCTGGCGAAGGGGCTGAGGGGGCTGACGCCCAAGATGACGGATTGGTGGGCGCAGGATGCGGGGATGATTGCGAGGGCGGCGGTGGAGGCGGGCGTGAGGTGTGTGGAGGGGAAGAGGGAGGAGGGGGTTTGGGTGATGGAGATGAGGGATATTGTGGAGTTGGGGAGGGAGTAGGTGGGTGGATGGGATGGGGATGGGATGGGGATGGTGGTGTATGATACCCTTTGTGCAGATGTTTTCTGAATGAAGATATGTCGCGTCTTCAGTATTAGGTCTCCATTTCTTGACATTGATGCGATGCCTATAATTGCAGACTACAACGATAAGCGATCCCATACCACGAGATGCTTATGATCAGTCTTTGATGTGTAAAGGCCATGTCAACAGATAGCATAGACTACGACGTCCTCTTTCCATACACGCATTCTACCACAATCTTCACAACGAAGTAAATACAACACCCGCAACATTCGATGCTGATACCGACAGTCGGCATCTTAGCCCGCTCCAATGCACGCTGGACCCTTACAGCACGTGCTAGACTCGCTGCGGAAATTCACGCGGTACCTCGCGCTTTCCCCACTCTGCTAGAGGTATCTTCCGAAACCTTATACTGCCACCCAATCAGCACGACCAAATGAGACTGCGCCGCATGAAGTTCCCAGACTACCGTTACCCCTGTATCCCTCCCTCGTCTACCTCGCGCGAATTCCCTCTTTCACTTCCCGTGCAGAAACAGCCCGGCCGACCTTAATAGACGGATAGACGGAACGGAATGCCCCCCAAATCGCAGCGCAGTAGGGCTTGTGCTCAGTGTCGGTCTAGACGTGTTAAGGTCTTTTTACTCACGATTTGCGATTGAAGGGTTGAAGACTGATCTGTGGTGTAGTGCGATGAAACTCCAGTTGAATGCCAACAATGTCGGCGTCTCGGACTTGCTTGCTCTGGTGCTCTCCAGGGTTCGATCGTCATCGATATGACGGAGCGAGTAGCCAAGCCCAGAGGTCGGAAGAAGAAAGAAACAACAAGAGCTGCACTAGCAGTCCGCGGAAAGGATTCAACGGACGATAGCCAGCCATCAACAATTCCACGTACTATCCTTGCCCAAGATGAAGCCGCAAGCACATCAACACCAACTGGCCAGCCTCCTTCTTCGTCATACCCAGCATTACCATCCGAAAGCAGAGACAACGAAAAGATAGAGCAAGCCATCGTAGCAATCCGCTACCAGTACAGACCCCCTATGCTAAACCAGCCCTCAAGAATCCTGCCAGAAGCCCTAGACACCGCGTTCCTCTCCCACTACATTGAGCTCAACAAAGGCGGAAGTCAGTACGCACCGGAAATTCAATGGTTGGGTCATATAAACCAGATTCACAGCAACGCAAGGAAGCCAGCTGTTCGGCTGTCTCTTCGCGCGGTTTCCATGGCGTTTTTTGGAAAACATCATCATGATCCGAGTATTTTGATTGATTCTTGGAGGTGGTATACCGTCGCGTTGAGTGCGCAGAGGACGTCTATAGCGAGACTGAAGAATGATGCTATCCCTGATGAAGAAGAGGTTCTGGTGCCGCTTATCATGTCGTTGTACGAACTCTACGTAGGGGCGACTGCAACGGGTGCGATGTCTCACATCGCAGCAGCGGCTGAGATTATGAATATGCGGGGTCCAAGTAACTGCGGGTCAGGCGCCATCTGGCCGCTCTTCAAGGGAATTCGTAGCTCTGATGTAAGACCAAAACCCACATTCCCGATATCCACTCTACTAACACCCCCAGGCGCACAAATCCGTGGTCTTCAACCGAAAATCCGTCTACGCATCCCCAGACTGGATGACCCTCCCCTTCATCGGCAAACCACGCGACGCACACCAAACTCTCGCAGACATCGAACTCATGGTCCCCCACTGTTTCGCCATGCTCGAGATACCGGGGTCTATGCGCGTCCTATTCTCAACCCCAATACCTTCGCATGTCGACGTTCGATCTTGCAAAGAACTCGCGTGCAAATTAATCCGGCAACTGGATGACTGGGCTGCAGCATACCCGCACCTGACGAACTTATCCAGGAGTCCCGTACGGGGCGGGACACCGGGTGAGAGGGGTACGTCGACCCTACCCCTACCCAAACCACGGCAAGGATCTCCCAAACCAACCACAAGTTCACCTAATACCTTCATAGCACTAATCGCCTCAAACTACATGGCCGACCGCCTAGTCCTAAGCATGCTCATGTACAAAACACACACGGAAGCCTCAGCCCCCATCGAGTCCCACGAGATGCCCACCAGTCATTACTTCGACGTGGCTACAAAAGCCACGACGGATATCATGGAGGCTGCGGCGGAGATCGAACAAGCCCAGACACCCGGGTTTGACCTACTGAGGAGTATTGCGCCTGTTATGGCTGTGGCTTTTGCGGCGCCGACGATGGAGCTGAGGAAGGATGCGGTGGATACGATGACGAGGTGGGCGAGGAGGATTGGGGGGCTGGGGAGTATTATTGGGGCGATTTGAGGGGGGGATTGGTGGGAGGTGGATGGATATGGCAGCGGAAGTCTGGATTTCTGAGACGCGCATTTGAAGTGCGAAAGTGAGGCGTGAGTGGTGGGGTGCTCTGATGCGGTATTCTTCTGCCTGCTGCCTGTGGTCGTTCGCTTGGGCCAGCACTCGATGCATGGCCGCCTCCAGCTGCTTCTTCCGCAGAGACTCAAGACTTTTTCGCTCTTCCTTTACGATGATGACAGGGCTCGATGCCATGGTTTCGCCCGTCGCGCGCAACGGCGAGTGCTCGCTGTCGAATGGTTGGACTAGATCAACGCCGATGTCTTCAAGTGGTGGGAAGCCACTCGAACGCGAAGACCTTGCCGGCGATTCTTCTGGGTCTTCTACTGGTGCAATCTTTGGACTTGGAGGTCTGAGTGGTTACCAGTCGCTTCCAGGTGGCCGCGGTATGATCGTTGGTAGAGCGCCCCTAGTAGTATTCGGGTCGGTACCGACTTCGAGCGACCGCTCACATTCAAGCTCTTTCAAATCGGCCAATATCCAACCGTCTGCTTTTCGCACATCTGCAGTCGTCACATCGGCCTGTCCTGTACCCCTGGACCATTCGCATCGCTCCCTTACTGCGTCGCCCAGCAACGTCTTTACCCATTCGACTCGACCTCTTGAGATGACTGATAAATCAGATAGCGCCATCACGGGCGTGGAGGCAATAACGGTACCAGGCCGCGGTCGTATTCGGACAGGAAATGCATGGCGAAGCTCCGTACTGGACCGATCCTCTAAGATGTTCGAGGCGATAGTCTGGGTTTTAGATCCAGTCATTGCGGCGGTGGGGAAGTGTGGGCAATCCAAAGCGGTGTTAGGCGACGAAATGGAATCTCGTTTATTGGGTGGAAGATGTGTAAGAGAATTGGAATGGCGCTACTTGCTATAGGCCCAGAACGTCTGTACCCTTAACTTTCTCTGCAGAACCACAGTATAGAAGATTCCGCTCCAAGGCTTTCCGATATGCGATACTCCTCTCTTTTTAAGAGTATCTTCTCGCGTATAAATAGTATGAAATGCGACAGGTGTGGTTGGCTCGTCGGTTCTGGGTCGTCTCTGGGTCATCCAAGATTTTGATCCAAAGTATCTCATGTTTGCCAGGCTTCACATGTACACGCATGTGTTTATAAAGGTATCTACGCCACCTGGGCATACAAGCGCACTCCGGTGGTCACACGGTGCAAAATCTTAACTCTTTGCTGCGACTCTCCAACCCCCCATCACAAACAACAATGACACACCTTCGCATCGGTTGCCTGACCCTCCCAGGCGCAGGCACCGCCACGCTTCGAAACATCAACAAAAACTGGAACCTCTGGGACGCAAGTCATGCTGTGCCTTACGACCTACATCCCCACGGCGAGCATCGTGCGAACAAATGGTCTAGGCTTTTCCAAATTCGACTGGAGCGTCTTGTACTGCTCACGAACGCACGAATGAAGGATTGTATCCTAGAAAAGATGCGCGATGTGGTGTACTTTAGACATCAAGGAAGACGAAACCGGTTGTTGTGCGTGACTGTTTGCGACCTCGACAGGCTGTACCGTCGCATCAGGCGCGAACAAATGAGGTTGATCAGTGCGGTGGAGAGAGCAGAAAGATTGCTCTATCGGCAACATGTGGAACAGGTCAGACGATTTGCGTTGGTTGTTCAAGATCTGCGTCGACTGGCCGTAGCCCGGCAGCAGCTATATGACAGACCGGCTCCCGCATCCATCGACGACGCCTCTTAGCATTGCGTTCACATGTCAAGTGCGACAAAAAAGGATGACGGAACATCGACAACACCCTCGCATACCAAGCGTGGACATTACCATGCCTTCAACCCCATTAACCTCCTTTGTCACCCCATTGTCGTCTTTGTCCACTATCTCACAACGCCATCTTCTTTCACCACCAACACCACCCCAACCGCAAATACCGCCTCCAACACCGCAAACCGCCATCACGCCCACCAAACACCATCGCTAGCCCATGGCCTCCCCTTCATCTACATGCTATTCAAAACTACCAATTTCTACCCTTTGGCCAAGATCGAAGAAAGAACAGCTGAGGAAATCACACGCGCAATGTCGGGAAACCCACCATACCCTACGGGCTACCCGTTCCTTCCTCCTTCAAAAACAAATCAAAGTGCGATGGAGCGTCTAGCTGAGGTTAGGAAAATGTTAGCGCAGCAAAAGGAGGATAGAAAGAGCGGAAGTAGCACGAAAAAGATGCAGTCGAGAGGCCTTCCTCCCACCCCGCCAAAGCACGCTCCAGGTGCTTGGGGAGGTTTGGAAGAAGCCAGGAAACTCATCGCTTCGCAAATGGAAGGGCAAAGGAGGATGAATAGCAGCGAGACGCGGCCGCCGAAAGTAAGATATCCGTCGTCATCAGTGTCATCGGTTTCTAGCGATGGTTTGCTGGGGTCATTGCAGGGCAGCTCACGACCGCAAGGCCCCTATCCTCCGAGCTTACCATCGCCGCTTCCGAGGCATCATCCACGGAGTCATTACACGAGACACCTAGGGCCTTCCCCGGATGAGTCATCACGCAGTTCATCACCAACACGCGCGTCACGACGACCTTTCTCATCAAGCCGTATTAAAAGCGATTACGAACAGAAGGTACACCGACCATCACAGCGACGAGACCGAAGCTGCACACCGATGGACGAGGTCTTTGTCCAGGATATCACGTGGCCGCCTTTTCCTGGATGGCCGAAGGATGTATCGAGGGATGAGGAGATGAAGTTTATTGAGGGCGAGATAGAACTTTATAGGATTAGAGAGGCGTATGAGAGATCTGTTGGACGGAGACTTGTGGCTAGTTATCGGAAGAGGGTGCTTAAGTATGAGAGGGATGTTTTGACTTGTAGGGTTGATAGAGAACGGAGACGGACTGAGAAAAAAAGTGGGAGGGTAGGTTGATGATGCTGGGAGAAGATTGTAAATTATATTCCCTTCCCATGATACTACGATGACGCAGGATATACGCGCCACTCCAAAATGCCCATATTCATGTCATGTCTCCACAACCTGATTTTCGTGTTTGTGGGACAATATCGTTTCTTTCTGCTCCTTTGTTCGGTGCTAAAGAACCCTTCCTCTTTGATGAACAATGCTTTAGTACCTACCGTATCTCGTGCTTTCGTCAATTCTTCAGCTCTATACTTACCTAGGTACTTGAAGTCAGTACGTCGGTCTCAGAAGCCAAGGCTCTCGGTATCTCTTCACGGCGCACTAGTATCCTGATCATGTCTCAAGATTCATCTGAAGATGAAGCGTATAGCTTTGAGAATACGGTAAAGTCCATACATCGTTATTGGAGCCACTTCTTTTCAGAGACTCCATTCAAGCCACCCTCGGAAGCGCGGATAGGATCAATGTACTTTGCTCGTCTTTACCTTGAGGCTCTGCAGAATCTGGCTAAGTACACAGCACATCATGGCTGGTATGACAATGTAGAAGCGCGCGGGGAGCTGATGAAGACGCTTCATCGCCGCGCAGAGGCAGAAGGCATCGAGGGAGGGCTAAGCAGGGACGTCACCGTCGATGATCTAGTCGAAACCTGGCAACGAGCCAAGCGTAGCAAGGAAGAAAAAGATGCAAAAGAGGTGGCGAATGAGAACTCGGCCCGATATGGCTACAGACCTGTCGACGACCGGACGACTGATCACAGTCGTAGGCGTAGGTCGAGATCGGGCCGAGTGGATGAACGAGACAACGACCTAGGATAAAGAGATAGAGGAAGGCATATGCCTCCGGGTGACGACAGACGCAGCCTTCCAAGAAGGTCAGCAAGCGACCCGTCATACCATCGCAGGCTGCGAACCGGCCGGGGAGGTCGAAGTCGTTCTCCTGCTCGCGAAAATCTTCCGTCCGCGCCTAGTGCATCATTGGCCCCAGCACCACCCGCCTCACCGGGCATATCGGTAAAAGGAGCCACCAGCCCTATGACTGACATGCAGGAGTACATTTGCGGTACCTGGAATCTGAACAGCACGCTCGACTTCTTCACGCCGCCACTCCCACCACAGCCAAGATACAGATCAATGGATCCAGGGCTCACCAGAGCCTTGTACCTACTAGCCAAGACGACGTCCTCTGTGGACACAGCACGCAATGCGCTGTTCACACGGCTTAGTGAAATTATGGCACGAGACCCACCTTTGCGGATTGATGAAGTTGAGGCTGGAGATGTTGACAAGGCGCGGAATTATGTGATAGAGAACATGGAAGTATGGGCTTTGAGAAGATACAATGCTTCAGCAGCGAGTCGGAAACGCGATGATGAAAGGTGGGAAAGGCACAGAAGAGAGTATGAGAGAGAATACAGGGACACGTTGCGGTCGAGAGAAAGGAAGAAGAGTGAAAGAGCCACTGAGCGTCGGTTGATGTCTGTAGCCCGATATGACAGTCGAGATGATAGGCCGCGCAGTCGTTTGAGAAGCTCTGTGGGTAGATCACCAAGTCGTTACCGACAGCGAAGCAGAAGTCCACCTCGACCACGCGATCGTGAGAGACGTGCGACAAGCGTCAATAGGCGATCCAGCCCACCACCGCATCCTTCGCAGCAGCGAAGTCGTCCGGTCGAGCAGCCAGCCTATCGCGGCGCAACCACTGACCACTTCAGTGCATACGCCATTGAGACGCCCGATCTAGTTGCCGACCCACCTGGTGCCACTTTCGACGAGAAACTTGGACTACGGGATGAGGCAGTGCAATTGCTTGGTGCGCAAGAGGAATACTACGAAGCTGTGAGGAGAAAATTGCTATCTCGATACATGGCGAGAGTGCACATGTATGAGAGAAAGGTGATCGAGACAGAGAAGCGTGTCGCTGGTGGAGAAAGAACGAGGTACAACAGAGATGATGAAGGAAGAGGTAGGGAAACTAGGCGTCATGAGAGGGAGAGAAGCTATAGCCGGCGAAGATAAGATGACTGCTGAAGTCCGTATAACGTCTCGCTTCTCTTATTTTCAAATGCGAAGAGTGACCTTCGTTAGTTAGCAGGCAGATTCGATCAACCTTCCAGAAGCTCATGCATTGTCATTAGTAATGAAGCGCCATGCTCATCAGTTTGCTTTCACTCTAAACATACCAAAATCGCGAACACTCAACTGCACTAGCCCGGAATTAGCCCTGGAGCGCTTGAGTACGCGCACACTTTTCATTCGCAGTCACCGACCGCGTTCAACCTCTACAGACCTGCCCAGATATCACACTATGAACACCGATGCCGATAGCGAGAACACCACACTTGCACATTCTCGTCAACGCGCGCCGTATTATGCTCCGACGATCATTGATGACGAGACTTGTCAACTACAAGGCGCCCGCCTGGACGTGTTTAGCGATATCCCAAAGAACTTACACTCTATGTTGGACCTGCCTCTACGTCCGGCCCCGAAGCGCCCTGCGGACGCACTCATTGCTCGCGAAGACCGCAACACTAAGCGTGCTCGCGAAAGCCAAGACTCAGACCAAGCGGAACCGGGAGATACTAGAATGACTGGAAGTATGGTGGACCGTACGCTAAGCCCTGAGATGAGTATGCGTAACCGAGATATCTTCCGATCCGCACCGCGCTCTCAAGATCGCCGTCGCCGTTTGACCGCATACGAGCCTCAAAAGTCCAACGCAGAGCCGGATCCGCACACTGCCTCCACGCGTAAGCGAAAGGCCGAAGACATCGGAGACCGCATCGACTTCCTGAACTTCGGATACGATGGAATAGAGCCCAAGACGCCGGAAGAGAGACTGATGAAGTACCGGGCAGATGTTGAGATATCCAAGTTGCATGCAAAACGCTTCAAGGTCAGAGAAGAACTTTATGCCGACAGGGAGAAATATCATTTCGCCAGAGAAAGCCAGCTTTTGGCAGAGGGTAGAGCAAGGGTTGCGCAGCTCTTGGCGGATGTCGAAGAATCTCGACTAAAGAACAGGAATCAAGCCAATGCTGCAGTGACCGCGGAGAAGACAGGGTCGGGGTAGTGGGGAGATAGTAGTCGCAGGGTGAATGGACATGGTGATGCGAGGAGGAGGTCCGTAAGCCGAAAGAGGCGGTCGATGGAGCTGATTGACGCTTCACATGGCTTGTGCGAGGCTTTATGGGTGGCTGTATGAACTATATGAGAAAGTTGGATGTCATGTCGAGACCGTGGGACTTTGGCACTAAGCAGTCTATTGTAGTTTAGTGGGACGACTTATCTCAGTAGCAACGGCTGTTACGCAAAGATGCCACTAATATCTCGTGCGAGCCGGTCGCCTTCGTGTGCGATGTTCACATAAGCTGGGCACTGGAGGAGACGGCAGTTGTCTTTGTCCATCAGCCTTTGAGTGGACAGCAGGCTTTGTTCGCTTAATTGCTTCTCTTTCAGCTCTCGAAATGTACATTGCTACCCCACTAAAAACGATCGCGAACTAAGGGTAGATGTTACTGATAGGCCCTGCTCTTCTCAACCCATGCAACGTCTCGGATTTTTGACCTTTGCTCTGCTCCGTGATGGCATCTAGATGGGCTGACCGACTACATGAGATACCTTCTCACTGCGAACGAATATGCAGGAACTGGAAGCTTTCGTCGCCTAGCAGCTTCTTCGTACCTCCTGTAAAAGCGCCAACAGCGTGTCCAACGTAGCGTAGTACTTTTGAGTACGGTACGGTATACGTCGTACTTTGAGCCGTACGTACAGAAGCTGTCAGGGGCCCGTACCGTAACCGTACATGGTGACGGTGAAGGAGACGTACTACGGCTGGGTACGGTTGGGTGGCTTGGCACAGTCAAAGCTGTCAGGGGTGACAGCAGAAGGCATATAGACGCCCTCTACCCACCCCTTAGGCCCCCCTAAAGCTACCCCTGACAGCTTACGCTCTCTACAACCACCCAAAACGCCCGCTACAATGCCCGAACATTTACTTCTTGGCAGCGCGCTAGGCCTAATTAGGCAGTACGACGTACGCATGGCCTAACCAACCGTACTACGGCTGCCAACGTATCGTATATACAGCCGTACGTACAAGAGATGGAACAGGGCCGTACGTACCCCTGAGTGCTCTCAACAGTACCGTATTACGTTACGTTGGACACGCTGAGCGCCAAGCCCCGAATCGTTTGAGGATTGGGAGTTCGTCAAAACACTAGCAATGTTTTCTGAAGAAATGAAAGGAAAGCTGTTGCCTGTGGCGCGTGAGTGCTTACGAATTCACATGCAGGCAATGAAGAAGACGGGAGAGCAGCCTGATGCGAAGGATCTGTGGTTCGCAAAGTGTATGGCAGCCAGAAGATTGGAAGAGGCCAAGAATAGAACGGATGAAGATCGACGGAGGGACGAAGTGATCAGGAAAGAAGGTGAACTGATCGCAATGAGAATCCAGGTAGTCAAGGAAAAAGAAAATAACGGTGTAGCCTGCGAAACACAGGTTGGCATCAACGAAGGTCTGCCCGAAGCTGGGGGCCAAGAGGCGACCAGGTGGACAGATCGTTCGAACTTGCCTCTGGGACAAGATGGCCGACCCGCACGTACCAATGAAGGCAGGCAACCATTGACGGATCAAAGAGGTGAATCCATGAGAAGGCATGGTGAGTATCTCTAATCGGACGAGGACGCGGGACACAAAGCGCCTTCACGCCATCAGAGATTCGCAGGTCTCGATGGAGATCATTGTGAGTTGGAAGACGTTCCTGACGATCCCAAAGACGCATCTTTCGACGACTTGCAAGCTTTGCATGTCGAGAAAGACCAGCTATACGAAGCACAGGAAGACTACTACTGTGCTTTGAGACTCCAAATACTTGCAAGATACCAGAGGATGCATATGAGATACTCAAGAGACGTAAGAGCCATAGAGAGCAGGGCTGGAAATAATCGAACCGGTGAAGTGGCAGAGTCGAGAGGCATAGGTACATCGGGCAGGAAGAGAAGGAGAGTTACTAAAGCTGAAAAGCGAAACGGGCGTCACACTTCAAGCCGACGTCATGGACCAGATGACGGAGTCGGTGAGATTCATGGTATAGATCAGTCCGACATCGAAGAACGTATCAGCCTCTACAACTTCGGCTATGCACCCGTGAACGAGCATTTGACAAGAGAGGAAGAGATGCAATTGCTGCCTTTCGACATCGACATAGCCGAGATCCACGCGAAACGATACGAGCTACGAGATCGTTTCCCGGGTGGGTATAGAAACTCCGACACTTCGCTTATAGCGAGTGGTAGAGCTTTCTATGCGGCTCGTCGGCTGAAGCTGTGGAAGATGAGACAAGACGCTGCGGCCAAAAGTACTCGAGTCGAGGATGAGGATCAGTAGGTAGATCCATTTATGAGGCGCGAAGGCGTTCCATAATCGTCCCATGATGGGAATGGCTGCGGTTCTGGTATGTTTGGGCCGATTTAGCCTAGTCGGTGCCGTAGCGCGCACCCCTAGGGGGGTGAAAGGCGTCAAATAGGCTATCAGATCAATGAGGTGCTGTCAGGGGCCTATCATCTGAAGTTTGGCTGTCGAAGGCCTATCGCCGCTAACTTCATTGCATGAGATGAAAGCTTTCACCCACCGATTGAAGATTCGTACATTTGTACAAATCTTTTCACGGCCTCTGCGATCATACTCTTGCGCTCGTGGAGGGTAGCAACTGTTGAAGGAGCGATCACTTGATGGGTAGGTGCTCCTGGGTTAGTGCTAGTTTATATGGTCAGGTACCATCACATACTTCAATACATCACTCTTACACTCGAACAGCAATATCGGTAAATATTACCCACCCCCGCGTCGTCACATCATCTCAAATCTTAGGTATGTCAATCTGCCCCACTTTCGCTCGACGGAATGGTTGCTCATACATATATAGTACCGCTACCACCACTCAATTCGTTGATCACTTCGACCGCGCCGTCGCGATAATCGTTCGATTTCCTTCATCTCGGGATGGCGTCACCGGACCACGAAGACTACCAGCACATGCTGGAACACCTACGGGAGATCGCGCGGAACTGGTCTATGGAAGACGTGACTCAGATCTTTCCGCAGCAGCTATGGCCAATGAGGTGGGATGATGACTCCGCTTCAGCGCGATCGATGGCCCGCACCATACTGGCGATATCGCGCTACAGGGTCGATTATGACAACGTCTTCGAAGTTGGCAGCGGGACCCGCCCGTCTGACGGCCCACATGCGCCGCTGATCGAAGAGGCTCAGGAACGGCGCCGAGCTTCTTTCTCGCCCCCCGCATCTCGCCGTCCGCTAACCGCCGACATATCAATACCCACCATCCCCACTTCCACTCCAACCTCATGACCAAGGCCGAGGATCACGCTATGATGGACGCAGTCTCTCACTACAATATCGACCACTGATAGTGCTCTCCTGTCTTGTGCTTCCCGGCGACTCGGCAGGCGATGGTGCAGGACTGAAATCCGAGCCAGGTGTGGCAGCGTTGTTCAACGAGGCCCGGCGACTCGGCAGGCGATGGCGCAGGACTGAAATTCGAGCCAGGTGTGGCAGCGTTGTTCAACGAGGCCCAGCGACTCGGCAGGCGATAGCGCAGGACTAAAATCTAAGCCAGGTGTGGCCTCGTTAAACAACGCCTCAGTTGATGAAGGCGAGCAGGACATCTTAAAACAAACTCTACAAACTGCAAAAGATCTGCATTAGCAGCAGCAGCAGCCTCTTGCCTAGCTCTCTATTTTCGCTCTTCTACCTCTAGCATAAGCTGCAAGTACCTTCTTCTACTCTTAACTAATAACACTAAACTAGCGTCGCAAACGCGCAAGCAAGAAGAATGCATAAAAGGCCACTACGCATAATACAGAATAGGTATACAAGAACGAGCCCTACCGCAGTTTAGTCTATAGTATATGTACTTCTGCCTTTAGTATGCGGTTACTGCGCTCTAAGTCCCGCGCTCTCTTAACTAGCGCTTCTTACTCTATTTTCTATTTACTTTAACACTTGCTAGTAGCTTTATAGTTCTTCTTAAGATATATAGCCTACGCTAAGCCTAGCTCGCCTTCTCTGTGTAATAAGACAAATTTGCGCCTACTAGAATATAATAAGCAAGCTCTATGTACCTTTAGTCTTTAAGCGCTTTTAGGTTATTCTTAGTATATTGTCTTCTGTTCGAAGTGTTATAAGCATGTTCTTATATGTCTTAAATTCTTTCTTATAACCGCTAAAATCTAGAAAGTTAAGGCGATCTTTAATTTCTTTAACACCCCGCTTCCGCCCGGCGACGCGTTAGGGCGCAATATTAGCATCGAAACTTTTAGCCCCCCGCCTTCTTAGAGGTTAAGGGCGCTCCTGTATTGGCCGATAATGCGACTCTCTACGAGAACTCATCTAGCCGGCGCTTAGACAGGGCGGGCGGGACTACTCGTAAGTCGCGACAACAGAACTTTAACTATGTTAGCACTCTTAAGGCTCGCAACTCTAAGCTTAAAGCTAAGGTTAAAAAGTAGAAGAGTATTGCTATAGCTTATAGATACAGCAGACAATAAATGTCCTCGTCTCTCTTATATAGTTCCCGCTGGCCTGGGCATTGGCTGGTGTACTAGGTCCACGCTCTGGTGATACCGCTGGGCTTCTGCTCACTCTCGTACGTCCACCGACTCGTCGTTGTTCGAATTGATCTTGTGTCATGGGAACTCGTGGCTTCATCCTCCCCAGCAGGGAATGGAAAGGTGGATTCGGTAGCCCGTTGATCCTTCCTTCCAGGCTAGCGCCGTGCAGTCCTATGACCGGCATCTTGCCGATAGCGTTGCTAGGCCCAAGAAAGGAAGCTGAAGGCACAGGAGTACGTTGGTGAATGTCCTCGACATCAGACGACTCGTGAGATAGCGCCGGAGAGCCATCGGCCGGCTCGTTATCGTTGTTCAGAAAATGACGTCCTGCTCTCATCGCTTGCAACATCTCTGGAACGTACTCCGGGGTCTTCTCCCCGCTTGAATCTCTGCCAGTCTCTTCATTCTGAACGTCTCCGTCTGGGGAGAAGCCATTACCAATGTTGTACAGTCTATGAGCCTCGCCCAGAGTGCGATGTGCGTCGTGCAAATCGCCTGGGCGGACATCTCCGATGCTATCGGCCCGGTCCTCATTCTTGGGCCGTCCAACACCTCTACGTTTGCTCCTCCTGTTCTTGATGGCGGCCACGATTTCCCGTTGTATCTCCTCGATGTTGATGGCGACCTTGGTCATCGCGCTCAAGGCTGGATAAAATTCATGGAACCAGCGTTCCAGGTCCTCTTCGTCCGGAGGCCAGATTTAGCCGATGAAAGGCAGCCAGCAGAAGGTAACCCAGCTGCGTCACAAGAGCGTAGAGCTCGTACCCCGGTCGAGCGCCCGACCCGTCAACATGAGCCGTCCCGCTCGCCTCATCCGAGCGATGGCCAGACAGGGTCTCGCAGGTCTCGCAGCGGCACGCCGCCATGGGAGCGCCGTCGACGGGAGCGACGTCATCGTCGGAGAAGAGAAGCGTCTGAAGTATCCTCAGACGACAATGAAAGACGGCTCCGCGCTAAGCGAAAGCGGGATGTTGAAGACATCGGAGAGCGCATTGACTCCCTCAACTTTGGCTACGACTTCGCGCCTCAAACGCCAGAAGAACAGCTCATGAAGTACGAGATGGAAGCTGAAAGTGCCCGATTCCATGCGAAGCGCTTCAAATGTCAAGACGAGAGGCTCTTCGCAGAGGGTAGAGCGAGGATTGCGCAGCGCATGGCGGATCTTCAGGAGTCCCAGATTAGGGGAGCCTAGAGAGGAGTTGCTGCTGACAAAGATGTTTCGTAGGTTGTAAAGTACGTTTCGAGATGTCCTGCTCGCCTTCAGCGAATTCACGGGAGACGGATAGGTGGTTTCGATCGATGCGAAGGCGCCGGGCTGGCGGCTTGGCCGTCGTGCACCGCTAGGAATTAGCGCTGTAGTCAGCTTAATGATGTATCGCGGAATGAAATAGCAATAGCTACTGCATTGTCGTCGCGAAAGTTGTGTGAGAGTTCTCGCTGGAGTTCCTCGAATGGGATGTAGGAGGCAAAGGTGGCAAAACTCATGATCTTCCCGGGCGCCGACACGAGGCCCCCTCTACGTCGCACGTGCGACAACGTCCAATCTCATATCAATCACGACGTCGGCCTCATCTTGAAGCTGTAGCGATGGCCTTTCTTCTCATGTTTGTGCAACTCAGTGAATATGAATAATCGCATCATCTCCAAAGGGCAAGCAGCTGTATCGCGGCAATCTCCAGCGCGAGGCGGGGAAGGGCCGAGTGACCTAAAGCGGCAACGTTATGCGGCTCCGCACCTCACATCCACAATACCATCAGTATTGCCTGCGGTCGCACCACACAATCAGGCGGCTCTTTCTTGATCGGTTGCGCAGTCCCGTGAGGGGGTGATAGTCTCGATGTGGAACGCAGACCCGTATATAGTGTGCGCCTAGGTACCTGAGTATCTGCGACTTTGCATACCCTCCAGATAACCTCAAACAACCACCTCTTATTCCAAGTAAATCGTCAGTGCATTAGTGTTCATAATGCCGTCCATCCACCCCGCCATCGACAACGGTATCAAGAAGGGCGATCCCAACTTCTCCGGCGGCAAGCTCTACTGCCATTGCCCCACCAAGAAGGTCGAAGTTACCCTCGCTGGCAACGTCGCGCACAACCACGCCTGCGGCTGCTCGAAATGCTGGAAGCCAAAGGGCGCGCTCTTCTCCGTCGTTGGTGTCATTCCTAAAGACAACGTCTCCGTAACCGCCAACGGCGACAAGCTGCACATCATCGACGAATCAGCGGCCATCCAGCGCAATGCCTGCAAGCAATGCGGCGTCCACCTCTTCGGTCGCATCGTCGTCGACCATCCATTCAAGGGCCTGGACTTCGTCCACGTTGAACTCAGTGATAAGAAGGGATGGCAAGAGCCCCAGTTCGCCGCCTTCGTCAGCAGCATCATCGAGCAGGGTTTCAATCCGAAGGAGATGGACGCCGTACGAGAGAAGTTCAGGAAGGAGGGTCTGCAGACATATGATGTGCTTAGCCCAGCGTTGATGGATCTCATCGCCACCTACACGGCGCAAAAGAGCGGGAAGCTGTCTTCGAAGTTGTAGGGTTGGGTTGCATGGTTCGGCGTTCCTGGTGTGGTCGGTGGGGATGGTGTATTAGTAGATGACGTGGAAGACTTAGAGCTCGGCTTGGTCTCATAGATGTTCAAGAAAATCGTGCACCTAAAGGACTGGCGAGTGCGGGATATGTGGTGTTATATTGCATGCGACTGAGCACCGTGATCGCGCGCTAAACCTCTCCACAGCAGGAGACACGCATTACCAATTATGGTCATAATATCAGGTGAAAACAGTTTAAATGATCGAGTTTTGAAATGTGAAAACGTTCATTAAAAACTGGGTATCTACAAAGCCGCACACTCCTGCTGCGTAAGCGCATTCGCATTAATAAACTCCACCTTCGACTCCCCCACCTCAATATCAAACGTAGAATCCAGCCCCCTCTCACTCAAAACCGTCGTCGCAGTGTAATACACATACTCCGCAGTCTCCTTGCCCGCGGGCTTCATCTCGACAATCGTTGGCGTAAGACGAGGAATGACAAGGCCCTGTACCTTGGTCTTCTTCGAGACGTTGAGCTGTGGTGTAGCTCCGGTCTGGAGGAGGGATTTTGAAACGGCTGCAGTGATGGTCATCTTCCATTCGCCTGTTGTGGTGTCCTTGGCTGTGCATGATTGCGCTTCTTGGTAGAGGACGTCGGGGTTGATGGGGTAGCTGCCTGTGCCGCCGTTGTCGTAGGTCTTGTCGTTCACGCGGATGGTGAAGGCGTCGAAGGCATCGGTGGCGTTGAGTGTCTGGGTGAATTCGAACCACTGGAATTTCTCGTCTAGATATCCTGAGGACGTTCCTAGTTTGTACGTAGCGCGGTTGGCGACAATCTCGGCGGGCGCGCTGCCATTGCGCGAGACTGGGATGAGAGAAGCTGTGAGGGTGTTGCCGTCGCGGCCGGTGACTGGTGTGATTCGGACACGAAGACGTCCTGTTAACTCGACTGCTCCATCCTTGAGTTGGTATGTTGTGATGTAAGGACGGATATCGGCTGGCTCCATGGGCTCCGTTAGTGTGACATCTCCTGGCACGAGGTGAATCAGTTTCTCGAAGGCAGCTTCACACTGCGACTTGAAGTAGGCCTTGTCTGCAAGCTTGCGCATAGTCGCGTTGTCGTCGGCAAGGAAGATGCGCTTGTCGGAGTTCAACGTGTTGTTGGCGTTGACGACCAAAGGGTTCGCTGTCGAGTTGTTGAGGTACTCCGTTACCACAGCGTTGTCCATCACTCCGCTCGTGGTATCGAAAGTCGCCTTGTTCTCGGCGGTAACGGGACCGGAGACGATCTCCGGGTGATCGACTGAGTGAACACCACCAATGCTGTGACCACAAGCAATCAAAGTGATCATCTCCTTCTCTGTAAGACTGGCAGTTTCAAATCTCTTCCTTGTGGTGTCGAGATCGGTGTGCGCTTCCGGTACGCCTTTGATACCAGCCTCTGCCGCGTCCTTGCGGCCCAGTCGTAGAGGCACGCGCATGTCAGCGCAACGAGCCACAGACATGACTAACGACAAGGCCAAAACGTCGGCTGCTGAGCTTCGGATGTTGACTGAACTGGCCATATCGGATAAGGTGTTGTTCAACGCGGCACCGAGATTCTCTGGTCTGTCGAGTTCGTATTGAATCGAGGCGTCCAAGCCTCCGATCCCAGTTGAGGCATCGTGGGTGACAGCGTCGTGGAAGTTCGTTCGCACCCATTCTGCGGCCTTTTGGATGCCTGGTTGGCGAGCGCCGAATGAGCAGGTCTGGACCTCTGTTGTTGTGTAAGTTGCAGGAGGGATAAAATGGGGAGTATGGATACGTACGATCTGAGAGTTCTCCGTTTCTGATGTAACCAGATTGCAAATACAAGAGGTCGTCGAGCTGGTCGTACTTGCTAGGCCAGACGTATGCTTGACAACTCGGCGCAAGCAGCGCGAGGCTGATTAGTTGGTTTCTCCTCATGATTAATGTGTTTGGATGTTCTAACGGAGGACTAAACGAATGTCGAATGATGATATTGAAGACCGTTGCGCGGAGAAGCGGTATATAAGGCCTCTAGAATGCGAAATGCTATTAAAGGGTATCGGTACGGGGCTTCTTAAACGGCGCATGATCAATGCGCATACGGGAAAGGCTGCCATAGTGCCCGTTGCGGCGATTAAGTTCGTGTTCGGAATACGATGTAGGATGGAGCATGGAAGATGTGGGGTTGCGGTTACTCTCACCGAGAAGCTAAGCACAGCTTCGTCTAGAAAACGATCTTAGACCGTCTTTATCTAATTTTGGCATCAGAAACCCCATGCACGATTGGTATTTTCTTCGAGCCAATTGGTCCTGAAAATCTCCGGGTTGTGCACGCGACAAGTGGTGGTCTGGGTTCGCCTTCTCTCGGCGGGATTGCCGACAGATGCAGGGACCTATTGATTTGGTGGAGCATTCGACTTGAGGACTGTACAGTCTGTTGAGCACTACGACGACCGAAAGGCGTGAGTGTTTGCTGTTACTGCTTTCCAATCTGTTCGCGACTACGCACGAAAGCTCCATCGTGTAGCTTGCGATGCCGTTCGTTATTGGGGTACCGCGCTCGCCTGACCTCCGAAAAGGGGCATCATCTTATACCGAGGCATGATAGCTAGCAAGGCTATGCATGCGACGTCCCCATTCTTCTCTGCTTTTGCTTATCGTACGAGGAGCGCACTAGTCCAATGTGTTGAGCGACGACGCTTCGGCTGGTATCAAAATGCATGCGCAATGTTGTTCCTTCCACGTTTGACAGCTTCTGGCAGGTGCGACAGCTGACAGCTGAAGCCTGACATTATGATCCCGTGTATTGGGAAGTGATAGTGACGCGAAAAGAAGAAGCGTCGCTAGTTCGCTAGCTTTCTCCAGTGGTGGAGGGATGCCGGTGATTTGACGCAAGGCACAAGGTTTGAGTGAAGCTGGTGGGAGCTCTGAGCGGAAAGACCCCAGGGTGCGGCTTGGCGGAGTCAGCTGAGTAAGCAAATCCCTCCCTCTTCCTCCAGGTCTGTCATCTGCCCACAACGAAGAGACAAGAATCATCGAATGATCGAAATATTGCTGTATAGTTCTGTACTCATTCACAGTCGATTGTTTTGCCTTCCACTCGATTCCGACGCCTCGACCTTGCATTGAAGGTGTGAAGGGCGTAAAGAGCTCGCCTGACAGCAAGCCAGATTGGACATCGATGGAACATTCATGATTCACTGTTTAGAGACAAACATCAAACAAGCTTTTTCACTTGTTTACAAGCTGTCCTTTCATTTGATGTACATCGTCCGACCCATCGTCTCATCACGAGATCGGGCGGATGTACCTAACTAGGGTCCAGCCACGGCTCCTTATAAGATTTACAATGAATATATTATATACGCAGGTCTTCAAATGTTAAACCGATGATGCGAGTCGAATACACAGCCTCGTGTACGAACTATACGATGTGCTCCTGGCAAAGCGTAGGTAGCACGACATGCAATTCCGCGATGCATCTGGGCAGTCGCTTTCACTGTTGCGAGCTCGAGATTGAAACGCAGGTACATCAGTTCGAGTGAATGTCGAAATACGGGCTGCTGTGCGTTCAATCTTCATGCATACGGTCCGATGGCGACATTGTTCAGTCACACACCTCTCCTCGACGCGATATGGTCTCGCCAGCTCCTATATGATCGCAGTCTCGTACAGCAGTTGGCGACTCTGCACTTACGACCTCACTGAGATCTGTTGAAGTGCAACCACGACCGTCAGGTACTTCTGTTCATCGAAATCTACCATGACACCCAACGCGCAGCGGTCACGGTCTTCGACCCCCGAACCGGTTATCAACGCGGTAATCGAGGATATATGCAGACTATGGGGTCTCGACGATGCCTGGGAAGCGCTTCCGTACGGTCTGAGCTACAAACACGTCAACAAAGCCAAAGGATGCCTAGGATGGGGCGAGGATTTCCTCGTCCTCCTTCGAGATCTAGCATTCCTCACACCAGGCAAGCTGAAGGAAGTACAACGAATGATTCAAGATCGAATTCATCTTGGCCGGGGAACGAAGGCGGGTCGCCCTACAGGTGCCATGAAAGAGGATATCCTGGCGCTGATTATGTACTTTCGTCCTGAGGAACCCATACCTGCGAAGCCTGTCAAAAAGGCTACTGGGAAGAGGCCTGGACAGGATACCCGACAACAAAACCAGCAGGACACGTCGAGGACAGATCGACTATCTACCCAGGCCGGTGACAGCCAGGGAACAAGTTTAGCAACTCGGCAACCCCAGCAGAATGCTCATGTCGCTTCAACTCGGAGGACCCAGCCTCGAGTGGCTACATCCAACACTGCTGCTAGGCCTAAGCGTAAACGACGTCAGCACGAAGACCCTGATGGAGATTACAAGCCGCCCAGGTCCAGGAGAAGACGTCAGTGAACACTTAGCCCCAGGAGCTTTGATTCTGCCGGCACACTTGGTTGTCATCTTGGCTTCGGGCTGTGTCACTGTCATAATTTCCCAGCGGACGTTTGCGATACTGGCCACCGCACTCTATCATGGATAGAGAAAACGAATCTCTCACGCGTCAATGAACGGCTGGTGTTGGTACGAATTGGGCCCGACGGGGGCTCTCGTATGTTGGAAAGATATAGAGAGGTTCGAGATACCCATATGCGAAAAGAAGCAATGCATGGGCAGGTGTGAATTACCCATGTGATCTTGCAATGTAATGTCATGAATTCCAAGCTCTTTCTGGCGAAGCCGCGGGTGCTTTTAAGAAGTATAGCAGGTCACGCATCGGAGTGATGTATGCGTGATGAGTGTCGCAAGAGGCTTTAGTAGCATTATTCAGCTACGCCGGATAGTCGTCCGAGGTGTGCAAGTCGTCCAGCCGCCAGGCCCGCGTGTTTGGACAATTTTGCGTGCTCAGAAACGGGTTGCGAGGTCGCCGGACTAAACGCGGTGCGTACCAAAATGCGATTCCCCTAAGTCGATAGGGGAAAGTGTTGGAAAAGTCGAGGTACAGATGTGGGGTAGTTTTGGAGATCATGAGCTAGCCTCGCCAAGGACCTCGGCTCAGATCCTCAGGACCTGCCGCCCCTCAACAATCACAGGCAAGCGGCACACCATCGTCATCGCGTTATAAGCTTCTAGTCCCGCAATGGAGCTCTCTTCATCTCTGTCGACACTGCCACGAGCGCAATGGTGGACCTCACGCAACACCCCGTAAAGGCCATCTATGGACTTGGCGCCCTGGGCTTCGAGCTCGTGCGCTTCCCTATTATACTCATCAAGTTCCTCGTTCTTGGTCGCCAGCATCCTAGCTGGACTCTTCGACAGGCTATCACCGTGCATGCCTTCTTTTCTGGTCTATGGCACGTGTCGAAGGTGCAGGTTGCTACACCTTTACCCCTGACACCGGAGCAAGAGAAGGAGCGCTTTGTAGTCATCAAGCCGGCGAAGAACGATGCATACAAGGGGCCATTGAGAAGCAACAAAGATGTTGTGCCTGTGGAAATCGGGGCGACCTGGTTTCCTGCGCCGTTGACCACGGGCAGCGATAAGAACACTAAGGTGGTCCTCCATATCCACGGCGGAGCTTTCGTCACTGGTTAGCAAACAACCTCACTATGCTAGAGGTCTATCAAAGCTAACTGGATCTAGGCGACGGACGAACAGCAGCCAGCGGACCCATGGCAAAGAAGCTCCTCAAACATACACCAGCCACACACGTCTTCTGCCCGCAATACCGCCTCTCCACCCTGCCCGTCTCGAAGACGTCGAACCCGTTCCCCGCCGCCCTCCAAGACAGCCTGACATCATACCTATACCTCCTGAACGACCTCAAGATCTCGCCGAAGAACATCATCCTGTCCGGAGACTCAGCAGGCGGCAACCTCGCCATCGCGCTCCTCCGCTACATCACCGACTACGGCTCCGAACTCGGTCTACCCAATCCCTCCTCCGCGCTCCTCTGGTCACCGTGGACCAACCCCGCCGATACTTCTGGCTCCTACGTCCACGACAACCGAAACTATGCGACAGACTACATCTCCCCGCCCTTTACGGCATGGGGCACGACCGCGTATGCGGGTGAGGGTGGGGATAAGGTGCTGTCGCAGCCTTATGTCTCTCAAAAGAACAGGACCTTCAAAACCGAGGTGCCCATGTTTGTGAATACGGGCAGCGGAGAGGTCCTATACTTTGATATTGTGGAGTGGGCGGAGAAGATGAAGGAGGCGGGCAATGATCTTCAGTTGGATATTGAGGAGAATGTCCCCCATGACATCCTTCTTCTTGGTCACCTTCTAGGGTTTAATCAGGAGGCTGTGAATATGGCTAAGCGGGCGGGCGAGTGGTTGAGGGGCAGAGTATGAGAAGCAGGGACTAGAACATCGCAAGGATGATGCGAACGGCTCGTCGTAAGTATCTTCTTGCCTACCGTCTGACTAGTTTATGGCTTCATTCACTGCGCAAGTAATTCAATAATGACACTGAGCGCGTTGTTGGTTCAACATATGTGCCGCGCGATTTTTATTTTTCGCGGTATGCCTTGCCGTTCCGCTGGCAGGCGCACCTGGACATCGCCAAGCAGGAGAGCTCGTAACTTCCAACCGTCACCAACCGAAATCGCCTCATCCTACCGGAATAACGCTGCATGAGAGCATCATTCTGCCTTGTTAAACTGCACGCAGTATGTTGTGCCACCACTGTTGTGCTCGCGTCGAATCACAGGTCGCCACACGTCAACACAGCCCTCAGCCTGATGATGGCGAGGCCTGAAACAGCTGAGTAGCTGCACCACTTCAAGCTATGAAACCGAGGCTGGCCCCGTTTCTCTCGGCTACGCCTACAAGAACCATTCGAAACAATCAGTATCAGAATGGCAGAAGCTCTTGTTGCCATTAGTCTCGCCGGAAACATCATCCAATTCATTTCTTTCAGCTTCGTCCTCGTTTCGAAAACGAAGGAACTTTATGAGTCCGCGTCGGACGCATTGGACAAAAAGGTCGATCTCAAGATCATATCGCAGGACATCAGGGCTCTCAGCAGTGGAATAACATCACGCGCCGGCGCCGGCGCCCCCGCGCGATTGTCTGAGATTGCTTCTCGCTGCAATATCATTGCTAAAGAGCTCCTGGACGCAATCGCCAAACTTGACGAGGAAAATGTGCCAGCCTTCGGAGAATCACCACGAAAATCACCACAAATATGGCGGAGCTTTCGGAAGGCTCTCAGATATGTGTGGAAAAAAGAATACGTTGAAGAGTTGAAAGCAAGACTGGAATCGCTCAGAGACCAAGTGACAATGCATCTGGTCTCCGACACATGGTAATTGCCCTTGACATTATCTTACCATCATGGTTACTGAAGATGCATCTAGTGACAATCAAGTTCAGCTCGTGGACTTACTGGACGATTTCAAAGTGCAGAATCGGCGGTTGGGTTACCGCATCACGTCACAGATCCAGGCCTTGGACTCACAGCTTCAAGGCATTCAGAAGGACGTCTCAACCCTCCGCGGGAATGGCGTCTGGGGAACACTCAACGACGCTTTCTCTGGGTTTTCTTCGGAGGTTCACCTAGTGTCTCGGTGTCACGTGCTCATCGCAAGTCTGCGTTACGATTTCATGCAGGTACGACAGAGTGCCATTAGGGATGCTCACACAAGGACCTTTGCGTGGATGTACAGTCCCGGTATGCGTGATACTCTTGTTCTGCAATCGGGTACCGGATTCACCCAATGGCTACAACGTAGCAGTGGGATATACTGGGTCACTGGAAAGCCAGGTGAGTTCTGGTCGCATTCTTCATGCAAGTCGGTAGCTGAATGCTACTCTAGGTTCAGGAAAATCAACGTTGATGAAATACATTTACGACCATGGCGAGACTGTACGCAATCTCCGGATTTGGTCTGGAGATGCACCGTTAGTAAGAGCATGCTTCTACTTTTGGACACCGGGTCAACAGATGCAGAAGTCCTTAGAAGGACTTCTTCAAACCCTCCTGTATCATATACTCCGTGCTTGCCCCGAATTGGCTCCTGTTTTGTGCCCTGGAAGATGGGATGCTGGATCACAGCCACATCTCAATGGCAACGCTTCACGACTTTCGTGGACGCTCTCCGAGCTACGAGAATCATTTGCTTTGTTCCGTACCCAAACCTCAGTGACCACCAAATTTTACTTCCAAGTAGACGGTCTTGACGAGTACTACGGAGACAGTTGGGAAGTCATAGAGACACTGCGAGACTTGTCTGAAGCTCCAAACGTCAAACTTTGCCTTTCCAGCAGGCCCTGGAACTGTTTCAAAGATTCTTTTGGTAGAGGCAACCCGCATGTCCTCCGACTATACGAATACACCAGACCAGACATAGAGCTGTTTGCCCGCGAAAACCTGCTATCCAACCGCCCCTACATGGACTACGAACCGACCCTCTTCGACGATCTTGTACAGGAGATAGGAGAACGAGCACAAGGGGTGTTTCTCTGGGTTCGCTTAGTAGTCAGATCGCTTCGCAACGGCATCGACAACGAGGATTCAATTCCTATACTGCAAGAGCGTTTGCGTACCATACCATCCGATCTGGAAGAGTTCTTCGAACAGATACTGGGTTCTGTGGAAGGCGTGTATCGAGGCCGAATGGCTGGGACTTTCCTTGCTGCCATTCGAAGTCCTCATCAACTGAAACTGATACACTATTACTTCCTGGAACAGACCGACACAACCTTGGAGCTCAATGTGCCCAGCAAAATATGGCAGAACTCCATAATACAAAGATGTGCTGAGCAAACTGAAAGACGGCTGAATGGACGGTTCAAAGGTCTTTTAGAGGTCGCTTCACCGGCCGAAATCAGCGCGCAGACCAGAGTCGACTTCCTGCATCGCACGCTGAGTGACTTTCTTGCTACAGAGCGCATGAGGCAGAAACTTCAGT
Source organism: Alternaria ventricosa (assembly GCF_023758065.1). NCBI lineage: Eukaryota > Fungi > Ascomycota > Dothideomycetes > Pleosporales > Pleosporaceae > Alternaria > Alternaria ventricosa. Next base: position 994,047 of record NW_026055692.1, on the reverse strand, counting down.
CCTGGGCCTCTAATGAGCTGAACGTCTTCACTGCAATAAGCCGCGCTTTAATCGCCGAGTCCAAGTTTGTCGCGGTATCTTCACCGCCCTCTTTATACAAGCTAGCCGTAGAATTGGCTAGCAAAGGCGCGAAAGAAACAGGCAACACAGCTCTGTGTTTCGAAGTCATTGAACACGCTGAGCGGGAGAACGAGCGAATGATGTGCTCGCACTCAGAGTGCGGGCTAAACTGTTTCATTCTCCGATTTGCAGCTTCTCTTGGGCATGCAGACTTCTTGAACTATCGAATGCTCAAGAAAGGTGCTACGTTGAATCTCAATCGCATTCTCAGACACGCAATAGCATGCCCGGTTAGCTCCGATGAAACATACGACTCTTATCCACCCTCGACTCATACGAGCCTCGCCATATCTTGCCACTCGATGGACTGGCTCCGCCCAACTCTTTCCGCCCCTATCGGTAAAACGCCCTTACCGTCGTTGGTGATCGCACTGTTTGGACTAGGAGCAGACCCCAATGCTATCGTGGACGGCACATCTCATTGGGCCGTTCTAGTAGACGAGATGATCAAGCGGTTGGGCGACGAGCAAGAGGAGCAATGTTGGGCTGTCCTGGAAATTTTTCTCGCGAAGGGTGCCGACGTGAACACGGCGGCAGAGCGATGGACCGTCCTCATAGATCGCATAGAGACTGGATCAGAACACAGCCTCCGGAACGCGGCAAGGTACTTCAGATGCCTCTTCAGCTATGGACTGGATCCAAATGCTATGAATCGAAACACGACACTGACCAAGCACTTCCTACGGATGTTAATACGAACCTCTTTCTACCTCGAACAGAAGCCACGAGACATGCAGCACGAACTCTTACGCAAGTTTCTCAGAGTCGGCGCTGATGTCTCCATGGTCTACATGGATAGAACACGTCATGGATGGTTCCAAGCTGTGTGTCCGGATTTGAAACGGCAGTGTCCCTTGTCTTTATTCTCTTTAAGAGTAATGCAATACCGTATCTTCCTCGAACACGGATTGGATCCCAACATTGACACTCAGACTGGTGTCACCATATGGAGGGGATTGCTGTACTCTATAGGTGCTGCCATCAAGCAACGCCTGTACGGTGTTTTACACATCCGACCCGTCCGCGACATGGTCCTAATTTCATTACAATATGGGGCGGATCCCCATGTCATCACAATCCAGGGCATATTGGCTTGGATGAAGAGCTGTGAATCAGAATTGTCAAGTAGTAGCGTTGAAGATATCCAACAAGCGCTGCGAAAGGAGATCGAACACAGAGAGCGCCAGACGATGTTGCAACCTCATCTCGAATCGCGATCTGATAGGCTATCAAGAACAGGAACGCGAACAGGAGCTAAGAGATCTCCAAAAATCGAGCCCCCTCTTTTGCGGCAGAGGATGCGGCAAGGTGAGAAGCGTGACCATGAGGATATGTCTCATGGCGGAAAGATTGTGCGCTCCAAACGCCGTCGTTTCGGTTGAGACGCTGAAACTATCGTAGTACAGATATGTAATCCATCTATAGATGAGGCTGGGCAAGTTTGCGATTACTTAACCTTGGTCGTGGTCAGAATTGCAGTGATCGTAAATGAACATGAGAAGTTGTCAACTTTAGGGAAAGTGTGGTGAGAATGGCGCTGTTCTTTCCTCGCGGATTATTAGACTATCAACCTTCAATCGGTGTAGGCTTCCACGCTGTGGAGAGAGCATCGTCCGTTTAGCAAGGGCTGTCCTTTCTGGTTCTAGTTCTGACATGACGTCACATCGTTACCAGAATATCGAATGGCACAGCCTTTGTAGTTGCCACCACATTCACGATTACCTTCTTCTAGTCAGAAATCTTTCGGTTTCATTTTCAGCTACGTGATCATTCTCTTCAGCCTTACACGTTTGTCCCTCGACGATCGGCCGGGCCTGCGTTGCACATAACACGAAGCGTGCGCCCACCATGACAAGGAAAGCCACACCTAGCAACGGCCTATCCCTCCGGTTTGAGGCAGACGAGCCGGAACCCAACAACAAATTCCAGCTGAACCGCAAACAACGTCGTAGCCTTGGCCACCTCATAGTCACAACTCCAGAGACAGAGCGCCCGATAACTCTATTTTGCGCTGGTCTTACTGTTGTTGGAAGAGGACGAAACACTGTCCTACAGGCATTAAGGTCTGGATTGTTCGAACTCGTGCAATCTGGCAAGGAAGATGCAGGTGTTGTTATGCTGCTATCTGTCACGTCACGTCAGAAAGGCCAGTATAACATACCCTCAACGTCATTCCCACAGTATCGGGAAGTTTCGATTAGCGTGTTGACTGAAACAACGCATGTTTTGTGGAAAGAGGTCTTGCGACCAGACTATACATACGGTTTACGGTTGTCGGAGAAAGCTGGTGAGGTGTTCGCATGTTATACGGATGAATTGGAAGGTGGAGCTGAGGACCTTTCATCAGCGCAGAAGCTGCCCGTTCATCGTGAAGATGGTGGCACATACTACTTCACCGTTTACGACGATCCAGCGCCTCCAAAACTCTTCGCCAGGTTGGAGATGCCCAGCAAAGCTTATCTCAATGGTCCAGACCCCTTCACCCTCGTCATCGAGTACACAACCGACAGCGACGAGCCCTTCGTGTTTGATAAATCACGCTCTCCACTTTCAGTCACCAATCTCTGCACCGGATTCAATCTGCACTGCATCGACCAACTGATTGACTGCCGAGACAATGATACCAGGGAGAAGGTTGAGTGGGGTGCCGTCTTTGTCTGCTACGATTACGATCCCCATCCGATATTTCCGGACGATGATGACTTTGTAGAGATTTCGGCGGGGAAGCCGTGGCGATTTGAATGTACTTTGGAACAACTGGGCAACGAGATGGAATATGTTCGCAGTATGGAAGGGCTGAAGGCTGGTCGCACGTATAAGGCTCGGGTTCATGGGCCTCCGAGATTTAGTCGGTGGCAGTATGGAAGAAAAGAGGATTTGCTGGCTGGGACGCGAGAAGAGAAGATGGAGATGTGGGAGGTAGACATGGAGAAGTTGGGTTACCTGGATGTGAAGAGGATTGAGGAAGGCGTGTATTTTGAGAATATTGCGTGAGTAAGCGGTCAGTATCCTTGCGACATGCGATGACTATTTGAAGTATAGATGTTGAAACTCGTGATACATTCTTACTTCATAGCCTACGCCTTAAGACTATCAGCATACTCCCTATAAATTTGTTCGCAACTCTCATCAAACAACAACCCCATCCTCGTCGCATTCCCAAACTCCGCAGTCTGCGGCCAACTATCCAGCAACCTTTTCGCTTCCTCATCCACCTCCTCCCTCAACAGACTCAGCTTCTCCTTCCCAACTACCGCCTCGAACGCCGCGTACATGTCTCCAAGGGTGACACTGATGCCAGGCATATATACCGCGCGGATATGCGCCGGCATAGCATCTGAGGGCGCCTTCATGACGCGCACAAAGTTCTCGATCATGACGCGTGGCGAGCAGATCATCTGGCGCGCTGAACGGTCGCTGATGGGGACGATGCATTCGAGCCCGGCTAGTGGCTCGCGGAGTAGGCCGCTTAGGAATGCTGCTGCAGATCGCGAAGGCGCGCCTGGACGGACGACGACCGTGGGTAGGCGCACGGAGAAGGCATCGATTAGACCGCGGCGGTTAAGATCATCGATGTGCTTCTCCATTATGGCCTTGTGTGTGCCGTACACGCCTATCGGTGTCGCGGGGGTATCATCTGTGATGGGGCCTGTCGCCGTGTAAGGCGGTCCATACACAGCCTGGGTCGAAGCGTAGACAATGCGGGGTTTGGTAGGTTGTTGCAGTTTTGAGATGGACGTAAGAACAGAAAGCGTTGCGTCTAGGTTGACTTTGGTAGAAAGCGCGGGGTTCTCTTCGCAGCCGACTGACATTATGCCGTGGAAGAGGAAGATGGCTGACCATTGTGGGCGCATGGAAAGGAGTTTGTTGATGTCTGATTGCGATGTGAGATCTCCAGCTGTGAGCTCTAGGTTGGTTGCCGACTCTGAGATGCCGGCTGGCCTTTGGGGTGTGCGAAGGTCGGTCAGGACGATGTTGTTTGAGGATTCCTTTGCCAACTTGGCGGCGAGCATAGGGCCCAGGAAGCCGGCGCCGCCGGTGATGAGGATGTTGTTCGACATCGTCGGTGCTCTGCTCTTCAAAACTCTCGGATCAGGTTTGAGGTAATCGGGACTTCGATTCTGGACCTCGCGATCTCGGGTTGGGAGCTATGCAACGCGAAGAAGGAATCGAGGGTACAATGCTTGCACAAGAAAGAGGTGGGTGATGATAATGCGATGGACATGCAGCCAGCTGAACATATATACGTGACAGTGTTGCGGGGATCGAGGCGAGTCATGCTCGTCTCGAGGCAGACCTGCTCGCTACGAGCCACAACTCAGATACGCTAGCCCCAGAGCCTCCGGGAGCCGCATCTTTAGCCTGGGGAACCCCACATAGTGGTCTCTTACGGCCGCTCAGCCATATTCAAACAGGATGCCGGCGGTTTAGAAATGGCTTTGTGGATGACTGCTTGAAAATCCCCACTGTGGTATGTTTTCGCTAGCTTTTTGCTCATATGCCACTCACTCATTAGCGGCGCTCTGCAGGGATTGACGCGCCCGCGGAAGAATTCGTCGCGTGGAAGCTTTACCCCTCTCGTTCTTTCGACGATGATGGATTACCTCTTGGTATGAACAGTGAGATGAACAATAATACGAACTACTCTCTCGCAGCAGCATCAAGTCAATACGGCATACATTGCGCTCACGAGAAGAAGTCAATGACAAGCGCATTGAACATCTCCGGCTTCTCCCAATAACACCAATGGCCACCCCAGTCCACCGTCACTCCCTTCGCGAGCCCTTCCTTTTCGCCTCCATTCACCAGCTCCACCACCTTAAGCGGTCCAGCAGCCGGAAAACATCCACTTCGGCTACTTGCTACTACCAGCACCTTGGTTTCACTACCGCTCTCTGGTCCGAAAGCATGAGCGATGGGATGTCGCCAGTCATTCGCCGTATGATCAGCCATTAGCTTCCCATACCACCATCCATCGCCCTTTAGAGCCTCAGCCAGGAAGAACGCTTCGTCATCTTCCCACTGTGACGAATCCGACCGAGGGTCTCGGGGTCGCGGATGAGATCTGTAGCCCAAGCACGCGGCGATGGTACCAAGGTGCGCCTCCTTCGGATTCGCAATGAGTGTCTTTTGCATCGCGTTTAGCGCTTCTAGATTGTTGCATCCTAGATTGCCGAACTCAGGACCCCAATCCTCAAGATAGTTCTGCAGTGGCGCTTGGTCCACGAAAACCATGTGTGAGAATGCGCCAGTCGTGAATAATTCGCTGTAACTCCATAGAATAGCTGCACCCAGGCTTGTGCCTATGGCTTTGATGGTGCCGTCGCGGAAACCGAAGAACTCAATCAAGTTCTTGAGATCCATCGCTAGGCGTGCCACGTTGTAGCCGGCTTTTGGTTTGCCGGAGTCGCCGTGGCCGCGCAGATCGGGTATGATGACATGGTGAGCTTTTGTGAGTGCGGCAACATTGCGCTTGAAGACTGCGCCTGAACCCGTGAAGCCGTGCAGCTAGCGACCAATGTCAGGCCTGATGGCGGTACGCGCTCGAAAGCGGGGAGCTCACCAAGATCAAGGGAGCGGCACCGGGAGAGCCATATGTCTCGTAATGGAGATGAATACCATCGTTGGCTGTTATATCCGGCATTTTGCAAGGTCGATATAGCGGGGTCTGTCAATGAGACGAATGGTATGCATGGACCGTAGAAAGTGCCCAGACTGCTTAGTAAGCGCGGTCATGTCGCAATGAAGTTTAGCGTCCGAAAGGCTCGTCGCCGCACGTGCCTTTTTAGCTGGCCAGAGTGCCAGGTAGTCGCAATCCAACAATAGCTCGGCAAGAGTTGTCAAGACTGCGTGGTCATTTGTAAAAGCGCCCATAGGTCGATTATGTAGCCCTGGAGGTCATAACCAACTCCAAGGAGAATCAAGCGGCCAAGTCCTGCTACCCAGCTCATAAAACCTTTCAATCAGCTCCGGCCCATGCCTATCCCGCCCGACACGTCGAAAAGCTTCTGCCATGAAGTCATCTGGCCTCCAGACTTGCCCGACAGAATAGTAGAGCCGCCGCACGTTAGCACCATCTTCGTTATCGTGCCCATCCTCTTTTATCCCAGGTGCATAGTACGATATCTCCCAGTAGCCTATGTCGTGGCCAAGCTCCGTTTCTAGCAGAAAATGTTCGAGGGCCGGCATCTGTTGCACCGCCTTTGCGAAAGCCGTGACAAACGGATTCAAGGTCTTTGCGTCTTCACGGTCGCGAAACTGCACGATACTGCCGCCCCACTGCTCCTCAATCTCGCCTGGTGGTGTTCCGTCAAAGTACCACTCCCCAGACGGGGCGGCCATATTGAAGAAGACTGTCAGCTTCTTGAGGGTCGGCCAGCTAGGCATGGAGCTTGTCTCAAGGCTTGGAGGCCAGAACAGAGTTGAGTCCACATAGCCGTTCAGAACAAGAGAAGTCAGGTTTTGCGAAAAGTTACGCAGAGATACGCTGAACGGATCGTAGAGTGCGCCTGTTGGTATGCGCGAAGGCTCTGCCACGCGTTGGTCCGATGCAGGGTCTTGATTGAAGGTGATCTCAGCCGCACAGCATTTGTCAAGCTTAGTCTGGTTGAGCATCCTCGCGAATGAGGCCCTGCTTTCCACGTTAATGGACGTGTCGTCTACCTCTCCGAATTCCCAGTAGAAACTCTGCAGGTTGGGTAAAAATGCAGCTAGACCTGGTCCGACCACAGGTGCCAGCTTCCGGAAAATGTGGCCCGTAATGCGGAGATATACGATGCTCGAGAGCGTGGGTATCCTTTCCGGTCTGGAGAGATGGAGGTAGGAGTTTTCCCATCGTTCTTCGAAAATGTCTATCCCTCGCTTGTGTTGTGCCATTTCAAGCCTGATTTGGTTCCAGTCACGAAGATCGGTCGGGGAATATGCACCGTGTAGCTGTAGTCGTAGACCATGTACCAGGCCTGCATCTTCCCACTTTCTCACTAAGGAAAACAAGTCTATGATAGCTTGGGTGAAGGTTTCATCGTTGCATCGTTGTTCTTCTATCGACTCAACACGTCCACAGCTTTCTTCCGAGTACTCTGGTAGTGTAATCGCGAAGGAAAGTCTCTTTAGATATTTCGGACGATTGCCGGTCATCATGACCTCGAGCTGACTCAGCTCATGGCTCTTGATTGACAAACGATGGAACGTGACGAATTCCACAGCCTTTCTCCAGCGGCTAGAGATTGTCGCATACGGTGGGAGCTTAGAGTGGTCTCCCTGTTGTTCAATTATTGGGGCCTGTGACTGACCAGAATAGCGCTCTAGACACAAGACGATTTTGTTGATGAGCTCCTGTGGTAGCGTATCCATGACGCCGTCCAATGTTGCAATGGAATATTTGACAGTGGCGGTGTGAATACTTATAGATACAGACGCGAGTATGGGAAGCAGGAAAGATAGAGTCTGTGTACCTGCCGCTGCCATGTATCTCCGGAGCAGTGCCAAGAGGCTAGTACTAGTGCCGCGCACGGCCGCGTCTATGGCTGATGCGCGGTTCTCTACATTCCAAGGTAAGCACGCATCATCACAACACTCCAACGCCCACCCACAACCATCGCGGTCTGCAACCCCCGCACGTCCACGGGAGATGTGAACAGGAACTATGCAGCCTACATCAAGCCCACGAACAACATTTTGCTAGATACGAAGGCAATGTAGACGTCAGACATTATTATTATGCTAAAATTGATCCCGATAAATGGGACCACAACATGGAGATACTCGGCTCCGAATGACACATCCTACCACTCCACGAACGCCATCGCTAGTCATACAGAGCTATCCAGTCACTAAAGATACAAACACTTGATAAGAAAGAAACAAGAAAGCACAGCAGCCACTTTGATTCGTACCAGCTCGGAAGGGAAGTGATGCAAACCCCCAACAGCTTGGTACTGGGCATCTCTTGCTCATTGTCCCCTGACACAGTGTCTCTATATGGTTGCCCCGCCGTGATCTAGGACTCCGCAATGTACGGGTACACCGGTACACCGGACCCGTAACAATACCCATCCTGCAGGTTATCCCAGGGCAGGCTTTCCCGTGGGGGCCAAACCTCTCCTCCCGAAGACGGCGACTTGGAATGAAACGTCAGAGACGTGAGTTTCTGACCAGTCTCGCGAGGCGACGATTCGCGGCTCTGGCGCGAAGACGTTGGTGAGAGTTCCGGAGGAGAGGTTGGCTGGTCTTCAAGCCAACCGAGTACCTTTTGGCTCACTGTCTCTGTGAGGGGGTTGCCGATGTTGTCAAAATCCTGGCCGTTGAAGGTGTACTTGACAATACCGGGGTCAGCGAACGAGGGTGCGTGGGAAGGGCGCTTTGTAGAGGCGAGACGAATCTCAGCCTCAACGACCTCCAGGGTACGAGAAAGAACGGGCTTCTTCGTTGACCTAGCACCGGAGGTGGGAGACATGTAACCCGTGGAGATAGGAGCGCTAATCCTAGAGATGCCTTCCGCCTCGACTTTCGCAAACAACTCGTCGAGAGGGGATGAAATTGTCAAATCGGCTTCAGTCAAGCCCGTCTTGATCGGCGTGATCTCAAAGCCGTTGTCGTCGAAACACTTTCGAGTCGGCTGGCCGATGAGTGCCAGCGCCCACTCCAAGTCATGAACCTCCTCCTGATGGAACTCAGCGTCAACAGACACCCTGTACTTGCAGCGGATTGCCCTCTGGCGCGGCGTCTCCATGTTTTCGTACAGCGCGGCTTCGAGAGCCTTGTTCCGGGCGACAACACCGTAGGCCTTTTCAAACGCTTTTGCGTTTTCGGTAGGCCATCCGGGGGCAGTGTCTTCCTTTGTGAGTGTGATTCCGACGGTTGGGGTTTGGGCGACCATGATTTTTCCGAAGAGGAATGTTGGGGCGGTAGGGTTGAGTATGCTGATTTGTGAGGTGTTGGGGTTTGGAGGAGATGGAGCAGTCTTGGGATAAGATATACTGTTGGACTTCTGTTCGAGTTTGGTTGGGTCGTTGGCTACCTTGGTTGGAGAGTTGGCTTTGTAGCCAGTAGGAACGTCTTCGAATACAACCACGGGCAAATGTGCGCAGACTTGCGGTAGAAGCGCAGCGGTCTTGGTACCGGTGGTGCGAGTTCCAATGGGGACCTTGGTGTTGGTGACAGCCTTCTCTTGAGTGGCCGACTCGTCTCGAGAAAGATCGGACGACTCCACGATGACCTGCGCAGAATCCTTTACCATGGGCGCCGGTCCTGCATTTCCAATAACATCCTCTCGTACGGGTACAGTCTCGTTGATAACGATGGTAGCGACCGGCGCATACGAAGCCTTGTTCGCGGTAATCTTCTCGGCGGCAGCGGTGCGCTTCGCCAGCGCCCTCTCTTTCTGCGCCTTCTTGTGGTTCTTCAGGCCCTTGTTCTTCTTGCAAGCGATGTCGCCGGCAGCGTCCTTGCGAGGAGCCATGATTGCGACTCGCAGTGAGTGTGTGACTAAGTGTTGTCAGGGGTGCTTAACATCACCGGCTCAAGTCCGGACTTACATATATTAGTAACAGAGTATAAGCGAGAGTATGGTACAGCGTTCAAGACCAGAGCGAAGACTTCGGTTCAAGAGAACTGGATACGCGCAATAAAGCGAGCGACTATACGAGGGGGTGGGACGAATGTGGCGAGCCTTGTCCAGTGCTGTCGGGTTGCGGGCGATGGTGTTGCGCGGGTAAGATAACTCGGGGTGGAGCGCAAGCAGGTTGAGCGTACGCTGGCCGCGGTAAGGCGACTCTGAGTGCTTCAGGCCGTAGTAGACACTAGTGCTGCGAGAGTGGAGGTGATGTAATAGTGTGAACAATCGCGTCCGTGCGTTGAGACAAAGTAACAGTGAAAGGAACGACAGTGTGACTAAATGGGCATTGTTTGACAATCACATTGTTCACGACGTTCTGGTCATCTCGCGGAGTAGGCCGAAATCACAAAGGTAGAAGGGAAACGATAATGTCTTGTGATATGTGCTATCAGGTTTTGATTCGTATCGAACGAAAGTATAGAATGCAGCCGCTTCTGATCGATGGGGTATTTGCGTCACCGCACCGAAGGACTGATGATACCAAACTATGGGTTGTTGGGTGCAGACGTGAGCATGAGCTAATATGAATATACCTCGAGATTACTTGACATAGGAGTGTTTGGATGCGTTTACGGCAATGTAGTCTGGAGGGAAACATTGTGCCGGTACAAGAACGATATCTATAGGTATGATGAACTTCCCTGCCGTACGACATCATCGCCGACTGTGATGCAGATGGGGCTCGATTGCTAGCGCTGAACCGTGTGAAAACATGAGAATGAAGGTAAAAGCGCAAGTAGTCGCTATGAGGACAGGTAGATGTGCGCGGTTTGTAAACCACCATGTATGTTGGTGCGTGTTGGTGTGTTGCGGTAGTGCTTGCAATAACTTGGGAGAACCGCGGAGTACGTGTGCGTGCACGGTGCCTAGGAAAGAATAAAAGCCCTGGAGCCTACGTCAACGTTGGGTCACCTACCTTGTATACTTCTAACTTGATGTAGTCTGCAGACCTATTCAGCTTTTTTTTCTTGTATGGGGTGCGTCTGCCACTGAACCATGGACGTGGAGCCTGGAAGGACCCATCGGGCCTAGACTGCAGGTGCGGGGAGGTGCTCCCGCACGGACTTGCCAGGTGCCAGGGTTCCTGCAAGTAATTCGGCCATCCGCAACGACCCAAGACTCTTCACATCGCTAACTCATCGCCCAATACCTCGTTCTAGATACTATTTCTAGCACTACTCGTTATTGTCAACATGCTCAAGTCAAAATGGGCAACCCAGCCTGACGAGGCGGAGCATTCAGGAGCGCCCGAGGTCACCGTCGCTCAACCAGAACCAGCGCCAGTGCAGGTATGTCGACTGGTACTTTTTTTACCCCTGATATCTCTCCTGTTACAGTAGTTATATACCCGGTGTGATGACTAACTCCCACCAGATGGACAACACGTCGTACGACCCCGCTTTCGACGATCCGTCAATAGATCCATTCGCTCAGACCGCAAGCACAGACGATCTCTTCTTCGACGACGACATTACGCCTATCGCCGAGCCAGTCGTTGAGCAAAATCCCATCGAGCTCCAAGCTTCCGCCCCCGAATTCGTTCCTGAGGAAGTACAACCACCGACCGCACCGCAGGCACACCTCGCCCCGCATGCACCTCGCGAACCAAGGAACGCCGACAGAGGTCGCGGCCGCGGCAGAGGAAGGGGGCGTGGACGAGGCCGTGGCGGGAACAACACCGACATTCGACTAGAAGAGAACGGAAAGAAGGCCCCTGAGGCTCCGAAGGAAGCTGCGCCGACCGTGGCTGCCACTACCGATGCCGCAGACAACTCAGCCCCTCCCTCCGCACCCACCGAGCCCAAGGAGAAGACCACACACGCCGTGCGCGGTGATAGAGGCCTGACTGGCGGCCCTGCACGCACGCGCCTGACAGAAGAGGAGCTCAACACGAAGCTAGCCAACATGCGCATCAAGAACGAAGCCCGTCAGAGCGCCCATGCTCGCGCCGAGGCCGACAAGGGCAATTTCGAGGCACGAGAGGCTGTCATGCAGAAGCAGGATATCGAGCGAAAGAAGGCTCTCGCGGAGAAGCAAAAGGCAGAGCGCCAGAGTCGCCAGCAGATGATGGGCGAGCGCGAGAAGAACCGCCAGCGCAAGCTCAATGCGCAAATGGGCAGAGAGTGGGACTTTGAGAAGGAAGACGGCTTCTCCGGCACTGGAGACGAGAAGCGACGTGGCGCTGCGCGTGGCGCGCACGGTGGCATCGCACCCTCAAGACCAGTGAACAACGGTTACAACGCAAGCGAAGATTACCATGAGCCTGCCGGACAGTCTAGCCGCGGACGAGGCAGAGGTAGAGGCCGTGGCAGCAGGGGTGGCCGCGGCGACTACCGAGGATCCGATGAGAGGCCGGCAAACACTCGAGAGAAGCGCGACAACGTCCCGCCGTCGGCATCGGACTTCCCAGAACTACCCTCTGCCAAGGGTAAGGCACCTGCAGAGGTGAAGGAGAAGGTGAAGGAGACAGACGACTTTGGCCTGCCATCACCCATGGAGAAGGGACGCAGCTGGGCTGACGAGGTCGGCTCGTAGGAAGAGCAAGAGAAGGAAGAAGCGCAAAATTGGGTGACCCGCTTACAGGAGCGCCATCGGAGACAGCATGTCGAAGGCCAATACACTCACAACAAGCGGACAGGCCCGCATCCCGCCTTTATGTCTGATGCAGAATTTGCGGCTCTGCCAGACTGGAAGGATGTGCAGTATAACAGAGCCTACAACACCGCATATCGTCCGTCGCCTCTCAGCTCGATGTCGCCTCTCAGCTCGATTATTGATTAGCTGTCAGCAACACATGCAGCAACGTCTCCTCCTAGCTTCGCGCCAACCCCACACTTCGTAGCATCCTTAGACAATTCATCGCAAGTCGAAAGTGGTCCCGCAACTGTCGTCGAAGCTTTCTCGTCGTCGCCCACCCCGCATACACCGGGAGCATTCGTCAACTCATCGCATCCAACAGGAAACTATGACAGTCCATCGCAGTTGAACAGTGGTCAGACAACGCTCGTTGAACATTCGCCTGCGGCTCCAGTTGTTCCCCAAGTGGTTTCTCGACTCAGGTCAACACTGCATCAGCTTCGCCTTCTATCTTCAGCGTCGGCTGTTATATTGAGGGACCAGCGGAGATATGCTGAAGTTGTTGAAGTCGAAGGCCCAATGAGTCAAGCAGGCTCCATCGTTTACGACATCTGCAGCGATTCCGAGAGCGAGTCAGACGACCTTCACTTTGGAGATGGCCTTCCTCCACGAAACCCTACGCTGTCTACCATAGCGAGAACCCGAGACGGTCAAAGTCGCGCATGGATAGTCACACCAGGTCGCCCGCCGGCATCAGAAACTGCGCGAGCGTATTTCAGCCATAGAGGCATCTCTCCTCAATACTCTCACTACGTCCAAACAGAGCCCTCTCGAGACGACATGCTGTTCATGCGTGGTGGAGCTGATTCAGAAGATCAGCTAGGCGTCCACAATGGCTCATCCCATACGCTTCTCGACCCGAATGAGAGACCCAGGAGCCTACATGAGTCCTCAGCCTCATCTCTCGCGCCCCCAGATCGCACCGAAGTCCGCAAGTCCGGTGATTCGAGGTTCATCGAGCTCATGAACGAGGATGGTAGCCGTCTGTACGCCGAAAGTCTGAGCCGTTCTGGGGAGTCAGATCACGTGCCCTCACCTCCACCTTCGCTACCACCACCAACACCCACACCAACCCCTCCAACACGCATAGCACAGCCCACCCCTCCGGCGGACCAAATCTCTCGCTTACCGCGCCCCACGTCATCGGCACCCCCAATCGCTCCCGCAGTTCCGGTACCGCAGCGTCCACGCAATCCGCCTGGAAATGGATGGTATGTTGGCTGTAACCCTGAGGGCTGTTGTTATCTATGTGATGAGGATACTGTGTGTAGCTGTTTGGCTGCTTTCGGGGCTACTTGCGCGCAGTTCTGCCCTATGCAGTGATGGGGTATGGGGGGTTTGTAGTGGATAATATATGGGTTGGGCGACGACTTTGCAGTGTTTGATGTGAATGTGAAGGGTTTGATGTGCATGTATTCGCTAGCCTGTGGTGTGAGTGTGTGGATATAACGTGTGCTGGACGGCTACGTTAGAGCGTTTGGTGGGTATATTGAGTGGAATGATGCGATGTATCCGCCACGTTATGCCTTGCCGGATATATTCATACATGAGCTGGATGGCTACATTGTGGAGCTTGGTGTAGATAATAACTGAATTGATACGATATATCCTCCACGCTAGACCTCGCCGCGACTATTCACACATGAGCCTAATAGCGACGTTGCAGCGTTTGGTATGTACATTGAGCGAAGTCATGCAATGTATCCGCTACGCTATAACTTACTGGATATACACATATATGAGCTAGACTGCGACGTTGTAGCGTTTGATATGTATACTAAGCAAAATTATACAAAGTATCCGCCACGCTAGACGTTCTTCCACTTGTCTGTACATGAGCTAGGCGGCGACGTTGCAGCGTGTTCCTTACATTCGAGCTTGGAATCGCTCACATATCCGCCAGGCTCATCCATATCTAGCACTGCGAACTAGACTCAGCATCTTGTTGTCGTCAGCAACTATCCGATTTATCCAAACCATCCTTCCCCACCCCAGATAGGATGCGATCCTAACGGCGACATTGCATCGTTTACCTTACATCCTATTCGAGATTGCACAACGTAACCACCCGCCATCCACCATATTCCGCGGTCAAACGCTTCAATCCCCAGAAACACAGCCTATCTACCTAAAAGTATGTACTAGCAATGCATTTAACAAGAGATATCGAACAGGAGATGCACTTCGGGGCACACACTACAATAGTAGCTAGACACGTATGCTTCAACACCACATAAATTTCCAACATCATCCCGTGGAACTCGTCCGTTGGCTTTTGCAGTTTGCGACCCCATGATCAGTATACATTCCTGCTGCCTTGAAGCCACTCAGCCAACGCGGGACAACAATCCCGCCAGCCAGTCGCAATTGTGCCCTAAATGGTGGGCGTTCTCGGGAAGACAACATGCCGACTCTGACGCACGGACTTTTTCGGACCAGCTACGCGCAATCGAAACGATGCATGTGCGGGCGAGCAGCTGGATGTTTAAGCTGGCTTGCTGAACTCTCATTCTTCTCTTCTCACGATATACCATCTACGTGTGTTTGTACTTGGCAGCTCTCTGGCTTACCACGCCGCATCATAACCCTCGTTGTGGCGCAAACAAAGTTCCTTACGTCATCCATTACCGAAACAACTTGATTCGCCGCTTCGCCACATTCTCGCAGGTCAATCCATCCCAAACAGTCCATCCCTTTCGAACATCTGCAACCGCGCCCCTTGCGCAGAGTTTCCTGTTATGGTGGTGCCGAAACGCTTCTTGCTGCTTGCAGCTGCGGCGTGGACGTGGTTCAGTCAGCGATATGCGCCTGCCGTCGCTGTCTCGCAGGGCTACATCAAGAACACTATTGCGCTTTTCGCAATCGCAGTCTTCACCCAATTGGCATGGTCCATCGTTATCTACCCATTACTTCTGAGTCCATTGAGGCATCTACCCTCGCCACCAGACGGCCATTTCCTGCTCGGCCACTTCCGACGCATCTACAAGGACCCGACTGGCGAGCCGCAGCGGGATTGGATTGACAATGTGCCGAATGATGGCGTGTTGTATTATCGGTGGTTGTTCAATGAGCCAAGGATACTGGTGACGAATCCGAAGGCGATTGGCGAGGTGCTGGTGACGAGGAGCTATGAGTTTGTTAAGCCGGGGAGGTTGAGGAAGGGGTTGGGGAGGTTGCTGGGCGTGGGGATTTTGTTGGCGGAGGGGGATGAACATAAGGTGCGTATAGGTGATGCATTTTCAGAAGATAGTTGCTAATGTGTATGTGATTACAGCGCCAGAGGAAGGCACTTATGCCTGCCTTCAACTTCCGACACGTAAAAGACTTATACCCGATTTTTTGGAGTAAATCCCAGGAATTTACAGACAAGCTGGCTGAAACTATCAAGAGCAGCCCTGATGAGTCATCTGTAGTCGAAATCGGTCATTGGGCTTCCCGCGCCACTCTCGACATCATCGGTGTCGCAGGAATGGGCAAAGACTTCGATGCCATCAGCAACCCGTCCAACGAACTCAATGAAACCTACCGCAAGATCTTCGCCGGCGCCCGAGGTGCTCAACTCATCCAAGTATTGCTCAATCTGCTTCCCCACTGGGTTGCTGTAAATCTTCCCTTGGCGCGCAACGACATAATCGGCAACGCCGTCGATACCATTAAGAAAGTCGCTAGAGATCTCATCCACGACAAGCGCGAAAAGCTGCAATCCGGCGAGGCAAAAGGCATGGATATCTTAAGCGTAGCCATGGAATCCGGCGGTTTCAGCGACGAAGACCTTGTGAACCAACTCATGACGTTCCTGGCCGCCGGCCACGAAACCACCGCCTCAGCCATGTCATGGGCCGTATACCTGCTGTGTCAAAACCCTGATGTGCAAACGCGGCTTCGAAAAGAGATACGCACCGAGCTCCCTGAAGCACTACAACCAGGTGGTCAAATCTCTTCGACCGAAATCGATCGATTACCGTACCTAAACGCCGTTCTCCAAGAAACAATGCGCATATACCCCCCCGTCCCCCTCACCCTCCGCGAAACCGCCCACGACACCACCATCCAAAACCACTTCGTTCCCGCCGGCACAACCGTAGTAATCTGCCCGTGGGCCATCAACACGTCCACCCACCTCTGGGGCCCGGATGCCCGCTCCTTCAACCCTGACCGCTGGATGCAGCCCGGTACTGCCAACACGGGCGGCGCGGAATCGAATTATGCCATTACGACGTTTTTACATGGGCCAAGGAGTTGTATTGGCATGCAGTTTGCCAAAGCGGAGTTTGCTTGTCTTGTGGCGAGTCTTGTGGGCAGGTTTGAGATTGCGTTTGAGGTGGAGGGGCACGTGGCGGGGATTCAGGGGGGGATTACGGCGAGGCCTAAGGGGGGGTTGATGGTTAGGTTGAGGGATGTTGGGGTGGGGGAGAAGGTGTAGGTAGGGCGTAGAGAATGGGAGTGGGAGTGTGATTGATGCTTTTGTTGGTGATGCATGAGGAAGCGGGATTTCGATGTCGTCGGAACGCCCATTTGGAAGTTCATGTGACACCGTATAGGCCTTAAGTCGTGTTTTTGGATGCGGATGTTTTGAACGAACTTTTGCCACTACCATTGTTGTAACTTATCCAATCGACTTGACGCCGACACCTGATGGTAAAGATTGCTTCTTTTACAACGGGAGATTGTTGATTTGTGTGTAATCTCAGAGCGATGGAGCGTAGGGGTCAAACCCCGGAGGAACGGATGAGTTATCTGTCAGCACCGCTGGTGTTGTAATGCGAAGGAACTCCACATCGTTTCGCGGTATATACTCTATGCCGACATTAGTGGAGTACTTCATGAAGCTTGCATTGAGGTTGCAGAGGTCTCCTGGTGCAAATATTGAGGCCGGCGTGGGCTGGAATAGACGCAGTAGTAGTCTAGATGGAAGGTGTGGCTAAGGGCTCCTTTCTTCGCAGGTTGCCCAGACGGCCAATCACGTGTTGATTGACATATCTAGGTAGATTATAGGATTCTATCCTCAGAAGCCACGAGACTCATCCAGAGTGTTGTTGTAGCAGCGCGCCCGGTGTCGAGTTTCCGTGGAACAATGCTGTAGGGATGGAAGATGGAGTAGCTGGGGTATTCCAAATTTGGTTCGCGTCCCTTGTAGGCGCTTGGTCCTGCTGCCACACGACGAACGTCTGGTCCTTTCCTCGTATTAGAAGATCATGCCTCTCTTGCGAAAACAACGTGGGGTATTCGAACACCTTCGCCGACCAGCAAGGGCCATCCTAGACGTTCGCTGCGAGACGAGCCGCCGGTGGGGGTGGGAGCGCGCGCTATTGGACATAGAACCGTCGACGATACTTGGAGTAACAACCCGTTTTGGAAAAGCTGCAATCTCCCAGTTACTGCATCATGTACAGAAAATCAAGGTAATCTTAACAATCATGGAAGCAGTTTAGCGTGCCATACTTCGTGGCTGTCCAAGGTTTTCGTTGGGCGAAGTCGGCGGCATGCGATCGAGGCAGAATGCCGCTTCTGGACTGTGATTGGTCAAGCCCTTGGCGAAGAACGTACCACATTCGCATGTTCTACAAGGTCTGCATAGGCTATGACAGGCCTTGCATCGAACGCAATACATCCTTTGTCGCCCTGAAAACTAGTTTACGCCTGTTTTTGGTGACACAAATATAGGGATGCCCAGCCTCGACTGAGGGTGTAGACTGTCGACGAGTGCAGTCATTGCCACGATAAGAGGAAAAAACATGAACAGCAGTTGAAAGCTGGATGGACCTGCGGACCTCGATGTTGTCATGATTGGCGCGGGACAGGTAGTGCGTCCGTTCCGATATGCAGATAATATGCGGGAGCGCTATGGCAAGCAAGATCGACCCAAAAGGGTAAAGTCGCTATGCGCAAGGCTTGTAGCGACGACGAAAAGAGCAAGATGAATGAGCGTCAAGCGGTACGTATCGCCAGTACATGCAAACTAGTTAGTCGCCCACTACCTAACTGTAGCGAGATGAGAGAAGTACTGGGTTGGTTGCCCAGCATGTCCAGAAGTGCTGTCTCGCGATATCATTGGTCGAACCGGTGCTTTACATGTGTTCCGGCTATGCACACAAATTCAACTGCAGCCCAATACATCCAAAGTGCGGCTTTTACACATGCCTTCTGTGGTAAGTCATGTACGAACCATGTCCGAGTGGTCCTGCTGACAACACGTCAAGCTGGCTTATTGGTCGTCAAGCTGAACGTATGCCCCTCAGGTGTCCACCTAACCGCGTCTTTCAGCCCGAGGGAGGAGCGGTAGTACACGAGTGACAACCTGTCGTATGTCACGAGCGCTTAAACCTACTCGCCGTGGTAGGGCTTCGGTCGCAGCATACTCAAGACCTTCGGTAGCCCCATACGCTCTTGATCCTCTCGTCTGGACGACCCGCGCTCTCCTTCGCACGAACACACATCAGGTGGTGAGTCACCGAGTCTGGATAACGATACGGGTAGCGGATGGCGGAGAAGAAACGTGGTGGAGTTGAGCCTTGAAGACGTATGAAGGCGATCAGCCGCTATTCAGGCCACTTAGCGTTCGCCACGTAAGTCGACTCTTCTAACCTTCCTTCCTGGCTCTTGAGACTGTTGCAACCTACTACGACCACTGTATAGCTTAGCTGACCTCGAAAGCATTTTTCTCAACTGGAAGAACGAGGAATAACATCGTGCAGCCCGGACGAAAAGCATGATGGAACACACGGAACACGACAGATGGCCCACGAGAACAGACGATCATCAGAGCGACGCCGACAAAGTGAGCGAAGTACTCGCAGACCACTGCATACACCCACCTGATCGACGCATCGGTTCACGCACCTTTCCCTCGATAATCCAGAACGAACACACGTCTGCGCCGCATGAGCTCGGCCACACAGGGGGAGCTATCGACCGTAGGCCATGCGGGGTGCTGTCAGAATAGCTTTACGGACGAACGAACATATCGTGGTGTCCATAGGCAACGCAAGCCAGGTCAAAGACGTGGAAGAAAGAGTACACAAGATGACAGAGTGAGTGCAGGCCGACCAGCTGACACTATGGGATAGGCAACTAAGCCCGGGGCATTATCGGCACTACCCGCTCACACCATCCGAGTAAGCCCTAGCGTGGTCACGTGTCTGCCAAGCTGCGAAATTTACCCCACCAGCCGTCCTCCGACACAACAACACCACCGAATCCGACTCTCCGCCCGCTTCATCTCACGATGGTCGACCTTGCTGCATGGCGCAAATTCTTCGCCCGAACACCCGACCAGCCTTCCCTGACTGAGGGGAAAGCGCCGTACTGTCTCTCGCCGGGCCGTGCACCATGAGCTCTCCACTTCTATTCGCGGCTACGCGACGGTCACGGATTGGACAGCTTCAGCCCCCAATTCAAGCACAGCGGCTACGATCACCACAATCCAGGAAGCAACCAATCATATAAACTGGAAATGATCATTGCATCATTAAATACTGAGAATCTCAGGAATAGAAAGAAGCGACTGTGAGAGGTAACGCCCGGCCTTCCCTGTTCCGTATGCCATCGCTCAATGTCAGCTCTGCGTGCATCATTCCGCCTCTGGACCCAAAAAATGAATGGCCTCAAACTGAAAGAAAATACCGAAGCGGTATACATGAAACGAAACCGCAGACGCCCGCGCCATGACCGCTGTAACCTCAGTAGACTGCTTGCAGTCTACGGTTGCGCTCGCAAGACAGCTCATTGATTTCTCCATCCAGACTGCGAATCATCTCCATCGACTTCTCGATCGAAGCACCGAACTTGTGAGGCTCTCGCTGCCAGCGCCCGATGCGGTCCACCTCAGCGGCTCGGCGGCGCATCTTGGTGTTGATCTTCTCACAGAGCTTGCAGTATGTTCCAGTAGGAATTGTCTGCATGATGAGCTTCATGCCACACGTCTCGCCGATTCGGTACTCCTTGGCGCAGTGCTGTCGGAAGTGGCCCCACTTCCAGTCGCCGCAGACGAACCTGTGTTGGTCGTAGAAGCACATGTTTCAGGCTGGAAGAGCTTGGACGTCTGATGTTCGGTAACACGTTAGTCTTGTTCACGAACCGCTTGGATATCAGCACTCGAACACCTACCTGTTACTGCTGGTTCAAACACTGGACCTTGTTGATAGGGCCAGCGATCGCGTTCCTGGAAGTGGGTCAGCTCAGGGGTCACCTCAACCTTGAGCCTCAAAGACACATACAGAATGGTTGGATGGTAGGAGGTCTTTGGCAAAGACGGCTATGGTCTATACCCAAGAGAGGTGTTGTTGGTCAAGCCCGGTGTTGCAAAAGATGGCTGAGGATCAGAGTCTATGGTGAATGACTGGAAGAGATCTTTGGACTGAGTGTGAAGAGACTGATATTCTGGCAGCAGCGTACCGCTATTTATCCTTCGAAACGAACTCCTCTCGCCGGCCTCGCCGGCCATCCATCGAACCCAAGCCCGCTTCGCTGTCAGGCCATAAATTGATGCCGTGGCCTATCCTTTCATCGACGTGGTAGCACCCCACCCGGTTCCATCCAACGATATCGCTACGATTCACGGATCCCTCTTACTCTGACGCTAGAGTAATGCGGAGACGGGCTGAAATGATACCCTAGGCCGTGCCGGCGTTTCCAGCTGCAGACAGTTATCACATTTGCTAGGGGATCAACGTGTCGTGGCTTCCTCAACCACGTAACCCTTTGTTCCAGATGCGAAAATCCCGCATGTTCCTTGTCAAGACGCCTTAGCTGGCGCTTGGGGTCGTTATGGTGTGTCCTTGTCGAGCAATCCGGGCCTCTCATGCCATATGAGATGGAGCATTCGTGAACCGAGATACGATCACGTGCTGCTTGGTGTATGCCGAGTTACAGTCCGGTTCAAGAATATTTTCCTGGGTCCAATAAGCGATTGGCCAATGGCTCCCGCTATTGGTACCTCAGTGGAAATGCCACCAGGCGATACACGGGCCAACCTTGAGAGTCTCTAGGTTCCACTCCCTTCACCTCGAGCTATGGTCAACCGTTACAAGATGCACTGACCAGGCCCTGGAGAATAAGCAGTATCGTCGCCTGCGGTTGGGCATCGCTGTCTCCTTACGCACTAGTACGCCATGTGGTCACGGTACTTCGGGCATTTCTCATTTCCTACGCTACATGCTCGACCCCAAATTTTCCGTTTGTGGTCACGCTAATCAACCTGTGTAGCATCACTGAGCTTCACCGATGGTGCTCGGCTGTTCTTTGCGTCCACTAGAGATCCTCACCTTTACCGCTTGGCTGACACACAACATGCCGGTCTTTCCACTATGGACTCGAAACGCTGTTGGCCAGTCACCTTATCTTGTTCTGCTGCAGACATGCGTCTTCGCCTTCGCACCTGGTCACCCAGCATCGCCACTGGGATGGAACGCTAGCAACATCCGCATGCATGTTGCATAGCACGGACTGGGTCCTTCATTCAGCTGATCGATATCCCCACTCAACGGCTGACTTTGCCCGTGGCCGGTCCGTTGTTGACTGACTAGGCCCTGCACGCTGACAGGCATTCCTATCCTAGATAACAGGATGGCGTGAAGTTAATGCGGAACCTAAGCCGCCATCGCATATCACGGTAATCATCTGGGCCCCCGGACACACACTAGAACCAGCCAAAGCATGCCCCATCGGAGATCCTCTGACGTGGCGAGCGGTATATGGTTGAGCAAAGGAGAAGCCGTATCCCTGGCGTTGTCTCGCCATCTGTCATAGCTTTTACGAACACATCCGCGTTGGCTCGCCTGCCTTTCCGCTCATACTCAGCGAGGGATGCTTCCACCGGGCCTATGGGAAGGTTTTCTTCACTAGAACCGTCTTTACCGGTGAGCCCAAAAGGATGGCAAACAAGGCTTGAGTTATATTGTGTAGTCAATGCAGTGGCAACATGATGCAGTGTGCTTTCGTAAGTCGACTCAATCAGTCTGCCTTGCCGTCGAACAAGGCAACAATTCCACATTGCCGAGTCAATTGCTTCCTCTCAGTTAGATTGAGCTGTAAATTCATAGCCATCTTGTTCAACTGTGTTCTGGGCATCCATGGCATGAGTGCGGCAAAGTGAGCGTACATCGAGTGATGCAGAAAGCGAGGTGCCCTTGTGGTGTCATCCGGCCCAACGACGGACTTGCGTCGTGCACGGAACCACACACCAGCCATCACAATTAACATGACAACTGCGGCCACTGCTGCGACCATAAGTAACCTTGCAAATAGTTGCGCAATCAATCGACCCGTTGCTGATTCCACCTCTTTTGGGTTTCTCTGACGCTGTGACTTGGCCTCTTATGGTCCTGGCATGCAAAAATGCCCAGAATTGCGCTCCTTGAGTACGCAAACCTCAGTCTCATCAAGGCTCGACGTTGGAATTTGCTACGCGGCACTCCGCGCATACTTCTCGTCATGTGAGAGCAAGGCGATGCTGGGTACGCCGCGAGTACATGGGCAGCGATGGAACTAGATGGCAAGTCGCACGCAATTTTGATCCCGAGACGAGCGAGTGCTGTGCTTGTGTGGGCCGGAGCTGCGGTCACCGGCGCTCTTTGTGCATGACGAGGCTAAGCTGTGTGGAGGCGGATTGGTGGGCGCCGCTTCATGGTGGGTCAAGTCGTTCTGGCCAGCCAGGTTACATGTCCCCGCGTAAGAAGAATATGGTTGGTCAAGGCGGATGAGAACGTTCATGTATGCCGAGACCAGCGCAGACTGGATGACGAAAGATTGCCTGGGAGGACATCACAAATCACTCCACGGGTCACACGTCTTAGTAAAAGCAAGGTATTCGATGACGGAGACGGAGTGAAGCATGACATGACGGATAAGCTACGACAAATACCTGAAGCAAGTGTGGCAGTAGATGGCGGCCACCCCGTGCAAAACGTGAAAAGACCGAAGTGGCGGGACCTCAGGCTGAAAGCCCTGCCTTGTCTTCGCTTGACCACCGAGAGAGCATGTGCATGGCACTGGCAGGTTTCGCTCGAGCACGGGAAACTGTTGCATGCAACCAACCTCTAGCCGCATATGCACAAAGGAGGAGGGATCAGGGGACAAGCTCATGGTCTGGCTGATGCCGTCGACATCCTTTGGCTGGCCACTATACGAGCTGCCCGTCAGACCGATGAAGGCGTGCAGACACTGACAAGAGACAAAGAAAGCAGAACTTTAGCGACGATGTGTTGTTCATGCGAAGGATGCGGAAGGATGGTGTTACGCATGAATCTGGCTATCGTAACCGTGTTGGGTCGCTGATATGGCCGGACAACAATGTGCTGATCCGGAAAAACATCAACAAGCAGTGATTGGGGCTGCCAAAGGCTATATGCCGTGCACGTGGCTTCCACAAGGAAAACGCCGGCAACATGGCATACGCAGACGAGTATTCGAGAACCTACCTTTGCCTGATGACGCAGAAAGAGGGGTATGCTCAGGCGAGCCTCCATGCATTTCTCAGTTTCAGATGGCGGCAGTTACTGCTGATATGGTCGACCGAAAGCTGCTGAACGTCGCACGCACTGAACATGACACTCGGTACCAGCAATTGGAGACATACAAGCTAGGCATGTGGGGCGAAAGTGACCTACGACATCGCACCTTACTCCATATTAGTGGCCTATCCGCATCAGATAAATGGCCGCCGGCGACATAATGCTGAAGCAGTATGATGCTCGCAAAGCTACACCTATAACAAAGGCAAAAATCGCCGCATTGATCCAATTGGCAGGAGTTACTACCATGACAAGGATATGCCCACACGATCGGGGTGTAAGGTGCGTTGGTCGCATCGTCCTTCAACCGAATGAGCGGTGACGAAACCGTAGCAAAAGGACCGATATGACATGCACGGTAAGCTCAAACCCACCAGTGTAAGTGTGGGGAACAAGGAAACGAGAACAACAAAGAAAGAGCAGTAGAGCCTATGGAACCAGAGGGATAGCACACTTTGTGCGACAGCCCCGTTGCGGCCGTCATTGCGACCCAGCGCTTGACGAAACGTCGTTTCCCTACGCGCCCACAACACTTTGACGTAAACATCAACAACAACATCGGCGGAGAGGAAAATGAACAAGCACTATCATGCTGCAAGTAGTTGAGACATTAGTTCGGAAGAGAGTCCGCACTTGTCAATTGCGTGCGCAGCAGCGTGCGTCATTAGCTTCATGCTCAACATCTAAGCGAGCGAAGGAAAATAACCTAGCCCGATTACCGGCCACTGGCATGACAATGAGCGACGGCGCTACATTATCAGATCCAGAAAACCCGAGTGCGAGTAGAAAGTGGCTCTCGCGGGGCTTCTGTAACGTGCAGCTAGCCCTATTAGTTGGCCGCAAGGCGGGAAAAGTCGGATGATGGTTGTGTGTAATTAGCACTTTGGGAGAATTCCAAGGTCTGTGCATGAGAAAGGCAGTGCTTTCTACGCTTGCAGTACACCCTCAGTTGCTAGTCAGCTCGAATGGCGTTCTGGTCTTTCACGTGAATAGCCGTTGAAAGGATCGAAAG
Organism: Alternaria ventricosa; assembly: GCF_023758065.1. NCBI lineage: Eukaryota > Fungi > Ascomycota > Dothideomycetes > Pleosporales > Pleosporaceae > Alternaria > Alternaria ventricosa. The sequence continues at coordinate 969,152 of NW_026055692.1, read as the reverse complement.
GCTGGAGGCGAGGATCCGAAAGAAGGCTGGGAGAACAGAGTGGAGTCAATCTAGAAGCGTGTTCATGTACGATGACGGTCTGTGGGTAAGGCCTCAGAGGAGTCCGTGTTCAACAACCAAATCTCAACGGGTTAAGGTTGATGTAACGATGCCTGCCGGAAGCCATACACTACGAGCATGCCCAGACAACCTGGGTACAATGCCCGATTGCAGAGTGCGCCGTTGCAGTCTAAAGCACCTTGAAAGATCATGTCTACCACGACTCATGATCGCAGACATGACACATCAGCCAGCAGGGCTTCAGAAGGGTACCTTCCTGATATGCCTGTACGTACGTTTCTCTGAAGAGAAGACCCGGACATAAACGAGCGGTGAAGATAACCACGTACCATCTTTTCAGAAGAGGTTGGAAATTGGGCCTGTGTATGTCTTGGCACCGTCTTGCTCCGCGTCAAAGCGGTGTTCTCCGACCAACCACCGGCTTGCGATGTGCTGCTGGCTTCTTATCCTGGATCCTTTTGCCTCCGTGTTGTCCAAAGAGGCACCAAGGCATATCCCTGACCAATTGCCAGCTTGAAATTGTACGCGTGGAGCAGTCGCGCAAGCTTTCTATGCGACGCGTCGAGTCTAGGGGATTCCCAAAGTCGCCATGCACCCGGCTTATAGCTTGCCGATTATGCCTAGTTTTCTAACCTCATGATCACCTGGACCACATGATCAGACAGTGTACGTTGTGTCTGGCAATCGAGCAGCGAGTATGGGAGGTCGATTCGGGAGGTGAGTGGACGCGTTGTGAGGTCAAAGGTCGGGCCTAACTTAGGTAAACTCATGAAGATGTGTGGAGCCGCTCAGGCAAGACATATAGGCTTGCATCGGTAGCAATGGCAGTAGGCAGTACGGCTGCTTGAGCGATGTTGTAGACCGCGTTCGCGTAGGAGACAGGGGTCGCGTTCGATGTTCCAATGTCATTGATGACTAAGTGACCTGCGGCTCTATCTCGGCCCGGAAATAACTTCATCTCCGGCATCCAGATCGTCTTCCATGAAGCCAACTAGACCACACTTTGAGGGAAACACTGCAAGATCAGCGATTAAAACCATGCGAAATAGATGCAGATTAATCATAAGTCTAGATATCCACAGCCCACAGCCGCCAATGCTTCAGCTGGTTTGCATCAAAGCTCGTCGTGGCCCTCCGCATTCACCTCACACAACCGCCCATCCTTGGTCTCAACCAAAGCCTCACTCCCAACGCATCGGCGGCACCAAAGTACGTTCTTTGGATCGGCCCTCCTCTTCACTCCTCTCAACATCCAATACCTTTCGCCCCAGAACGCTTCCTGCCATTCCGGCTCATAGCTATCCCCTTCGTTGAAGTATGCGCCAGTGTTGGGGCTGAGTTGCCGCAGTGCCTCGGTCTTTCTGTGTGTGACATCTGAATACACATCATCGATAGTGGCTTGGGGTGCAGTGTCACCGAACGGCGATGCGACGATAAGGTGCGTGAGAGTGTTCCGCCATGCAGGGTTAAGACTGCTTTGAAGAGGGTAGTAAGCTGGTTCGTTCGGTGCACCAATCATGTGGCCGATGAGGAGTGGGTTAGTTACTGGTCCCTATGGGTATGTTAGCCAAGATCACAGATGTCATCCAGAGCTGAGGTCCTTTACATTTGGCTCAAAGGCATCATCGGTTGGGCCGATCTTCGAAAATACAATCGCCGTCAGGTGTGGATTCGCCAGACTCTCAGCACTGAGCAATCTCGACCCATATGCCGAGCCACCATTTGCGACTTGCTCGTTCGTGAAATTGGCTTTGTGCATCTCCAGGTACGTATCCGTGTGCGATATTACCGACTGCCATTCAAAAACCTGCTTCCGCTCCTGCAGATATGCTTCGATAGGTTCCATGAGTAGCTCAACTGCTCCGCTTGGTGCGTTGTAAAGTAGAAATGTCCAAGAGAATGATAGAGTGGGCACAATAGGCGGCCCCACAACCAAGTAATACCCTTGCATGCCGCCTTCTTTCAGCCTCTGCATATCAGCGTGCAGAAATCCCAAGAACTTATAGAAATCTGTGCCTCTGCCTGAGTCTTTTAACCGGACTTGGAAGATATGTGCAGTAGTCTTCGGGGTTGGAAAGGTGCGAATGACGACTTCAGTGATGATGCCGAATGTGCCGCCACCTCCGCCTCGTATAGCGAAGAACAATTCTTGGTTCTGACACGGGTTTGCGAGGACGACTTCGCCATTAGGTGTGACAATGGTGGCCTCAAGCAAGTTGTCGGCCCCCATCCCGTAGCTGGTCGAAAGCGGTCCATGACCACCACCTGTGAGCCACCCAACGAGCCCAACGCTAGGATTAGCACCTGTGACGATCGTCATTCCGTGCTGAGCTACTTCCTCTTGAACTTCGATGTTTATGTGACCGGCTGAAACACGAACAGCAGTATACGAAGTTCCAGAGTGGCATGACATGGGCTTGAAGGAGGCGAGATAATCGATGCCACGCATGTGGTGCGTCCATATACTTAGGCTGCCATAACCAGTGCTGCGGCCTTGATATGAGTGTCCAGTCGCTTTCACGACAACGCGAATATTTCTTGTACTTGCCCAAACCAAAGCTATGCTGACTTGAGAAGCAGTGGTGGCATTCACTACGTAGGCGGGGTAGTTGCCGATATTACATCCCTGCACTTCAGCATGCGGGTTGCCAGCGATGCTAGTGCCGTTTGGAAAGAGTGGATTGCAAGAGTTGTTCGCCCATATAGGGTAGTCGATACTGACGGGATGCGCAGCGTGATATGACGAGTTAAACCACTGCGACGTCACGTAGTCACAGGCTTCTCGATTGAACTCCGGCCTGAATGGGTAACAGACTGCTCCCGGTGGAACGCTGCGGATAAGTGCGCCATCAAGTGTCGTGTTGAGGTCGCTCCATTCGTTGATAGAAGGCCAACAAGCACCATCGGGTGCCTGGTATATGCATCAGCCGTACTCAGCGGATGCGTAATCTCAACTCACACATTTACACGGCTGGCCAACCGCGTCGCTGTGCGATGAAATACAGAGAAGGCAGAGAAGGGACGTAGATAATCGCATATCCTTAACGCTCAGAGCAGGTAGCGCAGCGTATGTCGAGCTTCGAGTTGTTCGGTAAGTCCTTCTTAACAGCTGAAAATCGTATAGCAATTGCAGGAAACTGTGCAAGCTCAAAGGTCAGGGATCATGCAGATCTAGTTGGGGATACCACGTACTATGATGGCCAGAGGAGATCGAGAATTTTCCGTTGCTATTAGGCTGGTCAATTCTCGAATGCCGAAAGAAGATCGATGATAACAGTTAGCGCTGCAAAGGTGTCGATAGCGAGACAACAAAAGAAGGTGATGAACATTGAAGAAACGAAGACGAGATGCGGAAGTCAGACAACGTTTGATGTTCAGTAATCCATATCCATTCCGTAAAGCTGGAATGGCTGACAAGCCAAGCCTCGGTGAGGGGCAAAACACGTGACGAGCCCCGATTATATCGATCCTTCGTCTTGTCCTAAGTAGGCTGTCGTTGCGAGTAGATATCATATATTCTAGGTGTCCGATGAACATAGACAGTTTCATCCAAGGGTCGTGTGCTGTAGAGAGCCTTTTTACTGCTCCCACCGATGTGCGTAGCTGGCCTGCCAGGCTGCGCAGGTGATGGCCAGCGTTGTAGCCACTTCGATCATAGCACAATCCATCGTGCTGGGGGAAGTCGCTGGTGCTAGATTACATGTCCTCTTTTAGCTCCATATTGTCGTACTTCCATCATGCCAGCATGTGGTCGTAACGACGCCGCGATGAACTTCTAGAGAGACGTGTCAGCATCGAGCACTTGACGTCGCATACAACATACATACCTCCAACAACACTTCAAGCAGGCCTTCGATGCTTCTTGCTCAATCTCCTCCGCGCGCGACTCGGCTTGCGCACTGGTATTTGTTCGTGGCTCGGTGCTAGAATAGGTCGTTCGGCGGCACGCATGTCGCTACCGGCTACACTTGCCCCATCCCTCAACGCACGACGCTCCTCATCCTGAACCTGAATATCGAAAAACGATGTTCTCCAGTTCGTCTGTTCCTCTGGCATGCCCCCCGAGCTCCTCACCAGCACGCGCCGCGATCGCTGCATGTCGCTGACGTCCGGCTCTCTCCGAAACAACGCATCGCTGAAGATGCGCTTAAAGAACTTTGGCATGTTTATTCGCTGTTACTTTGCAAAACAAAAGATATAGCCGCAGGAAGGATGTTATGCAGGGACTCGCGGGATGCGACAGGCCTTATCAAGCCCGTGTTGATGTTTGGGTGGCGAAGATGAGGGCGGCAATTGCGGGGGCCGATACCCCTGTTGCGAGAGGATGGGCAGCGCGATTGGCCAGTAGAAGAGGGCCGTAATATTGATCTTGAACGGGCGTGACCAACTCTCTCCTGGACGCGTCAACGGAATTTCACTTCCCGTTCTTTCGCCCGCTTTACTGAAGATGATTGTCTTTCCATAGCGCGCGTCCAGCGTCTCGCGCCAAGTCGCTCATATTCAGCTCACGATACACGCGCCTAGAAGCGCCGTTGCCGACAATTCAATCAACGCGCGCATTCGGTTCGTGAGCTAGCTGCAACGATGTCACAATGATCGGCACAACAGGGTGTTTACTAGGACTTATGTTTCTCACAAAGCGTCTACATGCGGATGAATTTCAGTTCATGTGACGATGAAAAGCCCGAGCACCAGCCATCCCGTTTACCGACTGGCTTCATGCTCCAAATACACTTTCCGTGCGTTGTGTCGTATCACTGACTTTTTTCATCCCAGTGTCTTTCTCTCTCCTCTTCTATCCTCTTCATACACTCCTCCTCCGAGCAGTCGAACCAATCATCGATATGGCTACTTTCCCAATCAGTGTCTCCAAATCGAAAGAACTCGCACGGACAGCCAGCTTGGAAGCACTTGTGTCGGATGCGTTCTCCATAATCTTGGCTACCTGACACTAAGAAGCCTTGGGCCTTCAAACGGTAGACCACTGGGCAAATTGCCTTGAGGTAATCGGACCAATCGTCAGAAATGTCCCATTGAAAGGCAATGTGCAGTTTGAACCCCTCCTTCCGTGCAACACTCGGGTCTTCCAACAAGGTAGAGAGTGATCGACAGACTTGTCGGATGTGTACTGCTCGACCCGATGGTCTACTACGCCCTGTGTGCAACGGTAACAACGCGGGGCCGATGTCGACGTCCAGCTTCCTAATGAAATCGCATGTCCGGACCGAAGGCGACCAGATGTCGTACAAGACACCATCATCGTCTTGCAAGAGTGGTTGTAGCAACTTTATATCGACCGCGAGATAGGCGAGCTTGTACCAAATCTCCACAGCTTCGCGCGCAAACTCAGGGCCGACTTCACGTTCCAGCATCCAATATGGCGGCTCATACGCTTTGACCATAGGCGCAAACTCATACAGGGGGTCGTGTGGGTGTTCAGAGCTGTTGTCGACAATCTCGTACGGCTCGTCCTGCTCGTCCTGCTCGGCCTGACTTCCGCGGTATAGCTCAGTGTAGATCATATCTCGGAGCTCGCGTGGCAGTTTCTCCAGAACCGCGTTTGGTATTTCCTGTATAGCCTCTCGACACTGCTGGTCTCTCTTCGACAACAAGAGCCTATAACTGTCAGTATGAATGATTGTGCCTGTCCAATCTTGTATAGCTTACATGCGTATGGCAAGACGTTTCGCGCCCAGCAACCGTAAATCATCATCTGCTATGCGGGCTTGTTCGCGTTCCTTGTCTTCAGTACTGTGTATGCTGGTAATCAACGTCAGTCAGTTACCCATCGATTAGATGTCGGGTTACTCACTCTTCATCGACGTTGCTAAGAGCCGCTTGCAGGCCCTCAACGGAATCGGGTATCTGGAAATCGGACAGAGGCATGACTAGATCAGCGTCGTGGCGTTGCCTATGAGTTCAGCGGATGGGGAGCAGAGGTGGCAAGGTCGCAATAAGTACCCGCGTGTTTGTGAGAGAAAGTTGGGAACTAATCGTGAGCCTACACTAACCTAGAAAGGCAAAGCGTGTCCGGATTGGGTGCACTCATCTTCACTGACTGCATTGCACCCGGCAGCACATGACCTTCACACACTTTGGATGAGCTGATATAGACGGGACAGACTTTCGAAAGCCATGGCGTGGCAAACATGCGAAAGAATTCAAATAAAGTAGGAAAGAGAATACCTTTCATTCAAAATGTAAATTACTAGCCCTCCACCGCGCGCAATCCCGCTGCCATCTATCTATCTTTTGTCGTTTGATCCTCATATCGACAACACTAAAGCTATCATGTCCTTGTACCTGACCGCAGAACTTACGCTTTTCCACCACCTCAGAGGAAGCTGCGCCATCTATTGTCGACGCTAATTCAGTAGACGAGTAGGAGTTCTGACTTGCAACGGGCTTGGTCAATAGGACCACTCCCTCTGGGATATCATGCTCCTCCGAACGAGGCCCGGCTTCATTTTGCGCCGGTGTTGTTGCGATGGTGTCGACATTGTTGTTCGCGGATGGTGCTGACGGTTGAGCGGCTTCTATTCTTTGAACCTCAATGTCTTGCGCGCTTACAACACTCTCGGTGTTGTCGTCATCTTCACTGCAACTCGCATCATAGAACGTATCTATCGTATGAATAGACGGCGGCGTGAGAACACCCGCCTCGACATGCCGCCAATTGTAAATGCGTGCCCGGTCCTTATCAGTCCACGGCATCAACTTCGCGTCCAGATCATCAAGATCCAGATACGGGTTAACATTTGCTTCGATACGTTCGTCTGGAATGGTGAAAACATTCGCATCCAAAGCGCGATTCTCTGCCTCATGGTATGCTTTCTCCGCAACACGTAACGCGTTTATGAGTTCCTGTCCCTTTCTGATGAAGTAGAGGGGAAACTGAGCGGCAAGTTCGGCCTCGGGTTTGGTCGGGTACTGTGCGCAGTATCTAAGGAATGAGAGTTCGTAGCATTTTCGGTGGTTGTCGTGTGCGTCGTCAGCTTTGTTAAAAGCTTTCTTTGCTGTGCGGAGTTTGAGTCTGATCTCATCCTCTGCTGTGAATCGAGTCATGGTGAGATCAGGGGGCTTGCTTTGGGGAACATCCGCATTCCGGATCGTGGTATCCTGCTTTGCATTGTTACCGGTGTACAGCACCATAGCCATCTCGTTTCCAGCCACGGGCTGCTGTGCCTCTTTCGCTGCCGTAGGACTAGATTTCCTTTCCGACTCTTTTGCGCCACTGGCTTCTTCACCTGGTTCAGACTCAGCGCTCGATCTTTCTCCATCTTCGCTGTCCCCACCTTCTCCTTTGAATCCTGCTTTGATGAAAGCAATATGGTGGTGAACACACACATTCCACGCGAACTCGAACCATGCCTCTTTCGCGTCGTGAACCTTGCGCTCTAGCTCTGCTTTTTCCTTTTCGAGCAGCTCTAGCTCCTCCTCATCCTTGAGTAGTTTCTCTTGTGCCTTCGATTGCATTGCGACAAGTTTAGGGTCTTGCTGCTTCACTAAGCCAAGGTTGATGCGTTCGACATTTGCTAGACCCGACTTCGTGGAATCGACTATCTGTTGGAGGTGAGATAGTTTGTGATTAATCGCTGGGATCTGCTCTTTAAAGCGATCTTCGAGCATCCCAAATTCAAGTTGTAGTTCCACAGATCTGAACATCCGTTGGCCCAATTCGTGCGAGAGCAGAAGCGCCATGACTGGCTTGCCGTCGACAGGAACCTCAACCAAGGTAGCCGAGCCCGCTCTGTAACTTTCTATGGACAGTTCATCCCGCTCTGCGGCCGGCCAAAGTCTCGATCCCTCTGGCAATGGTTCGACTGTCCTTGGGATGACATTTTGGTCTTCTGTGCTCTCCAAATGTGGACTATGCGGTGGAGGGTTCTCTGCCCCAGGGTGATTCGACTGCGTGCTCGACACTTGATCGATGTTTGATGTGGACATTGGAATCTCAGGAGTGCAAAGTGTTTGATTTCCGAAAACACGTTACTGCCTAGAACGCGCGAGTTGGACCAGGGCAGCATCGGGCTGAACTTCAGCGGATTACTTAGTGTATCGGGAGCTCGGAAACAAAGGCCGTCCCACGAATAGCCTAGTGGCTTTGTTGATATCTTTGAACGACATGCATGGTTCTTTGTTTCCAAGTAAGGGGTTGGAACTCATTGTTGACGCCGGAAGACATTTTCACGAGCTCAGATTGATGCACGTCAGTGTTGAGTATGCCGCTAGACTCGCGTTTGTTTGCGTCATTAAAAATCGCCTAAGTTTGCGCTCTTCAGAATGCCCGGTAGGGTTCATGATAAGATGAGCTGTCCGCAGTGCAGACGCTCTTGGTTCATACTTCGTATTTAGTTCGCATGTTCGCGGTAATCGTCATTTTAGTGCATGTACCGTTTCATCGCTATATTCCAGTGTTGTCACGACTACTAGATGTAAGCTTGATGCGAGAATTTGTTCCTGTTGTATCAAAATCCAAGGAAGCACGGCTGGGAAGACTGAACAAGTACGCAAGGGTTTGGCCACAGCGTGGTTCTATGAAGCTTCCGTTTGAGACGAGATGTGCCCGCGTGCTAACCCAGACTGAACGCGATGTTGGTGTAAAAAGATCGAAAGCTTGAAACACAATCCTGTCCTGCAGGCTCTGCCTGATCTTTCACTGAGCTGAGAATGTCGCACGTGTTATGGAATTTTGCCTTCGCTGTGGGACGCGCTTTGACCATTGTTTTTGTACGCAATGAATGCATACGCCTAGTCCAATCCAGCGCCCTATTCTCCAAAGGTTAGCAACAGCGGTCGCAAACCACTCCGCCCGCATCGGTCTTCCAATTCAGCTCAACTACGCGTTGGGCGGTTTACTAGTCTTCTGCGCACAGAGTGTCGACGACCCAGTTGGCGGGTTGCTGACGCTTCTTCCAACCAGCCACCGATATCATCTACTTGCATCGACATATCCAGAGCGCGTCGTTACGACATGCCTAGAGCAAACAGGACTAGGGAGGGTCAGCCGCACAGGGTGCCAGAGTACCAAGCCCATCGGCCATTTTGGAGAAATGGGCTTCGTAAGTGATCGATTCTCTTGTGAATGTGACAGCGCTAACAGTCGAGTAGGTCTCCCGCAAGCAAACCACGGTTACACACCCGCGAGGCTTGGCCGTTATACGGTGTCAATACCAGGGCGCCCTCATCCAGTGGCCACACGTACTGCTACTGGGTCCTCCGTCGGTCGTACAATACGCGATGAGATCGTCGACCAAGATGAACGATCCGAAGTAGACGGAAAGTCCCGTGCAAAAGCAGTCCGCCAAGAGATGCAATCAGTCCCGGGCTGGACCAAGATCAAGGAGAAGGCCGTGGAAGAGGAGTTCAACAAGATCAAGTCCGGTATGATGATCAGGGAGCTCTACTCAGAGAAGACCACCAACCCTCATGCTAGACCCGATGATTCCAGATATTTCCCCACCCCCGACGGTCTTTACCTGTTCAAGTCCGCGCCCTGGATCGTCTTCTCGGTGAACAAAGAGACATGGACCTTTGACTGCAGGAGGATGACTCGACAAGACAAGCCGAGCGATGCGAACTTGACCGCAGCTCAGCGCGAGCAGTACTTGCGAGTATTGTATCCGGAGGGAATTAGCAATTCGAACGCTCATGGCCATCCTGTCGTCAAGGTCGAATGGTGCAGAGATCCGAAGGCAGGCAACGAAACATCAGTCATCAACCTGGACGAGTCAAGAACCATCCATGCTACTAAAGACATGGACATCTACGGCGCTCTGGAACCGGCGTCCGCGATCATTTTTATAAGGGCGTGCTCGGAGCTCATCTCCAAAAGGGCGCTAGCTGCCGAAGCAGAGCATATTGATATGGACTCGATCAACCCTGTCGCTGCGGAGCCCGCCATTGCTGATCGCCATTTGCTAGGCACACATGGTATAGCTTCCGTGGATCCAGGATGTGGTAGAGCGGTCACGGGCATGCCCGAGCACATGAAAGATGCACTCATCGCTTCAACAACCCAGGAGAACCTCATCAACCGTACCACAGTTGAAAGCTGCAAGAGCTGGGTTGGTGACCAGATATCCTCATCACCACCTGCCGGATCCGTCCTCGGCGCTACGGAGGCTCCAATACATGAGAAGCAGATGATCGGCGCGTCTCACCGACCGAGCGCTTTGGGAGATGTTGACATGAGCTGCGACATAGAAAAGACCTCATCGCTGGCTCTTGAGCTATATGCTCCGTCGTCGGCCATCTCCGGGCTATCCAACCCAGTGGAAGAGTTGGCTTGGGATGACGAACCTTTGACCGAAGAGGAAATCGCAGCGATTCGCTCACTGAAGCCTAAGACCATCGGCCAAACGATTATCGCAAATCTAAAGGAGTTGGCATTTGATGCACGAGTTCGTCGTTACAGTGATGTCGTCGATGCGGACTTAGCCCGTAGCTCGGCCGAGAAATATGGCGAGAAGCTTAAAGCCATGAAGCCAAATGCGAGGACACCCATGCACGTCCGCGAGTACAAGGAGCTTTGGAAAAGGTTTCTCTTTTTAGACTCTGGAATCCGTGGCCTGCAGGATGTGCAAGATGTGAACATGTCGCACCAGTTCGTTGTCTCTCGGATTCTCAAGAACCCACCGGAGGGCTGCAACTGGAACCAGGTGGCGCCTGCTGCTGGCATGATCTAGTGGACATTTTGGCACGAGATTATGGTCGGTAACATCGCGCGAGCGGGTTGAGAAGCCTAGCTATGGGGGTCAGTACGATGTCCCTGAATTTCATGTCAGCGATTTCATTCAGCATGCATTTGCATTGCAACATGGGTAGAGCACGGGTATGTAGAGCTTAACAGATTACAAGCTTACAAATAAACGGGTGGTAATGACACAAGCGTTGCGATGAGTGACTGCAATGAATTTGATGATGAAAGCGATGAAGGTTGATGGTTTGAGGATGGCGGACCGAGCAAGAAGCCCCTGCCTACATGCAGGTGCGCTAACGCGTACGGAAGCCACGATGACGTTGATGAAGCTAACCCGCACATCCGTCGCGTCGCCGCTGCCAAATGCACGACGCGTCTTTGTTCCCCTCGCAAGCATTAATTCTCCTATCGTGTTAGCTCACTTTTTTTTTCTGATCACTGAGATCACACCCGCAGAAAAAGACTGTCACACAGGCTTCTGATTCTCCGACTATCGCGACTAGTCTAGCAAAAGCCCAAAGATTTCATCAGATGTTGCCCAAGGCAGGTTCCAAATGTCTCCTACCCTTCCAAAGCATCCGCAACGCAAGACATTGTGTCGTCTCCCATCAGCAAGACCGATCCCGTCTCTTGACGCTCATCTTGATGCTCATTATCTTTCCCCTAAGAGCGATTCCGCATCTGACAAAACACGCAGTCCCGACCATGTCGATACCGAATCCGCGCTGTAGTATCCATAGGCTCTACTTCTTGGTATGTGGGTTGGTAGCTACCGGTCTCGGTCGCCCATTGTGCAGTCGCTTGCCAGATCGCAATATCGCTAATCATCCTATCGCGGTCTTCAGTCTCATCGGCGGTGTCGCTGCCGCTCTCGATACTTTCGGCGGTGACGGTCGGCGGGATGGGCAGGGCTTCGGGGGTGCTGTGTCCTAGTGAGACGGCCGCTGGGGGTGGTGAGCTTCCAGCCTGCGGTTGACCGGGCGGGAGCAGCTTCTGCGGGACAGCTATTGGCATGCGGGGTGTGAAGTTGGGTGTGGATGGGACGGTCGCTGGGCTGTCTGTTCCTTCTAGCTTGGTCGTGTGCTTGACTGGAGCAGCTCGATTGCCAGCGATGTCGGCCCACGTGGTACCCTGCGGCGCGGCAGCGGGATCTTTCGCAACGTATGGTTCTAGCGGTGGTGTGAAGACCGGCGCGTCTTCTTGCGCTGGCTCGTCGAAGTATCCTGGTTCGTCCTGCTCCGCCATACCCAGCGGCCGACTCGCTTGCCCTTGATCCCGCAGGTATCGCACCGACTGCCACTGATTGTACATTTCCACTTTGAGAATGACGTTTGCTATGCGCGTCTGGTCTGTCTCCTCTTGAGCACGCTGTGCTTCGGCTTTGGTGCGGAAGCCGACGACGATGGTGGTAACATTGCTATTCGGATAGACGTTCTTAAGGCTTGTCGGATTGTAGCTTTCGTACATCTTTTTTAACTCGTCTGTTTCGATGTAGCCGGGGACGTTCTTAACGAAGATGAGGTGCTCGTTTGCCGCTTTGGCGCCATTGTTCAGAGGCATCGCGACGGTTGCGCAGTGTGGGCGGGATTGTGGCGCTTTGGATTGTATTTGCAAAAATCTTGGTGTTGTAAAAATCTAAATCTGTCTACAAATATAAGCGATGACGAAAAGCCGAAGTGAATGTGCTGCTAAAGATCGAGATGGTGCGTGTGTGTAGGGTTGAGGTGCAGTAGTACCCTGAAAGTTCTTGTGACGTTCGCGTGTCAGATTAGCGAATAGATAAGGGTCTTCGACTGCTGCAGTATTGCTTCCACAAGTGGTCTTCTTGCTGTCGCGGCAGGTGTATTGGTGTAGTGGTGTAGGTGAGCAAGTGATTATGGATGATTGACGCAGAGCATATCGGGCCCATAAAGCCCCGTGAGAACGCGTTCGTCCTCATGGTACGCAGGCAAACGGAAAGACCATAGAAAGAGCAAGTGACTGGGAATTGTAAAGACGGTAACGAGACATGTGAGCCCAGAAAGTGATTAGTCGCGTCGTAATAGGCTCAACAATGGCTTGACCAGGGTCCAGAGCACCAGAATGAGGAAGGCATGATCTAGATCTTGTGCTGCAATTCATCACATGTCCTATGTATAGAGCAGAATGTTGACCACGATTTAACATGCAGTGTTGGATGTGAAGTGCGCAAATGCAGCGCAGTGAAGCGCGTTGGTTTCGAGACTATACCTACGTCATGATGACTAGTCTAGCCCACCTAGGTACCCGCGTGTTAATCCCTGTATCTTCGGGTCATCGCGCTCCTGCCCCGATAACCTTAGATGTGAATCCAGCGCCCCAAAGTCGATGCCAAGGAAGGTCCCAAGTTTGCACTGCTGTTGTGCTAGAATGTCAGTAAGGTCATATGCATGTTCAATCCTGTTGGATGAAACCTACACCGAAGTTCCACCTTGCGCAAAGGATATCACGAATAACTAAACATCGAGATCAAGCTTGGGTTGGACTAGTCGCAGTAGTAGCAGCTAGGTAAAGTCCGAATAAAAGCTTCGAAGAGGTCCACGCAGATCAACGCATCATATCCACAACTCAGAGTATGATGTATGTGGGGGGTATTGTTCATTTATTCTATTATTCATTCTACTCTAACACATCTCAGACTAGACCTTGGCCTAGACCTTGATGACAACCTTATGCGGCGCATCCTTCTCCTCAGGCTCACCAAAGATGTTAACCGGCCACCTCGGCTTGTTAGCCGTGTAAGGAATGTTGAAGCGGCGGGGCTCCTTCTTGCCAATCTCCTCGACCTTTGCGAAGTCGTCTTCCGACAGATCAACCTCCTTGAAGTTCTCTTGGATGCGGGATGCGGTGACGGACTTGGGGATGACGGAGTGGCCGCCGACCTGGGCCCAGGCGAGGATGACTTGTGCGGGGGAGGCGTTGATGCGGGTGGCGATCTCCTTGATGGTGGGGTGCTGAACGAGGAGGGGCTCGCCGACCATGTTGTTGCCGAAGGCCTAGGGGGTGGTTAGTGGGTGCTGAGTTTGGGGTCGGGGAAAGGGAGGTGCTTACGGAGTACTCGGTGATGTGGATGTTCTTCTCCTTGCAGTACTGGATGAGCTCTGGCTGGAGGAGACGGGGGTGGCGCTCGATCTGGTTGGCAGCGGGGGTGACGCCAGTGCCGTCGATGATGGCCTGGAGGTGCTCCTTGGTGTGGTTGGAGACACCGACAGCGCGCGCCTTCTCCTTGGGCAGCTGTGTCATGGCCTTCCATGTGTCGACGATGGAGACGTCATCGAGCATCTTGACGTCCTCGCCCTCCAGAGGGAAGAGGTTGTTGTGGACATCGCCGCGCTCGTCGAAAGCGACGGGGAAGTGGACGAGGTAAAGGTCTAGGTAGTCGAGGCCAAGCTCAGCCAGGCAGTCGTCGAGAGCGCCAGGCACGTCCTTTGGTCGGTGCTGCGAGTTCCAGAGCTTGGATGTGATGAAGACGTCCTCACGCTTGAGGTTGGGGACCTCGCCGCCGAAAGCCTTCTTGAGGGCCTGAGCGATCTCCTTCTGGTTGCCGTAGACCTTGGCGAGATCAAGGTGGCGGTAGCCAGCCTTGAGGGCCTCGAGAACGGCAGCGCCGACCTGACCAGGCTCAGCTTGCCATGTGCCGAAACCAAGTTGGCTGGGAAGGTTAGCAATTGCTACGTATGTCTGCGGGGTGTTTGTTTGGGTACTCACGGAATGGCAGCGCCAGTGTTGAGAGTAACCTTCCTTCCGAGAGACATGATTGCAATTGGTGAAGTTGGGGTATCAAGAAGAAAAAGTAAAGAGTTTGTGATTGCTGAAATGCGGATGTTCTGGACCTTTAAGCGTTGTCTGGGGAAAAAGTTGTCGGAGGTGGGATGGAGGGGTCGGAGACGTCACCGAGCCCCAGACGGCACCATCTCCATGTTTGGCAGCCGCCTCCGCGCATCAACAATGTCCGACGGTCCACCTTACAGACTTCTGCGTCATGCATTGGTTCGCCTTCGCCAGAGTCGCGGTAGTCGTGTCTCAACAAGCATCATCCATCGGCGCTACGGTGTTGGAGAGGCTTAGGAGTATCTGCCGTCGAACTACCGCGGACACGTCGCGTCGCCATTGGTGGATGAAATGTGGCAAACGCGAAGTTTTTGTAGGCGGCGTTCAGGGACCAAGTCGCAAACGTCTATTGTCTTGTATAAGCGCGGGCATCATGCGGAAGAGCTATGGCGGCTGCATGTCAAGATGGGGTTGGCTTGGTGACATCGATGGCGGCATGCGGATGGGACTGACCTCGGCGCATCAGACGGTTATATAAGCGACCCACTCTACAGCCACGTCGCCTTTCCACGGCGTTCTAGATATGTGAATTCACGCGTCTTTGACATTTGCATCGTTACCTGTACTGCAAAGAGCAGGAGTACATTGATGGAATGCCTAAACGTGGGCGTAGCATTGATCCAACACTATCTTACAAAAGAGAAAAACTAAACACCCTATAGCCTACATTAAGATGAAAACGTGCAAAGTAGGGGACCTAACGTCAACGTCGGCTCTAGGGTTTTCAGTTTCTCCCTTGTATCAGGTGGTCACCACCGCATTCATCTCATAATCCTCTCCCAAAATGTCAACCCCTCCCGTACATCCACTGCCTTAACCCTCATCTCCACCCCCTTACCCTCCCTCCCCGGAACCGTCAAAAACCCCATCCTTTGATTCCCCTCCACAATCAAGCTACACACCGAAATCGTCACAGTCTCCAACCCCGGCGCTCCGAGCCCGGCGATCAAGCTCGTAAGACTGCCCTTCGGGCCTAGTTGTAAGCAGAGCTCAAGCATATCCTGTGCGTCTGTGTAGTCAATGTCGATGTGTTTGACCATCTCGCGAAGGGGTTTAGGCAATATGGCGAAAGCGGAGAGGACGGTGTGTTTGTAAGTTATTTCGCCTTTGATGTTGATGTGTAGGGTGTCTGTGTCTGGGATGAAGAGGAGGGGTTTGGTTGTGGCGGATTTGCTTCCGTTTGAGTTGGAAATGGGGAGGTGGAGGTGGTGCGGCGCAGCGAGGAATTTGCACTCGGCGGAGAAGAACTTGCTGGCCAGGTGCAAGGTGATGTCTCGATTGACGGAGGGGAGGACTCTGTAATGTACTGAGTAGGGAATGCTTATTGCTAGCGCGGACGCTCCAGAAGGGGCTCGGCAGAATTTGATGTCGGCGTGGAGATGGACTGGTGAGGCGTGTATGGCGTTGTTCCAGGCGTATTTGATGATGCGGGCTTGGAGTTCTGCAGGAAGGGAATTGAAGAACTCGAAGACTGGTGCGGGTTCGTTTACGGGGAGTGTTGGCTGTGACTTTGGCTTGCCTTGCAAAATGTTGGATCTTGGCATGTTTGAAGCGGCCTTGAAATCTTGATGGTATCGAGAGGTAATGATACAAGAGGGAAAAGTGGGTATTAGGTAGTATGCTGTAAGATTTCGAGAACAAGAATAAAAGGCGAGGGCAGGACTTGGTGTTCTCTAATAAATACAACATTAACTGATGAATTAACGTACCTTGGTTAAGATGTGGCGGTCACGCTGGGTTTAGACTGGACAATACGCCCCAACCAAGGTACAGCTTGAAGACGATGTATGACACAGCCACCTCATAGGAAAAAACAACTTCGAAGAGGTCTGCAGCCTACATTGACGTAGAAACATGCAACGAAGTCAACCTAACATCAACGTAGGCTCCAGAGTGTTCAAGTTTTTCCTTATTTGTGATGCATCAAAAACATGAACAGACCGAA
The DNA here is from genome assembly GCF_023758065.1 of Alternaria ventricosa. Taxonomy (NCBI): domain Eukaryota; kingdom Fungi; phylum Ascomycota; class Dothideomycetes; order Pleosporales; family Pleosporaceae; genus Alternaria; species Alternaria ventricosa. The sequence goes on along the minus strand of NW_026055692.1, from coordinate 952,596 downwards.
AATGATTGCTCACGACATATTTCTCAATGTTTTGTGATTACAGTACATAGATACCATACTTCATCGAAAGCCTGCCCCAGCGATCCAAAACATGGAAGCCAAGGACCACATAAAGCGCCGATCCACCCATCCTGGTCCCATCTAAACAGGGACTTGAAAAGGAAAACCCGCACAACCCACGCCCGCTACGAAGAAGGTATGGAAAATCGCTCCCAGAAAACATGATAAAAGCTAGAGCACATGGTTGCGGATGTCGCCAGAGACGAATTCGCCAGGGACAGACCGCGTCATGTTTGCTATGGCAGCCATTAGCACGGAACCGAAGAAGAAAGAAGGGGTATCAGAGTCGGTGAGGATGTGGAGGTGCGGTCAGGCAGTGTTTATGACTCGCCTCCTGTTGATGCTGCGGGAGCACCTTCACCACCTCTGAATGATCCCCTTCCTCCGCGGCCTCCGCGTGCGCCTCGCTCGCTACCTCGTCCACCACGAGAAGCACCGCCACGGCCTCCGCGACCGCCGCGACCACCCTCGCTGTCTGAGGCACCTCCACTTCGGTAGCCGCCGCCTGAGACGCCACCACGGGTGCTGGCTTGCCAGCTGCCGGCTCCGTACCTAGGCTGGTTGGGACCAGGGCCGCGCTCGTTGTACACCTTGACGGTCTTGTTGTCTGGGCCGCCCCTAGCGTTCCTGACATCGTCCGCAACGCGACGAAGCGCACCGTGCATGTCCTGCGAGGTGGCGAAGTGGGCGACGAAGAAGTGCTTGATCTTCTCCATCTTCTCGACCTTGGACCTGTCTTCCTCTGCGAGCAGACCCTTGGCTTCTTCCTCATCCTTTACACCGGCGATGAAGAGACCCTTGCTCTCCTTGCGCTCGACGGGTTCCCGGGGAGCTGGGGAGGTAGCCTTCTCTGGCGCGCCGGTGCCATTGGGCTTGACCTCGCTTGGGATGGACTTTTCAGCAGCATTTGCTGCTGTGTTGTTGGCCGGAGGCTGGGGTGTAGCGGCCTTGACGGACTCCTTGGGTGTAGCAGCAGGGGCGGGCGAGGGTCCGGTCCGTGCAGCCTGGCCGGCATTCTGCTTCTGCTGTTGAGGAACCGGTGGGGTCGCAACGGCAGGGCGGGGCTGCTGAGGAGCGTTCGCTGGTGGTCCTGCTGAACGACCTGGGGCAGGCGATGGCTGGGCGGAGGGGCTGGGGTTCACGGCAGCTGGGGGACCAGTGCTAGTGTTTGCAGCTGCGGGCTGAGTCTGGCCAGGTGCAACCTTTCCGCCTCGGTGAGCGAAGTTGAAACCTTGAGCCCTCATCTCAGTACCGATTCTGCCATTGTCAATATCCAGTACGAGCCAACCGTAAGCAGCATCCGCAAGGTTAAAGTTCCACATGTTCTTGAAAGCGCTCTCGTCGATTTGGCCGCTCTGGGGACCAGGAGCAGGGCCACCGAATGGGTTGCCGCCGTTGGCTACGGTCGGCATCTTGTTTACTATGTCAAGTGCCAGTGCCAGCAGGCGTTGTTGAGATTCGCTATCAGCGACCGCGGGCTCAACTTCGGTCTTGACTGTATCCCAAACGTCGTTGAAGGAGGCCTTGGATGCAGCGAGCTTTCCGCGGTAATGGTCGAGTGTGGGGTTGACGCTGAACTCGTTGTAGGAGCTACCGTAGCGGAAATGCAGACCAGCGGAGACGGAGAAGTCGGCCTTGAGCGTGACGGACAGCTGGTTGAGCAGGCCTTCGCGAGCGGGAGATGCGTGGGTGACGAATATGCGGGTTTCGGTCGGATCGTATACGCGGTTGGCTGTGTCGACCAGTTCGCCCATCTGTAGCAGGGTAGTCCACATGGTGCCCTGTCCACCGGCAATGGTCGTCCTGCCCTCACCGTTGTCGAAGAGCTTGTGCATGACAACAGCACCACCGAGACCGAGCAGGCGCAGCTTGACGCCACCTACATCGAGCAGCCGCGAATGCGCCTCATCGATGATGTGCAGGTTGTCCACCTTGTACTCGCCCGATCGCAGCTTCTCCAGGACCTGAACATCCTCGCAGGCACCCCATACGGTGTACACTGGCACGTTCAGGGTGTATGTCTTGTTGAGGAAGAGGGGCAATTCTGAGAGTGGCAGGTGCTCCCGTGCGAAGCGCTCCTTGATAGGCGGTTGCGGAGGGGCTGTGGCAATAGAGCGCTTAACTGCATCTGACAACAGCGGTGAGTACTGTGCCACGTGCTTGAGAGTCTTCTCGGCGATGCGATCGAGCGAGCGGTCGTCGTAGAAGCCAAAGTCGCCGGTGTGGATGATGTAGTTTGCGCGGGCGTCGGCGGCGAGCTGGTTTAGCGATTGCAGGTTTCCTGACTGATGTTAGAGATGAAATTGATGTTCTGGTGTTGTTATCGCCCTCACCTCGGACATCTGCAATGCACAGCACTCGTACGCTTCCCTGCTGGATCACGCGGCCCTGGTTAGGGAGCAGCGGGACAGCTCCAGGCGCTGGGCCTGAGGGACCACCGGGAGCGCCGCCATTAGGGAGGTAGTTGCCTGGGTAAGGGCGCGGCTGGTTGGGAGCTTGCTAGATGAGGTCAGTATCGATGTCACATGTTGTCAGACTGGAGCGGCAATTGCCAGACATACTGAAGCCATGGAGTCGGAGGCGGAGGGGTCGAGCAACGTGTCCTGGTGAGGTATACAGATGGCTGGGGTGGGCGGCGGAGATGGGGTGGGGTATTACAATTTCGGAGTAAGAGAGAATGTAGTGGAAGAGCCTCCTCTTTAGTGATGGCAGCGGCGAGTTGTCTGGTCTGCCGTTGCTCCTTCTGTTTTTGCTAACAGCTTTCCGCCGCACAGACCCTGGCCTAGCGCGTCCTATCAAGTCGCGTTGGAGCTGTCTGGAACCTCTACATCTCCAGCTCCCCCAAGCTTCCTCCATCCATTGAGCTTTGTTGCCTCATGGTATCGCTGTTTCTTCATCTCGTTTTTGTCATGCAAGCTTCTGACAAGATGGCTTCCCTCTGCATTACCTCCCGACATGCACGTGGCATCACTGCCAGCCATCGCGGCCTCGTCTCCTAGCTACCTGAAGAGCTGTCACCAACTTCAGATGACGGCATTTGACACACTACTTCCTCCTTAGGGCTTTTCTTCGGTCTCTCTACGAAGCAGCTTCAATGCTCGAGCGCAAGAACCTCTGCCAGCTCGCACAGTCGATCCTCAGCGCAGTCTACCGACGCACCAGGTCAGACTCTACGACCACTAGCCAGCAGGGACACCGAAAGGAGAGTCCCCACCCAAGGCTTTCCGCGCTGCTACGTGCTTCTGCAGCGTTTGCTCCTCGAGTTTGCCGCGCTCGGTTGCCATTGGTCGGTGAACCGGCTTACCTAACTTTTGGACCCACTAAAAAAGTTGAAATCCCACCTTCTTCTATCGAGCGGCGCTCTTTTCACAACTGTAAATATCAAAGGTCTTCGCTGCCCCGCGATAGATCACTACAGCCTTGCTTTCTACACAAACACACCGTGAGAGCATCGCCATGGACGAGCAACAGTTTGTCCAGCTGCTCGAGGGCCTCATGGAGCGTATGTTACCCAACCCCGCTCTACCACAGAACCTGGACTGACTTTCTCCAGCCGACACCGAGCGTGTCAAATCCGCTACCTCTACCCTCAACAAGAACTACTACAACTCCCCCGCCTCTCTCAATGCCCTCCTTCAGATCCTCTGCGGCCACCCCAAGCCTCAACTCCGCCAACTGGCGGCCGTCGAGGCTAGGAAGCTGGTGACGAAGCACTGGGCCAACCTGCCTGCGGACCAGAAGAACTCTCTCCGCAACCAGCTGTTCCAGTTCACACTGAATGAGGACGTGACTCTCACACGGCACTCTGCTGCCCGCGTCATCTCGGCTATCGCATCGCAAGACTTCGAAGATGGCGAGTGGGCTGACCTGCCCGGCTACCTCCAGCAGGCTGCCACCAGCAACGAGGCGCGCCACCGTGAAGTCGGTACCTACATCATCTTCACCACGCTTGAGTCAGCGGGCGACTCGTTCCCCGGCAAGCAAGCCGATCTGTACAAGCTGTTCAGCTCCACCATCCAAGACCCCCAGAGCGTCGAGGTCAGGATCAACACCATGCTTGGCCTCAGCCGCCTCGCTATGCTGCTTGAGCCTGACGAGAGCCCCAAGGAGCTTGCTCTGTTCCAGGAGTCTATCCCGGGCATGGTCAACGTTCTGAAGACTACTGTCGATGAGGGTGACGAGGACCGCGCCATGCAAGCTTTCGAGGTCTTCCAGACTCTTCTTGGCTGCGAGTCCGCGCTTCTCGCAAAGCACTTTGGCGATCTCGTCCGCTTCATGCTCGAGCTTGCGTCAAGCACCAACGTCGAAGACGACTACCGTTCCCAGGCGCTCGCATTCCTCATGCAATGCGTTCGCTACAGGAAGCTTAAGGTGCAGGGTCTGAGGATTGGTGAGGAGATGACCTTGAAGGCTCTCCACATCGTCACCGAGCTCGGTGACCTCTCCAGCGAGGAGGAGGATGTCACCCCTGCCCGTTCCGCTCTTGGACTCCTCGACATCCTTGCCTCAAGCCTGCCTCCCAGCCAAGTTGTCATCCCTCTTCTCAAGAACCTTGGCAACTACTTCCAGTCGCAGAACCCCGACTACCGTCAAGCCGGTATTCTGGCTCTTGGCATGTGTGTCGAGGGCGCGCCTGACTTCATTGCTACCCAGCTCAACGAGATCATGCCCATGGTCCTGCACTTGTTGGAGGACCCTGAGCTCAAGGTCCGAGCTGCCGCTCTCAACGGTGTCGCTCGCTTGGCTGATGACCTGGCCGAGGACGTTGGCAAGGAGCACGCCCGCCTGATCCCCGCCATGATCAAGAACTTCGACCTCGCCGCCAACAACATGCAGGGTTCGGATGACGAGCGCAACCTTTCCATTGTCCGTGGTAGCTGCCATGCTATCGATTCTCTCATCGAGGGCCTCGAGCCAGAGGACGCTGGCAAGTACGTGCCTGAACTCATCCCACGCTTCAGCAAGCTCTTCCACCACGAAGACCTCAAGGTGAAGAGCGCAGCTATCGGTGCCGTTGGCTCCATCGCCTCTGCCGCTGAGACGGCCTTCATCCCCTTCTTCGCCCAGACCATGCAAGAGCTTTCGCCATACGTAAGGATCAAGGACAGCCAAGACGAGCTCGATCTCCGCGGTGTCACTTGCGATTCCATGGCCAAGATTGCGTCCGCTGTCGGCCCTGAGCCTTTCGAGCCATACGTTATGCCACTAATGGAGGCCTCCGAGGAGGCTCTGCACTTGGACCACCCCCGTCTCAGGGAGACCAGCTACATCCTCTGGAGTGTCCTGGCCAAGGTCTACGAGGAGGGTTTCGCCAAGTACCTTGCCGGCATTGTCAAGGGACTTAACGACTGCCTTGAGCAGGAGGAGACCAACCTTGATCTCGAGTTCGGTGAGGAGGCGGCAGACCTTGCCGGCCAGGAAGTTACCATCCAGGGCCAAAAGATCAAGGTCGCAGCTGCCAGCGACGACGACGACGATGACAGCGACCTGAACGAAGCTCTCATGGCCGGCGATGACGACGATGACTGGGATGACCTCGAGGGCGTCAGCGCAGTTGCCATGGAGAAGGAGATCGCGGCTGAAGTCTTCGGAGACATCATCACCCACACCCGTCGTGAATTCATCCCTTACATGGAGTCGACTGTCACCAAGCTGCTCGAACTTGTCGACCACTCCTACGAGGGTATCCGCAAGGCTGCTATCAGTACGCTCTGGCGCACCTTTGCCTGCCTCTTCGGCATGGCCGAGGGCGATGGTATGGCCAAGTGGCAGCCTGGTCTTCCTCTCAAGGTGGACATTCCCGATGAGCTGAAGAAGCTGGGTAACCTCGTCATGACTGCGACCATGACCATCTGGCAAGACGAGATGGACCGGTATGTACCTTCTATTTTCTTTTCTGAAACACCTTGCAAAGATGACACAACTGTCGTTAATCCCAGCTCACTCCGATGCCAAAGTGCACTTGAGGTGAAAGCGAAATCACGACTGAGCAACTCTCAACACTATTACCTATACATGATGTATACCTGAGAATCTGGCTAACGTTCTCCAGTGGCACTGTCACCGACATCAACCGTGATGTCGCGGCTACGCTCAAGGTCTGCGGACCGGCTATCTTGTTGACCGACAACGGCACCGTTGTACCTGATCTTTGCCAGCACCTGCTTGCCGTCATCACCAAGCGTCACCCTTGCCAGCAAGATCTCGGCGACGAGGCTGAGGAGGAGATCATGGACGAATCCTCCGAGTACGACTGGCTCGTGATTGAGACTGCCCTTGAGGCCGTCACCTGCCTCTCTGTCGCACTAGGCGAGCAGTTCGCTGAACTGTGGAAGATGTTCGAAAAGCCGATCGTCAAGTACGCCAGCAGCCAGGAATCCACCGAGCGCTCCGCTGCCGTCGGCGCTATTGCTGAGTGTGTCGGCAACATGGGTGCCGCCTGCACTCCTTACACCACTAGCATGCTGAAGCTCTTCCTCCACCGCCTGTCAGATGAGGACCCAGAGACCAAGTCCAACGCTGTCTACGGTATTGGCCTCCTGTGCGAGAAGACGACCAATGACGACGAGATCCTCAAGTCATTGCCCACCATCTTCTCCAAGCTCGAGCCTCTGCTCGATGCTCAGGACCAAGCACGTCTTCTTGACAACACAGCTGGATGCGTCAGCCGATTCATCGCGAAGCACCCTGGCAAGCTTCCCATTGCAGAGGTACTGCCCCGCTTGGTGCAGCTCCTGCCTCTGCGCGAGGACTACGAGGAGAACAAGCCTGTGTTTGGCATGATTGTCAAGCTCTACCAACTCAACGAGCCCACGGTGCAGCAGCTCACATCTACGCTGATGCCCGTGTTCGAGAAGGTTCTCGGCCCGCCTGAGGACCAGCTCGAGGACGAGACGCGCTCGCAGCTTGTTGAGCTGGTGCAGCATCTGCGCAAGTAAGAAGGTTTCGTTTTGCTAAAAGAGAGGGATACCCGTCGAAAGACACACGTGATGGATTTAGGCATGGGATGGTAGGATAGGATATAGACACGGATTTACGATATCATGCGCATGAATGAATGTTCAATATACAGACTGCCCTGAACTTCAATGTGGTGAAGACTGTGATTACCTCGAGCATGTGGATTGGTGTTGGGTGGCTGAGACGCGTGACAAGGGGCCCGTGCTTCCTGTTCCTGGGCCGGCGCGCGCCATTTATCCAAGCTGGAGCAGTGACGTCTGCACCCCAGACACTTGCGGTTGCCTGTGCGCCCACGCCTCACCACAACACCAACACCCTCCAAAGCGAGCTGTTCCTTTACAACGCCATCCCATTCCGTGCGCATTCCTTCACTAGCTCCATGACAGCGCGCGAGTGCTAGACGCTCCTGGACCGCGTTCGTCTCGTACATAGCTCCAGATAGCTTCGCCCGCCACCTCGGCTCGACCGTGTAGCCTTCACCACCCATCGTCTACCATCGCCCTTGCATCGTCGGTTCCTTCGCACTCTTCCATATCCGATCGCATCCATCTGTTCATACGAAACCACGTCGCGATCGGTCCTAGCGCTCAGGCGCATCGCCCATGATGGTGCAGCCAAGCACGCGAGGATGGAAGGCCATGACGTTTGGCTTGCTCTCCATCCTCACCGGATCAGCGCTCGCAGGGCCAGACCTGACGTCGAAACACGAGAAGGGAAGGTGCGCGATCCGCGGACAATGCGGGAAGCAGAGCTTCTTCGGGTCAGAGCTGCCCTGCCCTGACAACGGCCCGGCCAAGACGCCGGACAGCGATGTGCGGAAGAAGCTGGTCGACATCTGCGGCAGTCAGTGGTCAGACTCGGACATTTGCTGTGACGAAGACCAGCTCGACGCCCTCAAGACGAACCTCGACCGCGCCACGCCCATCATCAACGCATGCCCTGCCTGCAAGGAGAACTTCTACAACCTCTTCTGCACATTCACCTGCTCTCCCGACCAATCCACCTTCATCAACGTAACGCGAACCGAGCCCAAAGGAGACAAGTACCTAGTCACTGAACTAGACAACCTGGTATCCGACAAGTACGCGTCAACCTTCTATGACAGCTGCAAAGATGTCAAATTCGGTGCGACAAATGGCAAAGCTATGGACTTTATTGGAGGTGGCGCGAAGAACTATACACAATTCCTCAAGTTCCTGGGCGACAAGAAGTTTTTGGGTTCGCCCTTCCAGATCAACTTTCCCCGGCCCAGCGAAGACGAGTTTCCTGGAATGGATGCCATGAACAAGCACGCCTACCCATGCGACACTGACGACGAGAAGTATCGTTGCGCCTGCCTCGACTGTGGTGGATCATGCACTGAACTGCCAGAAGTGCAAGAGGAGAAGCAATGCCACGTTGGTCTGCTGCCCTGCTTATCATTCGCCGTCATCATCATCTACTCATTCTTCCTTGGCTTGCTCTGCACTGCTGTCGCAGGACACGTCGCTTACAAGAATCACTCGAAACACAAGACCGAGCGTATGCGCCTGTTGCAGGACACGAGCCCTAGCGACGATGAAGATGAGGGTGATATCGTACACAACGTTGGCATGTTGGATCGCCCCACTAAACACTACTTCATCAACACGTGGTGCGATCGCATGTTCAGCCGTCTTGGTTACATTTGCGCTCGCTTCCCTGCCATTACCATCGTCACCAGCGTCATTGTGGTTGGTCTGATGAGCTTGGGATGGTTGCGCTTCCAGATCGAAACCGACCCTGTCAATCTATGGGTCTCTCCTGATTCCGCTGCCGCGCAAGAGAAGACCTTCTTCGATGAGAAATTTGGCCCCTTCTTCCGTGCTGAACAGGCTTTCCTTGTCAACGATACCCACGGAGAAGCCGGACCCGTTCTAAGTTACGAGACTTTGGATTGGTGGTTTGGCGTAGAGAACCAGATCCAGCGTCTCAAGTCTTACGAGCACGGTGTGACTCTCGACAAGGTCTGCTTCAAGCCAGTAGGCGACGACTGTGTCGTTCAGTCTGTGACTGGATACTTCCAAGGCGATTTTGCCAATGTTTCTCCCGACAGCTGGCAAGACGATCTACTGCAATGTGTCGACAATCCTTCTCAGTGCTTGCCAACCTTCCAGCAGCCGCTTGACCCTCATCTTCTTTTTGGCGGCGTCAACAAGACCGTTCTGGACGCCAAAGCGCTCGTCGTTACATGGGTTGTGCAGAATTTCCCCAAGGGCACCCCGGAAGAACAGCGCGCCATGGACTTTGAGAATGAGATGAAGAACTACCTCAAGTTCGTATCCGATGAAGCTCACAAGAGAGGTCTCCGACTGAGCTTCAACACTGAGGTCAGTCTTGAGCAGGAACTGAGTAAGAGCACCAACACAGATGCCAAGATCGTGGTCATCAGCTACATCATCATGTTCCTATACGCATCCTTGGCTCTGGGCTCTACCACGCTCACCGTACGATCCGTTCTTCGCAACCCCGCGAACGCGTTCGTGCAGTCCAAGTTCATGCTCGGCACGGTGGGCATTTTGATTGTGCTCATGTCTGTGTCTGCATCGGTTGGATTGTTCTCGGCAGCCGGTATCAAAGTCACCCTGATCATCGCAGAGGTCATTCCGTTCCTTGTTCTAGCTGTTGGTGTGGATAACATCTTCCTCATTGTCCACGAGTTTGAGCGCATCAACATCAGCCACCCCGAAGGCAGCATCCCAGAACGTGTATCACGTGCACTTGGACGCATGGGCCCTTCTATTCTACTCTCTGCGCTCACAGAGACCACCGCATTCGCCCTTGGGTGTGCCGTAGGTATGCCTGCCGTGCGAAACTTCGCCGCGTACGCAGCAGGCGCTGTCTTCATCAACGCTATCCTTCAAGTCACCATGTTCATTGCTGTCCTCGCTCTGAACCAGCAACGTGTGGAAAACAACCGAGCTGACTGCTTCCCGTGTGTTCGTGTTGGTCGTGCTGATCCCGGCTACCTAAATGGCGGCATGGGATACGGCGCTGGCGAGGAGGGTGCATTACAGAAGTTCATCCGCAAGACATATGCCCCAGCGATTTTGGGAAAGAAGACGAAGGTCGGCATCATTGCGCTATTCTTCGGAATCTTCACAGCTGGTATCGCACTCTTCCCAAGTGTGGAGCTAGGCCTTGATCAACGCATTGCTATTCCCAGCGATTCTTATCTCATTCCTTACTTCAACGATCTTTACGACTACCTTGACGTGGGCCCGCCAGTCTACTTTGTCACCAAGGAGCTGAACGTTACCGAACGGAAGCCTCAAAAGGAGCTTTGTGGACGCTTTTCCACCTGCGACCGAGAGAGCTTGGCCAACATCATCGAAGCGGAACGCAAGCGACCTGAGGTCTCCCATCTCGCAGCTTCAGCCGCCAACTGGCTTGATGACTTCTTCCTATGGCTCAACCCCGAGAACGAGAAGTGCTGCGTCGACGACAAGGGCAAGCCGTGTTTCCAGGGTCGTGAACCAGCTTGGAACATGACTTTGTCGGGCATGCCCGAAGGCGAGGAGTTCATCCACTATCTCCAACTCTGGATCGACGCACCGACTACAGAAGACTGCCCGCTAGGTGGAAAGGCTGCTTACTCTGACGCTCTAGTCATTGACTCGAAACACCTTACCATCCCCGCATCACACTTCCGCACTTCGCACACGCCTCTCCGCTCGCAGAGCGACTTCATCTCTGCCTACACCGCGGCACGTCGCATTTCGAAAGAGATCTCCAAGGACGTCGACACGGAAGTCTTCCCCTACTCCAAATTCTACATCTTCTTCGACCAATACACGACTATCGTCCGCCTCGCCGGCGCGCTCATCGGCTCCGCCCTCGCCGCCGTCCTCGTCATCACCACCATCATGCTCGGCTCCCTCGCCACAGGTCTCGTCGTCACCCTCGTAGTCGGCATGACAGTCTCTGCCATCATCGGCTCCATGGCTGTCCTCGGCGTATCTCTTAACGCTGTGTCGCTCGTCAACCTCATCATCTGCGTCGGCATCAGCGTCGAGTTCACCGCACACATTGCCCGTGCTTTCACCTTCCCCAGCCGCGCTACCATGGAAAAGGCACCGCGACACCGCTTCCGCGGCCGTGACGCCCGCGCTTGGACTGCCATGGTCAACGTCGCAAGCAGCGTCATCAGCGGTATCACCATCACTAAGATCCTTGGCGTGGGTGTCTTGGCTTTTACGAGGAGTAAGGTATGTTATTAACAAGATCCCCCCCTACTTCCCTTTCCATTCCCACCGCTAACAACTACTCATCAGATTTTCGAAATCTACTACTTCCGCGTCTGGGTCGCCCTCGTCCTTTGGGCTTCAACTCACGCTCTCATCCTCCTCCCCGTTCTCCTATCCATTGTAGGCGGCGGCGGCTATGTCGACCCGGAAAGCGACGGCGGTCTTGAACAGGATCTTAGGCGCCGCCAGTATCCTGCGCTGCTTGCTGAGGATGACGAGTATGATAGCGATGACTAACATGGTGCGTTCTTGAGGAAGATATCGCAGTACTGTGCTGTAAGGATATGTTGGGTTCAGTCTTTTTGGGCTGGGGATGCATGGATGGACGGCGTTTCCGGCTCTTGAATACGGGCTGTTATGATAACGCTATGGGATTTAATTTGATTCATATTGTGCAAATGTAAGATATTCATGTTTCGTTCAATGCGATGCATAGTCTGCCTTACAACCTCTAATGCGAGTTTGAGCAACTGTATGGGCTGCGATTAATGCGATTCGCGTTGCTGTATCGCGATACTACGTGGCCGAAAGCCCTAATTACGTTCCTCCCTAGATAGCAAGCTATGCTCATTTACGCTTCGTTATTGTTGTGTCCTCATTATCGCTTTTCCTTTCTACGGCCGTTGCAGTTGCCTCGTCTGTTTGCTTCGTGTTCTTATTTTCGGTGTCCTTATCTTCGGTCACCGTGTCTTCGGTCTCCTTGGTCGCGACATCCTTCTTCACATCCTCCTTTGATGGCGTCTTGGACAGGTGCCCTGCAGTCTGCTTCGACCAAAGCTCTGAATACTTTCCAGCTTCATTCTTCAGCAGCTCTTGATGCGTACCACGCTCGATGATTTCGCCTTTCTCTACGACCAAGATCTGATCCGCATCAGCAATCGTGCTGAGGCGATGCGCGATAACGAAGGTGGTGCGACCCTGGCTAAGTTTGCGGAACGCTTGCTGAATGAGTGCTTCGATAGAAGAGTCGATTGCTGACGTGGCTTCGTCAAGCATGACGATCTTGGGGTTCTTGAGGAGCACGCGGGCGATGGCTATGCGCTGGAGTTGACCGCCTGAGAGACGAACACCGCGTTCGCCAACCTTGGAGTTGTAGCCGTCGGGGAAGCCGACGATGTCGTCGTGGATGGCAGCAGCGGCGCAGGCCTCTTCGATCTCCTTGTCCGTTGCATCGAGTTTGGCGTAGCGAATATTCTGTCGGATGGTCTGGTTGAATAGAACAGGGTCTTGCGGCACAAGACCGAGAGCATTCCTGAGACTAGCTTGCGTGACTGAACGCAGATCTTGGCCATCGATCATGATTGAGCCGCCGGTGACGTCGTAAAAGCGGAACAGTAGTTTCAGCATTGTCGACTTGCCGCCTCCTGTCTCACCAACGAAGGCGATGGTTTGTCCGCCTTCCGCCTTCAGGTTCACGCCCTTGATGATGGGCTTACGCTCGTCGTAGTGGAAGTCGACGTCCTTGAACTCGACTTCACCCGCGGAAACCACGATGTCTCTCGCACCGTCTTGGTCGGCAACTGTGGGTTTAGTATTGAGTAGCTGCAGAAGGCGCTCAGCATCAATAAGCGAGCTGGAGATGTGGCGATAGCTGTATGAGAGAACATATAGAGGCGATGTCATTGTGTGCCAGTACATGATGAGAGTGACCAGGTTACCAACTGGCTTGCGACCAGTGACAATCTGCGACATACCAAAGACGCAAGCACCGGCGAATCCGAGAGTTGTCAGAACGTCCTGTGCCGCATGGCCGCCCATAGACCGGAAGTAGTATGCGTATTGAGCGGAGATGGTGTTCATGATGTTCTCGGCATAGCGCTTGTGTTCAAACACCAGTCGGTTGAAGTAAGCGACCGTCTGCCAGTTGTGGACAGTCTCATTGACCGTAGAGCTTTCAGTGCGCTGCTTCTCGACATAGTCTCTTCGCTTCGGCTGAGAGAGCGTCGTGAAGTAGAATCCGATTACGATGTATGCTGCGCCCATGAAGAGGATGATGAAGGCCATGTAAGCGTCAAACAAGTGCGTCACGTAGTACATGGCTACAAAGAGGTCCAGTAGAATGGGCGCAATGTCGAAGAGAACCATCTCGATGAGCGAGTTTAGAGATGAGGCTTGTTCCACAGCCTTCAGAACCTCTCCAGAGTCTTTCGAGGTGTGGAAGTCCATGGATAGACCTAGAACATGCTCATATGCGAGCAGAGTGATGCGCCGATACGCAGAGTTCGAGATGACTAGGTTTGCGATGCCGTCGAGTATGCCGAGCCCAGCATAGCTGTTGATGTATGAGAACAAGATCCAGAGGCCGATATCCTTCCACGGCATGACGCCACTCTGAGTCTCATATGAGTGCTGCAATTCGTTTGTGATGATACCGATCTGGCGAGGAGTAAGCAAGTTGAGAACGCGCTCTGTGAGCATATGAATAAGTCGTATGCCCAGGCAAGCCATGACTTTCCAGTCGTCTCTCGGGAAAAGGTAAGGCAAGAACACGGCGAAACCCTTGAGATATCCGAACCAGCCACCTTCCTCTTCGAGACGCTTTGCCTGCTGCTCTTTGATATCCTTGTCGTCATCCTTCGGTGGTGCGTCCTCATCATCGCTCGATGTTCCAGTAGTGATGGTGCCATATCCAGCGTTGCCGTTGGGTGTTGATGAACCATTTGCTTGCTTTCCTAGCAGAGACTGGCGTTCCTCGTCCGTGCTGACCACCGCCTGCTTGGTGACCAGAATGATGAAGGCGTCAAGAAGTAAAATGAGAGAAGCCAATGCCCTGACGCAGTCAATCACGAAAGGCGCATTCTTCTGCCGACCGTTCTCCGGGATGGAAAATGCCGTGATTAGGCATGTTGTAGTCTCGAAAGCGAATTGCAGGACGAATGCGCCAAAGTAGGCGTGCCACCGTAACGCCTTACTCGACCAGAGTATGTATGCGAGCGGACTCCAGACCAGTATCGACCCTAAGCAGCGGATTGCTGCAGGTTGAGGTGCCTCGTAGTCCCAGTCGCCCATTGACCGGCTGAAGTAGTAGAGTACCTCTGTGATGTATGCGACCAGTATTGTGAGCATGGCGATAAGTATGCTCCACCGCCTCTTTGCTGATACTAATCGTGGTTTTTGCAAGATGCACAAACTGAATGCGCAAGCTCCCATGTAGTAGAAGCCGACGGTGGGCGCATGCATGTAGTTGAGGAGGGCCATGGCCGGGTAAAGCGGTGTCGCGGGTTCTGGCTGATCCATGGTCGTGGTCGTGATCGTGAGCTCGTTTCTTCGTTGATGTTCCTGTTCTCGTAGCGTCTGTCTTAGACACTTATGGCTGCGCACAGATACACGGCCTGTGCAAGGTCGTGGGAGGCGACTTTATCGTCTCACACGATTGTTGGAGGCCTGGGAGTAGGTCGTACACCAGGTCTCGAACTGGCAAGGGCAGGCCGCCGAGAGGAAGGTGCTTGGTGGTGTGCGAATCCGGCCGCTGCGAGGAGGCAGAGGCTGCAGCCCCAAGCTTTTGATTTGGTGATTTGATCTTCAGCCGCACCGCCACAACGCTCTTCTCCGCTTAAGAATACCCGGCGAGCTCAGCCAGGAGGGTTCGAGTATGTGTATGCTGTCGTGATGGGCAGGGTTGTCTTCGCTTAAGGCCTGGGTTTCGAACAGCCCGCGACGCGTACTTTGCGACAGCCTTCAGAGTTATACGATTGCGCGGCGCAAACTTCCGCGCAGACGACTGTCACGCGCGCTTGATGGTTTTGGCGGTCTGTTGATGGACGCGCGATGTTTGGTTGTCGCGCTTTGCGCATTCCGAACTGAAGAAGCTGCGCGCCCTTGTTAGCCTAGTCGGTGTGGCTAGTGCCCGCTGCTAGGTCTACTGCAATCACCATGCAGTCCACTCACCGCCGTCTCCAGCTATCTGCTTGATGCGGCGTACAGCGTACGGCGACACTCCGGTGCCGCCGCTGCTGAAGAAGCGGCAACGATGTATATATAGCGCTGCATTTTCCCAGAGAGTCGCCGGTGAGGCCGCACACCCCCAAGTTTCTCTAGAGCCGTCATCAAGCGGCGAGACCCCGCTCTAGGCAGAAGCAAGCACCCGACACAACAGTCATGGCGGCAGAGCGACCGTCGGCGCTCGAGGCGGCAAAAGAGATTCGGGAAAATGGTTCACGGCCCATAGCGGGGTTGGACTTGATGGACGATGCGGCTCCTTGCAGGTGTCACATCTGCAAGATGCGAGTTCCTTCTGCGCCGGATTGGGTAAGCGAGGCTGCCGTTCCTCAGGTACCGTGCATGCTTTCTGTAGATCCGCAATGCACGACACGTCGACTTGAATACCATCAACGGCATCCACTCCTAGCGTTTGATCTAGCTTTCTTATCAGACAAGCACACCGCCCAGTCCTCTAGCAGCCTTGCTAGTCACCACGAGAGCCTCACTAGCGACTAGCAAGAGCCTCACGCCGTTGGTCTGGGAGAATGCTGTACCGAGCTTTTGTCGCCACGTCATGACTACGACACCGCGTTTGATATAGGAAAGCTGACTCTTCACAGCGCTCAGGAGCGCCGCTGATGCTGCTGCGATCCACCGAGCACATCTACATCCTCGGTTCCGAAGTCTGGTCCAGACGTCAATCACGCCTCTGTCAGTACCAGGGTAGCATCGCAAAGCCATCGATTATGCAATGTGGCACGACATCCAACAGATCTAGATCCACTGCGAGATCGGCCCGCAGGATCCGCACGTTCGCATGGCAAAGATGGGGCCATCCAACGACCACGGCCATCCAACAGCGACCCGGCTCAGGGTCTTTGGGAAACCGTACCACGACCCACCCAACACATATACAAAGACTCCAAAGAAACCCCAGGAACTCATCGCAGCGACACTTACTATCCGAAATCTTTCTCTGTACGCCTATTGGTTAGATTGCGGAAGCTGTGAGTGGCTCATCACTTCGAGACATCTAAGAGCACCACAAACCACTGCAAAGTCACAAAACTTGGCCTACAGATGCAAAGACATCAGATCCAGATTACAATACGTACACCCAACAATATCATCCCCGCTTACGCCCTGTAACGACCACGATTACCCCATCCAGTAACCCGAGCCCCAACTCCCATCCCCACCGTTTGTCACCATCTCCCCACTGCACCTGCCACCGTACCACCAACGCACGCAGCTCCCTTCGATCCCTGGACGTGAATGCTATGCAACACTCCATGACTCCAATACCACTTGTGACAGATGTGACATGTCACACGTTCTATAAAGAACTATTTCCTCTTCACATAATCAACAATGACTGGTCCTTCGTTCGCGTCCTCCTCTTGTTCGCTTTCCAGCCCGCTTCCGTCGTGTATCTTGCGGTCTTCTCTTCACGTAGCGCGTCGGAAGGATTGTATATAGCTTGGTGGTGGTTGCGGTGGTTGTCTTCTTTCTGCTCTTTGCACCTGTACTTGTACATACATTCCACTCTCCACCCGTCTCTACCCGTCTATCCCAAAGCCTCGCCCAAGGCCTCGAACAGTCCCAACCCCAGTCCCACTCAGTGAATACTCCCTCAAACTCTCAAACGAGCAATATTTACCCCTCGATCTCCGGATTGCCTCCCGAAAATCCTCGCTCACTTCCGTTTGAATCCGCTCGCCCCGGACTCGACATTCCGTTCCGGTTCGATTTCTACGACTCTGGCGCCTGGATTTCGCGTCATTATACCCCGCGTTAGTCCGAGCGCAAAGCACCAACTTCTATCAGATTGATCAGAGCAAGGCTTCTACGTTCACGACCATTACGATCAATACCTTTCTGAATCAATCTCCCCTCTTGCGGATTTGAATCAGAACAATAACAGTCCAAGCGGCGAGTCACCGAGAAGGTCTCAGGCGACTACTGAGACCCTTTGTCAGTCTCAGATCTTCAGAGTATATATCCCCCACCGTCAACTTTTCTTCCGGCGTCCACACCAGCAGTTCAAAGTACTGCGATACAATCTCCAGTACACTCATCCTCCGCAAGGACAAGGCGACTAAACAACATGAGCGACACAGCACCCGACCCACCCCCACCCCCACCAGAGCAAGCAGAGCAAGCAGAGCAAGGCTCACCACGTGGCGCCATGGATCCTCCAGCAACACCAGGTCCAGATGCGGGCCTTCGCGCTAAGGTTCCAACCGCAACAACACCCGCACCAGCGCCTTCACCCGCACCGTCCACACCAGGCCGACGTAACCGGTCCCTCCTCCCCAACACCCCACGTTCATCCAGCAGCCCGTTCCCCACACGCGCGCCCCGCACCCCAGGAGCATCGTCGGCAATCCAGCCCTGCACTGTCGACGAGACGCTGTTTAGTAGGGTGACTGTCCACACGGCCAAGTGCACTGAGTGCGACCAGCGGAATATGGATACCATGCGCCGTTGTCCTGGCTGTACATTCCAGGTCTGTCAGCCGTGCTATGAGAAACGGGTGAAGAATAATAAAGGTCTTCTTCATGGTAATATGGCGACGCCAGGTGCGGCTGGGGTTGGCGCTGGTACTACTCCTGCGGGTAGGACGGTGAGGCGTAAGCCCGCGCCGAGCAGCACACCCGTACGTGAGAGTGAAGAGAAGAAAGAAGACGAGGTCAAGGAAGAGGAGGAAGTGGTTGAGTCCGCGCCGAAGGAGACTACTGCGTCTGCCCAGAAGTCGTCGGCGAAGAAGCGCTCGATCAGGAAGAAGCCGGTTGTTCTCGACAGTGAGGTCGACGAGCTATCTTCCGAAGACGACTTCGAGCCAGACGATCACTCACCCACACCCAGCAAGAAGCGCAAGACCGAACTCACCTTCGCCGAGAGCGCCCTCGCTACCGCTACTCGGACACCGCCTGCCACACGCGCGACTCGACGATCCACCACCGCTCCAACCTACCAAGATCCACCATCCCCGCACTCAGACCCCGTCGACGGCAGTGTGCGCAGTGGCGGTAGGTCAAACGGCTACCTAGGCGGCGAGTACAAGGGCGATCCAGACCTCTACGACGCTGCCATCGCACCATACGACGAGCCGTTGTTGAGTCGCCAGAACCCCGTCCTGTCGAACCCTGCCTCGAGGATCCCCGATATCATCAAGCGAGGTGGTGTACCGAGGCCACAAGGCGAGACGTACAAGTACATCCAGAAGCATCTGCGTGAGAAAATGGGATTAGAGCAGGCAGACGAGACAGCTGGAGAAGAGACTGTGGCGTCCTTGGCTGAGCAGAGCGTAAGTAATGAGTATAGAGCTGTGATTGACACTGAGAAAGCTGACCCATCGAAAAAGACCGACGAACAGCACGCTAACGAATGCACCGTCGGCGCTTTCGTAGAGCAAATGGCAACAAAGTACCTCAACGCCGACACCATGGACGGAGACGACAACAAAGCTCTCTTCAACGCCATGGAGAGCGCCGCGTTGGTCTGGGGCAAGAAGACGTTCAAGAAGCTTGACCCGGAGAAGCAGCAAGTGGTACAACCAGGCTTGAAACTGCGTCTTGACTTCATCGATGCGGAGTTTCGGGAGGAGTTGGCCAAGTTGATGGATGAGCGCGCTGGCAGTATGCTGGCGGAGTTGGGTGTGGGTGATGAGAAGCCTGCGGCTGGTCCTCCGGACCTGTTGTTCAAGGCTGTTTAGGGTAGGTGATGGCGGTGGTGGTGTTGCATTGGTCCGAGCGATGATTGCTTGGGCCTGCTTCTTGTATTGATAGATCTTCAGCGATAGACAGAGTTGTCGGGACTTTCATCAGTCCATTCACATGGGTAGCGAGTCGGCATTGGTTGGCTTCGTCTGGCCAGCTTGGCATTTGCCTAGGATAGCGAAGTACTATCGTAGGAGCTTGTATCTAGAAACCAATTGCATCGGATGTGTAATGAAGAAGGTCGTGCCTCGTATGCTGGCATTGCCAGACCAGCTCTTGAGAGCCATGAACGAAAGGAGACGAGGAGACGTTCGATGCAGACATGATTATTCTACTTGAGAAACGTACGTAAACGACCTCCTTTCGAGGCGTAGGAACAACAAAAGGAAAAAATTATGGGTATCCGTAATGGCGCTGATGCAATGCAGAATGCGACAAACAATGAAAAGTTCTCCTAGCCTCAATTGAAACCCCCTACAGGGTCGCAGGACATCGCCGTCCTCGAAACCCTCGGTGTAGGCATCTACCGCTGACCGAACTGAATCGTCAGCTTTCCCTTAGCTGGCTTGATCTGCTCCAGCTCATCCTCGCCCTGGTTGCCCATGGCGTTCTCGAGCCATGTCATCTCGTCGTCATCGTCGTTGCCGGCGGAGGAAGGGCGCTGGCTTCGTATCGACTTGAAGCGCTCGTTGAAGAGGTGTGCGTATTCGTCGTTCTTGGAGGGCTGTTCGGTGACTTCGGGGAGGGCGCTCGGTTGGGAGACGGGGATTAGTTGTCTGCAGAGGATTAGTATGGTATCGTGCATTGGGGAACGTCCAGGGGACTTTGTGGCCTGTAACTTGGAAGGTACGGGCTCCTTTGAGGGAAGGGACGGGCGCCTTCGTGGGAAGGTGCAGACCCTTATGCAAGAAGGAACGGCCATGGATGAGGAAGGTGGCACTCACTCATTTGTCTCGGCGCATATACGCTCTAGGTTCTCTCGCTGACGTCGAAGCTCCTCCGGGTCTGGCTGGGGCGCGTTGTGGGTGCTGCTGGCGGTACCATAGTTGGGCTGGTACTGATCTCCGAGTAGGTGCGAGGCGTCCGAGTTCTGTGGGAGAGCGTAAGTACTTGTATGGCGCAGTAGTATCTCCCCAGGCACTTACATCAGACTCAGAAGTCCTTCGCCCTCCTAGGCACGACGAGCAGATACCCATCGAATGGGCGCGACGGTGGCTGGTGGAAGTGGTGGAGCTGTATACGCGCTAGTATGAGCGGGTGTCTATGGTCTATACGGAAAGAACGAGAAGGTGACGAGCGACTACACGGGGCATGCTGTATAGCCCGTAGAGAAGAAGCTGGCGCAGTTGTCGAAGTTCACGAGCGATGCTTCCTTGAGTTGTGATGATCGGCGCCGGCAATCTCCGGGGTCTTGGCGGGCAAGGAGCCGCATCGTCACTTGGGCATCTACGCATCTTTCGTTCTTTCCTTCACAAGCTTTGCGCGCCATTCGGCTTCATTTGTTATAATGCTGTTACATTTTATCTACAAACAGATAATTTGTTACTTGTTCTTCGTCGTATAGCAAGCCTCTTTCCCATACAATACAGTCCTTGCGCTTTGGAATCGAAATGTCATCTCGACCCTCTATATACAGCAAAATATCAACATCGCAACGACATCCTTGCTATACAATTTCATAACATGAGCGCATCTCATGTCTGACACCAACAGGATACCTGAATCGCCCTGTTCGTATCTCTTTATCGCCCAAATCCGGAGAACAGTCTCCCGCGCTTTGTTCCTTGAGCACATCGCGCTGCTCATTGTGAACTGAAGATTGGTGTGAACCAATGTCACCCGTTGTTCCTTCCAACCCGTCTGAAAGACTTATTACGCTGCCCCACCTCATACAAGGGACAACTGAACAGGCCTGCGGACTACATCAAGACAAAGACCTGCTAAGTGTGTGACCCAACGTCAACGTAGGCTCCAGGGTGTTCGGCTTTTTCCTAGACTGGCGTGGCCCTAAGGATTTGGTGGTTGACGAGGCCTTGTTGACGAACGAGGCTGACGGTCGCGCTCGCGCATGTTTCTCGGGCCCGTGGGTGGATTGAATTCGCTGTCCCTCGTACCATTCCCAGCCCGTGGTTGTTGAGGCTGCGCTGGCCGTGTCCGTTTGTGATTAGCCTGCACAGTCGCTGGTGGTGGTGGTGGTGGTGGCGGCGGCGGCGTCCTTGTCGTACTAACGTCTCCGGCACCGGCGCGCGCGATAGGAGCTGTGTTACGCCCATCCGGTGCTGTCTGAGCCCGAGGCGGACGGGTGTTTGCGTCCGTGTCGTCGGTGGGTGGCTTCGGCTTGTGTTGAGCCTCGAGAGCCGCGATTCTCTTTTCGAAGCCTACATGCAAAGATTGCTCCGCTGTCCGTAACCTACTCAGCGCATCGATATCGAAGCCGATAGTCTTTGGAACCAAAGCGATCCTTCCGGCAGCCGATCCAGGAGATGCCGTGAGAAACTCGTGCAGTTTCATCAAACGGTAGTATTCCTCGGGAGCGAGCCAGCCCCAGATGTAGACATTTGGTGGAACCTTGGCCCTTGATATCTCGCCAGCGAAGACATGAGTTGTTGGCTTGAGCATTCTGGAGTGTCCCCTTCGCGTCATTTGGAGCTGGGCGTGCGGACTGTTGTTTCCCCCAGGTCCGTTCGGGTCGTCTTTGGTCGCCATCCCCATGTACTTTGCGCGTTCCGACTCCGATATCCAAGGCACTTCTAAGCCGCGATCGCCGACGCTGCGACAATACCAGCCGGTGACGTAAGTAGGTTCAACTCGGCAAACCACAAAAGGGACGTCTTCTTTAATGTATATCAGTCCTTGCGAAGACAGAGTGAACTTCTCTCCAACTTTCGCATCAGGGTCAGACGAAAAATCGCAGTGTCGAACGGAAATCACAGTTCCGGTTTGAAGTAGCTTCGTCAGATCTTCCTGACACGTATCCTGGGGCTGGCCATACTTCAGTCCCCATTGAAAGCTTGTGTTCTTGCTGTGATCTATCACAGTGTAGGCTATGCCGGGAGCTGAAGACAGGCGTAGCAGATCTGGAGTGCGATCGGATGGATCTGGAGTCCGCTTGGTGGAATCTGAATTGCGCTTGGTGGAATCTGGATTGCGTTTGGGGTGAGCTGGAGTACGCTCAGGGGAGGGCGATTGTTTCTGGTGGGCATCGCGACCTCGAGCATGCTCGTTCCTGGAAGGTCGATCGCCTTCTCTGGCTGGGTGTTCCCGCCGCGGCCGAGAAGGTTTACCTTTCCGGGCTCGTTTTGCAACCCTGGATGGGCTCCTAGGATGGCCTTGATCTCGGTCACGAGAGCGCGTGCGTGAGCGTGATCGTTTTTGACCACGAGGAGGCTCATCTGGTTCGCCATGTTTAGAGGGCTCATCGCCTTGTCCGTCGCGGCCGCGGTGATCTTGCTCCTCCGCGCGATTGTCATCGTGCTCTTCGGCCGGTCTACGATCATTGCGTAAATCGTATGGTGACGCTTTGGCAACCTCCTGTGGAACCTGTGCACGTTCGAGGCCCGGAGGCTGCTTTGGGGTTTGGCTCCCGCGAGGCATGGAGGTCAATCCCTTTCAATTGTTGAGGCGAGGTTGAAAGGTCCAGGCGAGTTGAGGTGCCCATGGAGTGGTAGCGACTGTAATTCCAGAGGGGGCGCTGTTGAAATAGGGGCAGGCATCGTGGTTGTCTTGGCCTCAGTGAATGTCGAAAGTCGTTGCATCTGCTAGTCGCAGGCTGAGGTACGTGCCCAGTGGTGTTGTGTATGCTCAAGCCAGTCTAGTCTCGCAATCTCTCTGACAGAGCTGGGCTGTCGAGAGCTAGCGAGTGTGAAAGGCCGTTGTCTAAATGAAAGAATAATGATGTCTTTGTTGTAGTCGCACTACGTTTACCGAATCCGGATGTACGTGGATCTGTAAGCCTCCTTTGTTTGAGCCTATATCATCACGACTCGTTTTGCCATCATGCTATCTAGAAACCTGCCAAGATGGAGCCTAATCACCTTTTTTATCATGACTGGGACCCCGAATATCATGCCAATCAATTGAAAGGCATATATCGTCGCTGGACGTCGAAAGACAGAGAGAGGATAGAATGCACTGATGGGTCAGCACATTTCCTACGCGTTCAAGACAGGCGAGAGTCGCCTGATGCGTTGGTTCTGTCCAGACCACTGGCGGAAAAGATACGCAAAGCTTTATGCATCGCTCACCAATACTGGAGAACTCCCGAAAGCGTAGCTGATGAAGACAAGGGCCGGTTCGAGGCTGAAGCCAGAACCGAGGCTTGGGAGGAAGAGTTGGAACACCTGATAGAAGTTATGAAAAAGAAGGTTAAAAAGACAGGACAAGCAACTGATCAGGAAAGATATAAGCTGCAAGACCTTTTGGAAGAGCGGAAGAAGTGTCATAGGACGAAGAACTACTACCAGTATTACCGTCGCTTGGCTGAAGACTCGGTAAAGTTAGGCAAGGAGAGATGGATAAATGCTTGGTATGCCGTGCAACAAGAACTCGATCGCGTGTGGGTGCGTGATGGTCAGATCGATAAGTATGACCCTGATCGAGCATCTAGCCGGGGTGGTTCAGTACCAAGACAACGAGAGCGGCGTAGTCGCTCAAGATCCCGGGATGGAAGACATAGACGCTCACACCGCGGGCAGAGGCGAGAGGCTAGATCGCAAAGTACACATCATGCCCAACGTTCTCGGGCTGAGTCTCGGTCTAGGTCTACTTCTCGACCGCGAAGACAAGACAACAGGTCCAGGCATCGTAGAAGAGAGCCTCATACCCATGACCACGGAAGGCAGGAACGATCGAGTGGGCGAAGTCGTGGACAATCTCGTTATCGATCTCAGTCCCGCTCACGGTCGCAAAGGCATGATCGTAGACAACACCATGGACAACACCATGACCGAGCTCAATCCGAGCATCCACACGATGGTCTTGCGAGTCCGCGCTCGCCGGCTTCGTCTCATTCCCATGCTCAGAGTGGTCCGGAATTGTGGCGTGTGGCGGAATCCAATTGCGATACATGCGACATCACCCCAGCCCGTCTAGGATTTACAGCGAAACCGGCACTTGACTGGAAGAGACCAGATAGCTATCGAGAAGAAGATAGCCAGATCTCTGAACGCGACGTTGTGCCATCAGCAATCATGGCAGATGACGTCGAGCAATCATTTAGTGATGTAAGCATCGACGACAGCGTCGAAGCATTGGCAGCCCAAGATATTAAAACCTCCGTACCATTGTCGCAACAGGCTCAGGACTTCAAAGCTGGCCTGAGACAATTAGCGCTAGAGTACAACAAGAGAGAGACGCCATCTCCGAAGCCGACCGAACCGTGTGAAGGCTTGCCTCATCGCCCCAGTGGCGTTAAGCGGAAGAGGGACGATTGTGAACCGAGTGAAAGGAAGACTCGGAAGGTAGTTGAACACCAAAAGGGTGGGAGTGAATACTCGACGCGTGAAGTTCCGACTGTCGGGTGGGCTCAGGAAGAGCCGCGTGTGCAGGCAGTCGCGGGAGGGACTCCAGAGTCCATGAGAATGTCGATACGTGACTTTTTCAATCCGTATCAAAGCCGTGGCGAGAGTTTGTGTTAGATTTAGATAGATGATTGGATGCGAATAGCGGTCTAAACCCCAGACGAGTCTTCTCTGTTTTTCCCACGCGTGTTGGAGACACGGCGCAGCAGGAGCGATCACAAGTGGGAGGCGCGAATGTGAGCTTATTTCTACCTTTTGCTATAACTTGCGCCTTCTTTGCGCGAATTCATTGATTCGGTTGCTTTCTAAATAGAGTGCGTGTTGATGGAGTTGTGGCGCGTTGGAGTTGGGACGAATAACTGGTTGTGATGTTTGGGTGGCTCGAAACGCGCGCCGGCTCAACTCGCGGCCCGGCACCATGATTTCTTGGCGTCCACGGGTCCCTTCTCAAGGGTCTGATCTTCACGCCACCACAGTGTCGCTAGACATCTTTCACATCTCATTGCAAGCGTGTGAGCGAAAGCATGAGTGTCGCAAGGACGATCGCTCCAACTCGCACCATATCGATCCAGAAAAGGCTGGTAACGCAATTGTCCTTGACGACACTCACGCCTAGACGTTCACTTTCATCTACGCTTGCACGGCCTTCTCTGCGCAGTTCGTCGATGGATTGGTCTACACATAGTTGCGATATTGATGCTGAACCTTTGCATCGTTACAAAAGGGGTGGCTATCATCCCGTTCACCTGGGCGATCGTTTAAGCAATGGCAGATACAAAGTCCTGCACAAATTAGGCTGGGGTGGATACTCGACTGTCTGGGCTGCGCGCGATATTAGGTTCCGCTTTCTACGAAACATCGACGACTTGAGCTGAGATGCTGCCAGGGACCAAACGTATGTCGCTTTAAAGATATCGGTATCTGAGACAACCCATGAGAATCGAGAGGCTGCAGTCTTGCGTGCAACAGCTGTGGCGCAATCGAGTCAGCCTGGCTACCAGCATCTCATGACAATGAAAGATTGTTTCCATATCAGTGGTCCAAATGGAACGCATGAGTGCCTGGTGCTAGAGCTGTTAGGACCGAGTGTGGCCGATTACCTCGACGCGCATTTCATGGAAAGGCCTCCCGGAAAGCTTGCAAAGATGATTGCGAAACAAGCCTTGCTTGGTTTGTGCTTCCTTCACGAGCGGGGAATTACGCATGCAGGTACAGTGTGACACCGGTGTTCATAGCATCTCTGCTCATCGTCCTCAGATCTGCACACCCGCAACCTAGCATTCACGATCCCTTCGCTGCAAAACTTGCGAGAAGAAGATTTCCTCCGGAAATTTGGACAGCCCGAAACTGGCACAGTGCAAAGAAAAGATGGCCAGCCAATAGGACCTAATATGCCTCGATATCTTGTCAGACCCACTTCCTACACCATGAATATGAAGTCATCCTCCAGCTCGATCAAAATCATTGATTTTGGTCAATCGTTCTTACGCGATGAGTGTCCTGGCGCCCTGCGCACTCCACTTCCCGTTCGCGCCCCGGAGATTATCTTCAAAGATAAGGTGGATTATCGAGTAGATCTTTGGAGTATGGGTTGTTTGGTGAGTCCGACTTCTGCCATGCAAGCCCTAGAGCGTCTCGATGGATATCTGACAAGGTAGCAAGCTTTTCGAGCTCATTGTCGGACAACCGCCGTTTGACAGCTTCATGATAACGCCTGCAGGCCTTGTCCGTCAAATGCTTGAGACAGTCAGCGACGATTTGCCGGATCGTTGGAAGATGGATTGGTATGCCATGGAAAAGACATTGGATGACAGCGATCCCACTAGCTCACTTCAAGAATGGTTGGAGGAAATGTACTTTGATGGGGAAAGGCGCGAGGATATGAGCCGAGAAGACATTTTGCGAGTCGGCGCACTCATCGGCAGCATGCTACGAATGGAGCCATCCGCTAGGGCATCAGCGAAAGAGGTTGTTCAGGATGCTTGGTTCCGGAAGGAGTAGCAGGTCGCAGCGTGATGCACGCAAAGCGCCCAGCAGCTGCGACCATCGGAAGCGATAATGAGAGGCATGGCGCAGCGTGTCATCGTTCCCAAGTAATCGTATGTAATGGCAGACAATTGATACAATCATTTTGATATGCATCTAACTCCAATCGAAGAATTGGAGAAAGAGAACATGATGATTGCAAGGCTATGAGTGATGTCATGACACGTGTTTGGTGTCTCCGTGCCCCTCGTTTTTGGATTAGCCCCAGGCGATCATGTCGGACGTCTCGCATCTCCGCCCCTCGACACCTTTTTCCTCTTATTATATCAAAATCGAAACGGCTATCGCACAGTCTTTCGTTCTTCAGATGGTTATCAATCCCTCTGCGCCTCAATTCTCGTCGCAAGCGACATGTTCGGACACAAGCACACGAGAACACGTCTTTATTAGGACTTTCGTGCCCCAAGTCCGCCGCGCCATTAGAGTCCGAAGACTTCACTTATCCTGTGTTACAGCCTTCGCGAATCAATGAGGACCACGACTCGAGATGCGGCGAGACCTACAATTTCGTTGTGATCAGCACGCGACAGCTGTCGGCCCATGTTGCGGCCGCAGCGATTAGGCTCGTCGGACCATCGTCAACGCAGTTATCATACGAACAGCGAGGATTGACCAAGGCTATCACGTTGCGATACCCCTGTTAAAGCTCGCATATACTACACTTTGAACAACGAGGTCACTTAACGTAGGGGTCTTGCAGTCAGGAAATCACACAAAGAATCACGCGGACATCGTCTCGTCCCTCGGTCTTTGAGGAACTTCGATATCAAAAGCTTGAACAAAGCACATCGCGCCATCGAGAATTCTACACTTCATTGTTCTATACGATTTACAATGAACAAGGCCTCGTTTTATATTTCGGCGGTAACAAGCCCATTTCCTCAATTGAAGCTCAGTGTAACGTACATCGAGAACACCTCTTGAGATGAGATACCGACATCGACCCATTCACGCGCTCCGAATCCGGATACCAGGGGACAAAGAGGCTTCTTCGTACGAGAGGCCTCTTGTACTCTCAACCATAGTTGAGTAAATCTCCATTCTGGTACTCGCCACCCTGCTCATGCCTGCCACGGCCACCATCGTCCTCGTAGTGTTCACGCTCGCGATTGCGGTTGTCGTCGTGATTGCGCGGCTCAGGATTCTGGTACGCGCCACCCTCTTCATTTCGGTCATGGCCACGGTCGTCCTCGTAGTTCTCACGCTCGGGATTATGGTTGTCGTCGTGCTCGCGCGACGCATAGTTGTGGTAAACGTGAGGCTGATATCGCCCATCTTGCATCACGTTGTTCACGGGATGGAACACAGGCCGAGTATGGACATGATCGCCGAGACGCGTCTCAGCAGGGCGATCGTCTTGATGGCGGCGCGGATGCTGACCTCCGTAGTTTTCTGGTCGGTAGTGACGGTCATCGCGAGATCGTGCTCGACGATGGTCGTCCCTTGGACGGGGTGAACGACTACGGGTACGCGGACGCGGATGCGAATCTGGACGGGTCCGGCCATAGGCGTCACGCTGATCCTGACGGCCCCTATCTTGTCCTCGATCACCGGGCCGGCGTTGTTGTCCATATCCTTGATACGGGTTGCGAGTACGCTGAGCTCTAGTTGTGCGCTGAGCATCCCAATTGGGCTCTACACTCGCCTTGTAGTCTGGAAAAAGATGGCGCGGATTGTGTTTCGCCTTCTTAAACTCGCTCTCCCTCGGTGGGTGGATAGGCGGAGCAAATCCGCGAAGTCCTTCACATACTGCTTGATGACATATGCCCTGAGGCACCGGAGCGATGTCGGCATCCTTGTTGAAATGCGCTTTGCGAAGGTAGTCTAACATGGCAAGTGCGTCGCCCGATAGACGGCCAGCATAGATCCATCCCCAAGGCATGGTTGTGATTGACTGCACTTCGACCACATCGATGTGGCAAAGCGAGCTGATGGCCATACAATTGTCCCATTGATCTCCTACCAGAACTCGGGCGTTGCCGTGGGGGCCGTCATTCCCAGGCTGGTTGTCTGGTAGCGATTCGTCAAGCAGTCGAAGATTCTTCCATTTCTGACGATCGGGAATCTTTTCCAGCCCACTGAACTGTCTGCAGCGACCGTAGACGACATGTAGCATGTCTGAATCAGCATCTACGACTACTTGAAGTCGAAAAGCTGTCAAGATGGGACCATAGTTGGTTGGTGCGGATTTGTCTCCAAGTTCTTGGTGTCTATCAGCAACCCACTCGTTGGTGACTGCCCAGAACAGATCGCCCTTGCGTAAGAAGGTTCCAAGCGGTCGTCGGACTTGTCTAGGAACGCTGTTGGCGCGCTGGGAAAGGACAAGAGCTGTAAAGCCAGCGAATCCAGGAAAGAGGACGGTCAAGATGTTGCCCATGTCTAGTCCAAGGCCCCCACGCCTGACGATACCTCCATCTGATTCTGGTCGACGCGCTGCGTACTGGAAAAAGTCTTGTAGGACTTGAATGAAGCGATTTTTCCCTTCATGGGTGGACATGTCAACAGGTGGAATGGGCTCGTCTTGGGCAAGCAGGAAGCTTTCGAAAAGCCGATGTGCTAGACTGTTACCCAGACGAGGTCGCGGGCCGGTCGGTGGAGTGCTGGCGACATATCTACCAGTTTCATGGAGCAGTGCGGTCTGGTCTTGGGGAATGGCGACTAAGCTACGCTCTTCTTGACGAGATAGTGGAGGAGCTGTGTTGGTACCCGGACGAGACTGAAGCTCGGGTGGCGAAGGGCTGGTTGTTTGCCTACCATGCGGGCGTGTAGGTTGCTCTCGCGAGCTAGCAGCAGGCTCGCGCTCTTCTTGAGGAAACTCCGAAGGTGTATGATAACCGTCTTGGCTATCAACACTCGCTTCGCGTGCTTCTTGTTGTGGTCGTGGGGAAGGGGCGTGAATAGGCTGCGGAACGCGCTCGATGTCTTGTTCAGGTTGCGGGGGAGGGCTGGCCGGGCTCAGTGTCGAGCTTTCTCCATCGGTGGCTACCACGTCCTCGAGTTCGAACTCCGCGACTTTCTCATCGTCGCGTTGCTCAAAGGCCTTGGGCCGTGCCCCTCGCGATGCCTGTGGGCTATCTTTGTCTGTTTTGATTAGTGAAGTGCTGAAATATGTAGGGATATGAAGCCTTGCCTGGACGACGGTGACGATCCGCCATGTTCAGCGGATTTGAATCGTGTAAGCGGCCTGTGTATATGCAATGCTCGAAGTGGTTGTGATAGTTTGGTTGAGAGCTTGGTTGTCTAGAAAGGTCTTTCCGAGAAGGAACAGTGAAATGCGGAGTTGATGTAGTGGATTGCGGTGCACTGACTCTCGGTGGGTGCATCAGCAGGGCGAGCTCTGTGCTCCCATAAAGACCCAATTCATTGTAGTCAGCGCGTTTCTGACGTAGTGCAAAATTGGCAGGACTTGACCCGCGTAATGGGTCAGTGAATTCTGCATGGTCGGCGTGTAGTTGTGTCTGCTGCCGCTTAGATGGAACAGATCGAATGGAGATTCGCATTTGATACACCTGGTGGGTTTCGAAGGCTTTGAGTTTATCTAAGTCTCGCTTCCGAGCTTCAAGTGGTAGCTAGATCGTGGTGTATCAGGTCCTCTCGAAAAGGGAAGCAACGTCAACACAAGAGCGGGTGGTAGCCAATCAGATTGCGCAGTCATACCTATAGAGTGTTCCAATTGAATCTTCTGATCATTGCGTGGCTGGTCGGACGAACGAAACCTTTGTTTTAAAATCACAAAGCGGCATCGTGGTCAAAGAAACTTGCTAGCTTTGTCGTTGTACTTAAAAGTCCGGAAGCTTCGCGCATCTTGTCGAGTTCACGTTCACCTCCCAAGAAAACCAGAGTCATGTACGACAACGCAGAATTAGAGACGACACACTCGGAACAAGCATGTCGGAATTGGATTCATCCGACGGCACATGTCTCGACATCGAACAGTGCGCGACCGCGACTTAAGAGAGTACGAGACGGTAGGCGCGAAACTTGGGCATTAGTTCTAACCGGAGAGCTCGAGGGAAAGATTGAGACGGCTCTTGCGTTGGGACGTAGTTATATCCAGGGAGTTAAGAACGTCAAGAAATGGAAGCACGAATTGCTCTTGAAGCAAGCGGACAACGCCGGATCTTTGGAGGCCGTCACGCATCGCCTGAACGTCAAGCGACTAGAGATACAGCCAAACAAAGAGCCGACTGAGTTGCAAAAGAAAATATTGACGAGCCTAGCCCAAGGTGTCGAGCGACTGAAAGCCAACCAAGTTGTCTATGATGGAACCATTGCAACGTATGATAGCAAAGTCGCACGCGGCTTGGATAGGTGGCGGAAGGCTTGGACTGACGTAGACAAGATTCTAGCCAAAGTATGGACAGATGCAGGGCGGTTAGTGGTGGACGGCGAGTCGGATGCGGACGACGAAAGGCCACATAGAGCGACTGAGTCAAAGAACGAAGTCGGGCGAAACGGAGGCCAGGCGACTATACCTGGCGACCACGTGCCATTAGCTGCACCGGAAGCAGAGCCCGCCCGACAAAGGCAGACAGGAGGGCGAAGAAGCGAAATCTCAGAATGGCAAAACAGTGTCCAAGCCCAAAGCCCCACGAACCTCGACAAAGGGAAAGGTGTAAATACTCATCACAGGCATCCCACAGGACGACCCTATAACAATGGGGATCTTCAAACATCTTCGAGCTTGTCCCAACACTCTAGTGAGCATCCGCGAAGATCGTATCGGGCATATTCGTCGCGCCCGCCGCCGCCGCCGCCCCCACCACCGCGTCATGGCCACGATGTCTCCATGCCCCGCCATGCGCGACAACAAGCGGATGATCATGAAGCGCATCGCGAATTACGGAACCGAAGTCGATCAAGCAGTCCAGCACGAGAACGAGGTACATCTAGAGACGCACCAGGATATCGGGAACGTAATCACCGCGAAAGTCAGCAGCACAGGACTCGCGAGGAAAGCGCCCGGAGGATAAGAAGTCGAAACCCTCCTGAAGACGACACGAGGGGCTGTGGTAGATAGGGTGCTTTGTGAGAAGTTTGCTAGTGGGCATCTTGTGAAACATCGTGTAGTAGGGCAGTGTCGTTACCTTGTTAATGTTGAGCAATCGCGGGTCATGTGGCGTTCTGGAAAGTGCCGTTAACGTGAAGAGACATTCTGACATGACTTGAGGAGTTACATTATCGATGAATGCAAGCTGCGTTGCATCGTATCGTGACTGGTTGGACGGTAGTCCGTTCACATGCTACCGAAACCAGATAGTGTAAAGAAAACAATAACCCCTAGCTATCCCATGCTGCGCAATCAATAGAATGATCGCATCGTGAAAACCTGCACCAAACCCTGCGACCCCCTGTCTCCAGATCTCGATCAACGATTGCTAAGACAGCTAAGAGCCTCCATCGCCACCTTTCCTTTCCGGGCTAAATGATGAGTTCGAGACAGGCTGGTTGATGTTTAACGATTGGTTTTGCTCTGTCACGTTGAGGACGGGGTTGACCATTGCTCCACTGTGAGTCTGATTCAGAACTTGTGCCATAGCCGGCTGGTTGGTGATTGAACCGGTCTGGAGCTTCATGTTAGCATGAGAAAGAGCTTCCCGTAGACCTGTGGCTGTGGTATCGGCCTTTTCGCCCGCAGAGTTTCGACCTTCCCTCACCGCAACCGGAGCTTGTGCTTGCTGCTGCGAATGTGATGCCGGGCTGTCACGGGGTTGAGACATGACTTGAGATGGATTGACCTTTTTGGAGGACTGGTCTCGAGACTGATCAACCGAAGACTTGGCTTCTCCTGCTTGGGGAACTGATGCCGAGTACGCGGAGCTGAATGTGCTTGACTCTCGTATAAGATCCGTGGAATCTTTCTTGGAAGGATGAGTGCGTAATTGACCGAACAAATGTTCACGCCTCTGTGCATTGTGTGGACGAGGCATATCACCCGGAAGATGATGGTTCGCCTGTCGAAGGCCGCTCTTGACCGCATCCACATTCATACCTTTTGGACGTACGAAGACTTCCCCGTCTGGACTGTGTGCATTGGCTTTCAGTCCCATGAGCAGGTCGCGACTGTCCTCATCAAGTAGTCCCAGAGGTTTCATGCCCTCGCTAGGAATGTGTGGTACTGCATCTACTGCGGAGAAGTGGGCGTTCTTATCGACGTTCCAGTGATTGTAACCTCTGACCCGTCTATAGGTCAGCGACTCGTGTGGTGTGCCGTTCGTCTTGAGTAGCCCATTTTGTGGCAGCGGCCCGTGCACACTGTCGTGAAGATGCAGGTGCATCCAAAGGTCGTCTTTGTGTAGATGTGAAAGCCCGTTTCCACCATTGAGTCGGCCAACTGTCGTCCACATATTTGCCGGAGTCACTTTTGTAACAATATGTAAACGGAAGGCAACACAAACCATTCCTTGTGAGCTTGGAGCGGCTTTCTCACCAGGTTCCAGGGTTTGGTCAGCCGCAAACTCTACCACCCGATCCCAGAATGTGTCTCCAACGGCGAAGTAATCGGTGTAATAGAGAACAATTGGCTTGGGAATACTATTGGCGTAGGGCGACGAGATGATGGTAAGTATGCCCTCACGCCCGAGCGAGGAATCCACCAAACTTGCAAGCCCTAAGACCTCAACGCCGAGAACCCCCATGGAACGGACCTCGGTTACGCAAGGAACAAGCATCTTAAGCACTTCTCGTAACTTGTCCGCGATGGTCTTAGAGGCAGAGCTACTATCAGTTGGGGACTTGTCTTTGGTAGATGCAACAATCTGACCAGTGACTGCTGCAAGGTTCGTCATGATCTGCTTGATGTCTGGGGCTGGTCCGCCGAGGGGGGTTGAAGGTGGTGTCGGCTGATCGACAGGTGTAGTTGAGCTTTGTGGCGCGCTATGGGTCTTGGTGCGAACTCTTTTTCCGTCTTCGTCAGGAGTGTGTTCGTGTGGACGCTTCTTGGTACTTGGTTGAAGCCCAAGTTCAATGGTCTCGTTGGTCGGCTTTGACTCGGTGTTGCCTGCGCGGCGAGCGTATCTGGTCCAAACGTCATCGACGTGCAGCAGATCTGACGCGTTTACGGCATGATCACCACCGTCGTCGGCCTGCGCTGAGTTAGCTACTTGCAGATATCTACTTTATAGACCTTTATGTCGTGAAGGTTAAAGCACACCCGATGGCCCAAGCAGAATATCTACGTACCGAAGACTCAGTTTCGTGTGGCTCCATAGTAGCTGCAGAATGCACTACTGGAATCGAGTCGAGCGCGCACTGCGCAGTGCAGGCGGGACAGGGGAAGGGTTGGTCGTCGGATAGTGTGGTCTGCAGAATGGTCGGGGTAGGTCGAACTATCTGCTCGGAGTCGGCGCAGTTGTTGATGCGAAAGTAAGGCGTGTGAGTAGACGTGGGCAGCACTTTGGTCTTCCTAGAGTGGAGCACGAAGCAGTTGCAGTTCACATTTGTCCAAGCGCAACGTCAGATCGCAATCTAGCCTGCAGCGCGGCCAATTTAGGAAGACCAAGTGACGCTACAGTCTCGAGTGAAGATTGTGTAGTATTCGCTGGCTGCACAACCTCAGAAGAATTGGACCTCTTGGGTTAGTCCCAACAGTCGCTCCATCTCAAGTACGCGGTACCCAGTGCTGGTGTAGATCCAGTCCTAAATTTTCCTTGACGCCTGCACGTCGACCTTTCAGAATCCATATATGAGATCGACTTACAGACTTGAAAGGACATCCTCCAATGCGCACGTTCGTCATAAGCAGTCCAGTCCAAGACTAGACACTCAATGAAAGCAGGTTTCGCCTTGTGCATTTTCCTTTGTCTGCTTCTTTGACATATCAGTATCGTATATAAAACGTAATTGCAACCTTGCTTTCGTCCAAGAAAACTTCATCCTCGGTAACGATTGCACGCCATCTTTCATAGAGCCCGAAAATACTTGCAAAATGCCTTACCACGCAGGTCATCCACCTGTAAAAGAAGAACGGATTGTCGCCAGTTGGACGGCACCAAATGGGGCCCGTAGTTACGAAGGAGCACGTACAAAGTTGACCGAAACCATGAATGGTGAACAAAGCGTCCTTGTTCTGACACTGTCCGGCGAGCTAGCGACGAAAATCCAAAAAGCACTTTCCATGGGCCGACAGCATAGATTATCCGCTCAATACACCAAAGCCAAAATAAAGGAGCTCGAAACAGAGAGACTGGACAATGCGGGTTTGGTGGAAGCTCTCGAATTTGAGCTGCAACACAAGAAGAAGGAGATTGATCAGTCTCTTGTTATGAGCGAGAAGCAAAGAAAAGAGCTTAATACTTTGGCTCAAGACCTTCATCGTATGCGCGCTAATCATGGTGTCATTGAGCGTAATCTGGTCTACCTAGGTGAAGGCGACGTAGAAGAGGTGGGACGATGGAGAGATGCGTGGTTTGAAGTAGACAGGCTGCTAGACGTGGTATGGATGGAAGCTGGAATACTGAAGCAGTATGAAAGCACCGGTGGAGATCGAACCGAGAGACCTGCAGCGGCACCTGGCCATCGATCCGGAAGGGAAATGGACTTGGCTGGCGGACAGGAGTCGGCTCGCGACGATGGGACGAATGGCAGGGGCCGCGGGGGACGAAGAGATCGTTCTCAGTCAAGACGTAGAAGGCGGACGGAAAATGAGCCACGTGGAAGATGCAGACGTCAAGACGGGACGCGAGTTGTGGACGACAGCGATGAGCTTGACCAGCGAAACGGTAGCTCCGATCAAGAAGACAGAAATCGCCATAGGCGTAGTCCGTCTGCTGACAGCAAAACAAGGGAGGAACGAACCTTACGAATCGAACGGCTTGTTAGGCAAGAACGTGAGGATTTTGAACGCGGAAGAAGAAGCAGCTCTCGACTACGCTCGCGACAAGCTTCAGCTCGACGAGGAGAAACCAGACAAAGAAGGAGGGATTCTCCCAGGCAGAGAAGTCCAAGTCGAAGTCGGAGTCGATCACCCTCCTTGGATGTGAATCGAGAGAGACGCCATGTCAGAAGAGGCGGAGAATATCGCGACCGCGAAGATATGGACCAAGATAACCGTTATCGAGTCGGCGGCGAACGCAGGCGTTCCTCACGAGAGCACCGTAGATAAGCCATCCAAAGTTTGAGCAGCTGCTATCTGAGAGGCGAAGCCGACCGTAAACTACGCTGAAGGCTCAGACGGTGACAGATACCGGCTTTGGTCCATAGGTGAGGAGAATCGACACCAGCAGATTCCTACGCAAGCAGAGGCCAGGTGATAAGCCCCAAGACACGAAGCTCGTAAGGGTATACGATGCGTAATTCGTGCATCATGTACGACGCAAACTGTCAAGCGCGGCAGAAGCTCATCGCCGTGTGTCCACCGAATGCACTTCCGGGTAGCGCTCTCATCGATTATGGTGCGGTACGCAGATCGAAACCGAGCGATGGAGTCCCTTGTTCTCATCCACGAAACTCGACATTAGTGTGAGAATGACCCAAGACGATCATAGGACGGCGTGGAGCGTGAGCGAAGTGTCGGATTAGGAATTGACCATCATGCCGGTAGGTGATAGCAAGGTCTCCTGGGCGAGATCAGCATAAGTTTAGGACGACTTGGGATGACAGCTTTACACCATGTACGTAGCAAGTTAGGCCACCGAATCGGAATGAGCGGAAGAACTATGTCTTAGCTCGAGGTTCTGCATGGGCGCGATGCTGGTCTCCAGGAGACTTTCGATGCAAGCGGGCGTCTGTGCCGGGCGCGCAAACTTGTGGTTCTTCGTCTCCTTATGGCGTTCATAATTTACAGAAGGAAGTCATCGCATCCGATCAGAGACATGAGAAACCAGTGAAGTAGGGCTGCTGCTGTGAAGGAAGGGTGCCGAGGTGTAGTGACAGTGCGAGTGGTGAAAGAATGCTGGACTCTCGCTTACGCGTGACTTTCGCGTCATGGCCCGTGCACTGACGTCACCAACGGCTCTTCTCCGCCCGATCTCCACACTCAAGCAAACAACTTAGCAATCACTCACGAGAACATTAGATGGCATCTTCCATTAGCAACAATAATACTTTACACAAATCCGACCAGCTTGGCTCCCACAGTTTTGGAAAGCTCATATCAGCTAAGTCTGCCTTCATGTAGGGTATGTACGACGAGCGCACTGAGACGAAGTGCTCGAAACATCTCACCTTGCCCATCTTCCGACAAATTCCTCCATCTCCGCTTCTCCGTGTGCCGTCGCGCGTTCTCCTCGCCAAGACCCTCCAGGTAGCAATGAATTGCACCACTAGGAGCGATCGTAATAACCACCAAGGCCACGCGATCCGGGAGGACCTTCGTCGTTGTTCTTGCGGTCAGTCCGGCCTGTAGACTCCCGGCTGTAATAGTTGGGGCTAATGTACACACTACCGCCCCTGATGTCTTCAACAGCATTGTTCCAGGACTGATCAACTTTTGCGGTGTGGTCCCCGCGAGGGGCATCAGCCTTGCTTCGGTCAACGTCGTCATATTGGACGGCCCTCTTTCCCTGGGTCGGTCGCGGTCGAGAGCTCCTAGTATCCGAACCACGAGGGCGCTGTGGCCGATCTTTCTCGTGAGATGCGGTGTTTGAGTAGCCACGATCCTTTCGAGATGAATCCCGGTGGTCTCGACCTCGTCGATCATCAGAGCGGCGGCGATGATCGGAACGCCTACGATCGTTGTCGGACTCGTCGTCATCCGGATGATGTTGAGGAGTCCCAGTTCGACGAGGGGGTGGCCGGCGGTCAGGTCGTGGATACGCTGCGAGGCCCATGGCGTTACGGCCGTCGTCTATAGCATCCCAGTTCATTGAGTCATAGAGTCCGTGATTCATTTTGTCGTTTCGCTGCGATGTTATCACTCGGTTTCCAATCGTCTCCAGAAGAGTGACACTGGCTTCATCGAGATATCCGGCGAAATCCCAGTCTTCCGTAAGTGTGCATCGACTGATCGCGCCTGCAAGCACGTATGACATATCCGAGATGCGAACTGGCTTCGTGGCCTGGCTTGTGTCCACCTTGAGAACACCGTGAGGGCCATGGTTAACGGGGTCTCGGTCGCGAGCATCAGCTACACGCAGCCACTGCCAGTATGTATCCGGCGGTATGGACGGAGCGTGGAGCCCTCGCTTACCGTGAGTCTCCACACACGTAGTCAGAAACTCGTTGTCGCCTACAATGGCGCGAACGATGTGCAAGCGCCGTTTTGTGGTAATCTTTCCCAGTGCAGAACCAGCGGCGTTGTCTCCGAGGGGAGTATCTTCTTCGTGAGAATAACCCACTGCTCGCTCCCAAAATGCCATACCGACCTTGACTCGATGCTCAAGAGGCATCTGGGGTGCACGCGGGATGCCCACGGCTGATTTGCTGAACATCATGAATACGCGGTCGTGGAATGCTGGGTTCAGATGGACAGCAAGGCCCTTGATCACCGCACCAAGTTTAGTAGAGGTGAATAAAACATTGCGCCGCAGTATCTCGGCGATGTCTTCCGTCATGAGGTCGCTGAATCTGCCAGTCAAGATGGCGCTCGGGTCACCCTCAACTTCAGTATCGCTGAGATCGTAGAACTCCTCGTCGAAGTCATCAGAGGGGCCAGTAGTCACTTCCGTGTGTTTGCGCTTTTTCGAGACATCGGGCGTAGTTCCAAACGCGGGGATAGCAGGGGCTATATCATCCTTCAATACATTAGCTTTGCTCGCGAGGTTAAATATATTGCTTTGACGGAAAAGAGATTCGTGAGCGAAGCTGGGTTGATGCTCAGGGGAGCTTTTGTTGATAGTGGCGAGATGTCATCGTACCTCGTCATAGTTGAGTTGGGGTGTCGCAGGCTGGTACGATTGAACCAGGGGAAGTTTCGATGCACTGAAACCTGAAAGCATGTCAGCGACATTGAGAGAGGAATGTAGTATATCGTACCTTGTCCGCGCCCGTCCGGATCAGTCATCTTGGAAGTTCTGGTCTTGTGTACTATGATTACAAGAGTAAACAGATAGCGCTAGCAGAGTGGGGTGGTATCGAGCAAAGGGCAAGCACTTGACTTATATACCCCCAGAGGAGTTGGAGCCTAAACCAGGGAATGAATTTTGAGAGGCCGAAAGGCTTCGTGGTGCCAAGCCTGCACCGTGACCTTGACGCCATCGGAAGTGAGGAAATTGCGCACGGTCCCAGGATAGTGTTGAGAACCTCCGGATGACGTTGAATGACAAAAAACGCTGTACATGGAACATGGTTACGTCCATATCAAGGTGGCCAAGAATGTGAGTTCACGTCCTTTGTTGAGCGACAGTACTTGTGTTATTTGTTTGACTACACGCCTTCCTCAGCTTTATAAGTCGTTTGGGCCTCCCAGGTCTCAGCCCGCAATGAGCCTGCTAGTGCAGAATTATCAGTTGTTACTCACTCGGACAAATTGATGAATGGCGCAGGCGCAGACGTTATCCGAGCTTGCGCGTGCGAAATGAGAGGAGCAGTCGCATCTGAGTATCAAAACCCTGCTGCGACTGCAAGAGTCATCCAAGTCCAAGAGGCAGACGACGATCTGAGGAAGGCCTCCGCTGTCACATTGTCCAAGAAGCTGGCTGGAGGGCTGCACTTGCATCTCCACACTAACTGTCTGTCGTTCAACATCCACCAACTCACCTACCATATACCATTACACCGATACATGTCAAGATGTCGCATGAACTGCCACATCCAGAGACGTCGTCTGAGAAGGCCTGCAAGCAATGGGCGACGACGGCGATTAACCAATTAACCTTCTGCAATCAACCCAAGGTGGGTGACATAGTCCTTCAACAAGATCAAGATCAGGTTAAGGCCTTGGTCTTTTCCAGACAGCTTGCAGCTAGCATACAGCGAGCGCTTTGTCTTGGGAGAAGCTTCCGAAAGTTCGAAAGCGAAGCTCAGGTTCATCGACAGCGATTCGAGACGCAGGGTCAAGATGCTGCTGGCATAGCTGAGTCCACTGACTTTCGGTTACAACTCAAGAAGAAAGAACTGGAACAAGCCGGGACTGCTAGCGACAGACAAGCGGAAGAGTTGGATGATCTATGGCAACAGTTGATGCGGAGCCGAAACAACCAGGGGATCATCCTCAATAACAAATCAATGCTAGAAGACGAACTCAATGCAAAGCGAAATGCGTGGCGCGACGCTTGGCTCGTCGTTGACCGCATGCTAGATCCGGTGTTGATAGAATCCAGGTTCCTCAAGCCATATCCTGAGCCGCGGAAAGGGGACGCTATCATCACGCGAGCAACAAGAAGACGTCATGAAGATGGTAGATCCCAGGCCAATGCTGCCGGTGTTGATCGTCAAAGTGATACAACAGACCGACCGCAAAAGCGGGCAAGAGTTATGGCGGACGTGTCTGGAAAGCAGCAGGCTGCCAACATAGCGGAACTTCTATACAGAAAGTATCGGGATAACTTTGATGATAAGTTGGCAAAGGCTAGATCAAAGAGCGGAGACAATGCTAGACCAAGAGGGTCTGCATCCGTAGCAGCAGACGACGAAAATGAAGCTAAAGCTCGCGATGACTTCCGTCAGGACATTTGGATTACAAAAGCGCAAGAGCTGGGCAGGGCGTGGGAACAAAAACGGGATGACCTGAAGTCCGCGCAACTACGTGCTGTCGAAGTGCTCCCGGAACTTGAGAGCAGCCTATCCATACGGTCCAGTTACTTTAATGTTACCGAGGATGGGGTCTGGAGATCCGGAGAATCAGCAAGGTTGAAGCTGATGAAAGCTTGTCAAGGCTGGCGTCAGATCGCGGCAAGCGAGGGTCTTGGGAGTGACGTAGGCCACTCTGTGACCAGCCCGAATAACATGAGGGATAGCATCTATAAATACTCGGTAAGGCCCCAGGAAAGCGGTTCTCGAGGGATGATTGAGTACAGGGCAGCGCCCTATACCAAGCGTGGTCAACAGTCTCCCCGTAACTCTGAGGAAGCAAGGCAAGCTAGACTGCCGGTCTGGCGTAGTGAGCTCAGACCCTCAGAGGTAGGACTATCGCCACTTGAGGGCTTTCGACGTGCCGGGATGAGACCAAAGTCTACCACGAAAGGGAAGGCACAGAGCAGCTTGCACTTGCGTCGAGAGGCGCCCCAGACCAACGTACATGATCGCGACCACCATGGCTACCGCCAGTATAGTTCCTCAGCCAGCGAGCAAAGCTCACATCGAAATCGAGCTCCTCGAACCGCATCGTATTCACGTGAGGCTGCTGAAGCATCGAGGCGGCATAGCCGTGGAAGAAGGGAGGATGTCGATACGCCTAGTAATAATCGGTCGAGCGATCGAGGAGCCAGTCGGTATACAGGCAGGTCCAATAAAGACAGTATTCGAGGACGCTCAAACGTGCCGCATGGAAAAGAACGCCAGCGGGATATCAGGAAGCATGCGGCGGCCGCAGCGAAAGAGCGTTTGCGTGGAAGTCGACCTCTGGGACGCGAGAGACGAACAGCGATGGAGATTTTGAGCATGAGGCCGCGGCGACCATGAAGGTGGTACTGGTTTGCGGTCAGTCTGGACGGAACGACCTACGCGTGCCGTTCGAAACGACCTACGCGTGCCGTTCGAAACGGGGCGGTGACATCATAGCAGTATCGTATTTCGACATCTCGCAAGAACCATGAGTACACTCGCGGCCTTCAAATATGGTGTGCTGTCAAGGAATAGTCGTGATGTTGCGCATTGTTGCTCACGAGAGACCAGGTGAGGGTTGGAGCGTCCACAACCTTGTGCGCTGAAGCTTGAGACGCGTCGAGCGCTAGCGCGGCGGCACGGCTGAGTCAGCAAGAGTTTGGCGTTACCGCCCAGCACTGAAGCATCTTGACATCCTGAACGGAAGATGCATAACTGGATGAAGCTGTTGTGAGCTTTTATTTACAGGTAAAAACCACCGCTGCGTCCTTACTCTTTCTATAGCTCATCCTTTTCTTCCTTCCACCCATCGCCCACTCCTCGCATCCATTGGACCCCAGCCAACTTCAAACCCTTCTTCTCCGCCAACTGCTCTGCTCTAAAACTTCTTCTCTCAACGAACTCCTCTCCTCCAACATCCGCTTTCTCTACAGTCTCGCCTGCCTTCTCCTCAAATAGAAGAAAGAGGTACCGATGTGGCCCGCTCTCATCCTTCGGTCCAGGTGCCAGATACTGCGTGAGCGTCTTTCCTCTCGCGGTGATGTCGTCTGGTGAGGTGGTCGCTGATGGAGAGGGAATAGAGGTAACGACCCAGTGGCGCCAGTAGCCAAACTTTGGGTCGTCCGGTGTAGGCGCATCGGGGTCGATCATCATGAATGTGAAGCTCGCGGCTGAAGATGTTGGCGGAGACGAGATGGAGATGATGGGTTGCTCTTTGACCTGGCTCACACGAGCGAGACTTCCATGTTCTGGAGTAAGCCCGGAGGGGAACTTGATGCTGAGGTCCAGAGCTGGGGTGAAAGACTCGGGGATGATGGCGGAGGGAAGTAGGTTGGCGCTTTTCAGCGATTCGACGAGAGCTTTGGCGGCCATTTTGGGACTTGAAACTGCCAGAAGACGAGCGTGGTGAATCGTAAGTAGATGATTGTGATCAATCTAAGAGTAGATGCGCTGGTATAGGTGGTTTTGTTGCGTGGCCGTGATGGTCAAGGTCTATTGGTGGATAAACCCAGCTCTCGCTTGGTTCTCCGCTTGAGGCTCCGCTCTTGCACTTGGCGACCTTATAGAGCATAGATTCGGGGTGTAATAGACGATAGCGAAGCCCGGTGACGTTGGTAAGGCCGTCTACGACCCGAAGCACGCGAACGGTTAGTTAGCTTTGTGAGCACTATGACGGGCTATCACTCAGATAGACATGTCTTGCGTTCTACTCGGGGTGGGCCTTTGAACTTTCGGCTTCAGAGCTGGTATGAAGCTCTGGACATGCCTGAAAGCAGCCGCTCCCCATAGATACTATGAGACAAGCACTGTGATGTCTTTCATTCTGCCATGCACGGGTTGGATGCGAAGGAAAGAACATTCAGAAGGCCGGTACGTCGGGCCAGTATAGCGACTTCGTATGATACCAGGGTAGATTGAAGATGAGTAAACCTTTGCAGAAAGAAGCCAAATCCTATTGCTGATGGGTGTTGATGTACTGAGTTCGTGAGTATAGCGGTGTTCAAAGACGCGCCCTGTTCAATGCTTTGAGGCCAGCGTTCAGTATCGATAAGGGAATGCGCTAATTGGATTCAGGCTTAGTCCCGCCCCGCTTCTTGCCCTTCCATGATAGAAAACACCAACTCAGACACCTGTTTTTCTTTGGCAGCATGCGAATCAGCTCGTCTGAATTCTCTGAATACTCCGTCTTTTGCTCTTGAGACATCGTGCATCCGACGTCGTGCATTCCAAGGTTGCATGCGACAGCTCATCCATCGCTCCATCCCGCCATGCCTGCTGCGCCGCGTGCCTGGTCACAATGCCGCCCGACGAGACGGCGAAAGCGACGGTCGAGGCTGAGCCAGCATTCATATGAGCGTTTCTAAACTGTCTGGTTTAGCGTACACACTCCTATCCGGGTGCTCGTTTGTATTAGGATATACACCGTTGTTGACGAGGTATTAATGAGAATCAGTGTCATGTACCTTGGTGCTCTTGATAGCGTAATTTCCGGGGAATAAAATTAACAAACAACGTAGGAGTGATGATGCATCTTGATTACGAGCCGCAAATCATCTTTCACATTCTGTACCAACTATCAAAGACTCTTGCTCAACAGCTTAACAGTGTCTACTCTACTGTTTCTCAAAGCTTGCTCTCTCGCGCCGCAAACGACTGTTGGCACGCGAAATGCAAAATAAAAAGGTTCCATCTCTGAGGATACAACTCCTTCATCCTGTCATACAATGCCTCAGCACTCGTTGTCCTGGCCAACTCCTTTTCAAATGTGTAAATGTACTCCC
Organism: Alternaria ventricosa; assembly: GCF_023758065.1. Classification (NCBI taxonomy): domain Eukaryota; kingdom Fungi; phylum Ascomycota; class Dothideomycetes; order Pleosporales; family Pleosporaceae; genus Alternaria; species Alternaria ventricosa. The sequence continues at coordinate 909,181 of NW_026055692.1, read as the reverse complement.
TAGTCGACTGGATCAAATATGGCGCATCTGCCTGTGAAGCTCTCTTATGTCCTGCAACAACAATATGAGGATTCTTTGCCTCAATGAGATCGATAGCATCCAGCCACTCCTTGCGTTTAGCTGGCGTGTTGGCCTCCCCAAAATGCTGATGACAGTCGCCATACACAATGTCGCCCGTAACGACAAGGTCGACTGCAGGGACGTGGAGAAAGCTGGAGAACTCGTTGTCCGTGTGTCCGACTTCGACGCCGTGAAGCTTCTCGCCGTCGATGAAAAATTCGCCTGAGGCAGGGAGGGCCTTCGGGATCGACCTGGTTTGATGTATCTGATTCGGAAAAAGATTTGGCCAAACATGGTCGTAGGTCGTGTTGTACAATTCTTGGATTCCGGCTACAACGTTTTGCGTGGCGACGAATTCGAGGCCAGGGAAGTGTTCTTGCAGTACTGGCACAGCCGCGAAGTGATCGGGATGTGCGTGGGTGGTATAAACATACTTGAGCTTCTTGTTCGGAGCTGTCTCGCGAATCCATTTGGCGATCTCCTCGCCTTGCTTAACGGTGATGGGAGTATCGATGAGGGCGGCTGACTCGGGTCCGTGGACAAGTACACAGCTGATGGGTGACCAAGCTGCCCTTTCGTAATCAGGAAAGCCGGTTGTGGCTGGGATAACGGGTGCAATATAGATATCGACTTGGAGCTTGGTATTACCCATCTTGTAATTTGTGTGCAGTAATCTGGGAAATATTGTGATGAGGATGTAGAATATCTCCAGTTCAATGAGATCTTTATAGAGGAGCGCTTGTGTGGATAAGAGGATAATCGGTACCGGCGACGATGTGAACTCTTGGTTGGTTACGTAGAATGATCAATGCAGGTGTGGGGTGCGGGGAAACTCAGAACTAGTTTACGTCCGTACATATGCGCATCGGGAGCATGCGGAGAGACCCATAGATATGTGTATACCCTAGCTTACGCCCGTAAATGCGTGGAACTCTAATCGCAACACTAGGTAGACTTCCGGCTTGGCTATCGCCTCACACATTTGGTGATTAGTAATGCAAGTTTCAGGTTCATTGTCCTGTCGACTTGCTGTTAGTAATTGATTATGTGAACTTCCAAGGTTATTTAGTTCATGTGGAGATCTCTAACTCCGCAGAGGCTTGTTGTGGAGTATGATGTGGATGCAACGACCAACACCCGCTATCGAGAATACATCTTGCAGCATGTACTTTCCCTGCTCTGCAACCGTGTACTCACAGGTCATACTTCTGACGTTTTTGAGTCGCAATGAGTTGATTAACGGAGGCTTATCAAAAAAGCCAAGCAAGAAGGTAGTTTAACTGCACGGATGCAAAATGTACAGATCTCAAGCAGTACACAGAGTTCGCAAAGTATGCTTTTTTCTTGGTTCCTGTGAAATTGGCAGACCAGGAGGTCAAGCTATATCGTGTTCCACACGCCATTATCAGTCTACAATCCTTGGCGATATGGTACAGCACGATTTTCCTTAACCCAAACTTTCTCTTGCTCACTTCCAAACTTCGGCGGAACCAATCCATTGACCTTCCACAAACGCCGGTCCGTTTCATCCACGTGGAACTCCCAATCGTATCCCTTGTCAGCAACGTGAGGCTTCAAAGCCTGGTCAATTCGCCTGGCTGTTTTGTCCCTCACGATGTCGTCGTCTGGCATGTTGACGGCAATGTGGTCGATGACGAATCGAATGAACGGCTTGTCCGTTTTCTGCTCCCCGCCTATCCACATATCCTGCGGACCCATTTGGATGAAGTTGATGACAACGTAAAAAGCAGGAAGGCCTATGTCCGTATAGATTTTGGTGATGTCTTGAGTGAGAGCCTTCCTCGCGGCCGTATCCTGGAAATGGCCTTCGGGGTAGAAGATGAGCCAGAGAGGCATTGTAGAGTGTGTCGTAGGTTGTTATGGTAAAATGGTAAGAACAGAGGTTGCGAGTTCAGTAAGTCGAGATGGATGCTTGGTAGTCTACTATCTGATGCGATGGACGCCACCATATAAACAATCTCTATTCCACCGTATCATCTGACAAGCTAGCCTGGAGATTAAGAAAGGCTGTCGAACTAAAAGCGTCGATTTTGCCGATCGGGAAAAGTCCGGAGTAGTACTGTTCCGAATTGTGTAAAGTTACGGCCGTATGAGATTGCCCGCACATGCTCCGAAGTTAGTTACGTAAGCTTTGACGCGGAGATCCGGAGGGTCGTAAGGCTGGAATCTGTGCAGCATTGTGATAGGATTTACCTGAGGTTGCACTAAAGTATGGATTACAAAGTAGCCTACATGTATGAGTAACCACGATAGCTTGAGGGTAGTCTATAATATAAAGCATTCTAATGGCTCGATTCGCCTCTTCAACCACCTCAACCACCTCAACCACCTCAAACTCAATACCCTCTTCCACAAACGATTTTTCTCTGAATTGGAAGCACATTCTTGCGATCATGTCCACCCAACCAGTTTCTTTCTTAACGCTGGACCAAACCACCCTGCGTGGCTTGTTCTATACCCCTAAAAACTACTCCGGGCAAAAGTTGCCATGCGTAGTCATTTCACATGGCTTCTCGGCCACGAAAGATCAGGGCCTGACAGCGGTCGCTGAATATCTTGTGGCGAACCTTCCCATCACCGCTTTGGTTTTCGACAATCGTGGATTTGGAGAGAGCGATGCTGGAGTAGGCAGACCTAGACTGGAAGTTGACGCACCGATACAAATGAGTGATATTTCCGACGCCATTACTTACGCTCAGACCCGACCTGAGGTGGATCCTACCAAGATCGGGATTTGGGGCTCGTCATTCAGCGGTGGTAGTGTGCTTTGGGTTGCTGCGGTGGACCGAAGAGTGAAGGCCGTCGTTTCGCAGGCGCCGTTGGTGGATGGATACTCTGCTTTTGCCAATTTGCTACGGTCAGATGACATCGCAGATTGGGAAGCAGATTTCCAGAAAGGTCCGTGTCGACCCGATTCTCTAACACATCTCTTGAGTTTTGACTAATTTGATTATTCTAGATCGAATTGATCGTGCTGCTGGCAAACCACCTATGATGATTCCTGTTGTCGATCCAAATCGATTAAACCGATCGGCCATGACTACAAAAGATAGTAACGCGTCCATGGGAGGTGCTGAGGGCGTCGTTCCTCACTTCAAAAACCAAGTAACCTTGAGGAGGTTAGTTACGCAAGAATCAACCTGGCAATGCCAGCGAAGATTCATTCAACTAACTCGTGGTCAGCATGGAGAATCTTAGAGCGCATCCTGGAGCGGCCTGGATTCACCACATTTCCCCGACACCATTGCTCATGACTGTTGCAGATAACGATGTTGTGACGCCCACTGCGACTACACTGGAAGCATACAATCGTGCACTTGAGCCAAAGGAGCTGCATTTGTTCCGCGGTGGTCATTACGAAGCATACGCCACGCAACCCAACTTCGAGGAATGCGTCAAGCGACAGGCCGATTTCTTCAAGAGGAAGCTTTGCTCTTGACCACGCATTGGGTTTAATATGAAGCTTTTGGCTATCGGAATGAAGACAGACGTAGATTTAGCGGATTTCTCACGCAATCCTCACGAAGACAAAATTTCACTGCTTACAATATGTCACTTTACCCTATGCATCCCGAGAGAGATAGTCCTCTGAGTAATTCGCTTTCCCGCAACCTTGTATCCCAGGCTTCATGGTGTTCAGCTTTGGTTCTGATTGCAGCAGTGAGGCCGATCGATGACCCGGTGGTCCGGTAGGTGATTAGTGATCCAGACAGTCTTTGTTGGTGCTGGTGCCCAGCTTGGTCGACAGACGCGTCGTACCGCCCGCGTTCATCCAAGGCGCTGTGTTGTGTACACCACACCTCGACGCATTCTGTTCGTCATTTCTGGTGAAAATTGTCTTGGCTCGTCGACAAGTAGCATCGTTACGGCAAGATGCTGGGGCCGTGAGCCCCTGATGTCCAGAGAGTTGTTGGAAGCGGCTGTAAGCAATCCCAGAGGTGTCCTGAATGTTTCAGAACTCTCTCTTAATGCTCTCCCGTGAGCTATCTGAACACTGCTACCAGAGCGATATGTGCAATGAATTGCAGAGCCATAGTCCAGACGTGACAATGTGACAAGCTGATGCCGCGGAAGAATGCATCCGCGAAGGTAAGGAGTCTTAGCATATTGCCGCCGCGTGCGCGCAAAGCCCCGACCGGTGGCCTGCCATATGTACTTCGCCATTTTACCCTGTCGATACGCATACTTGTTACACAGTCCAGTACCTTGCGGGCGCCAGTCGTTAAGAATGATGTTTTGGTCGAGCCCTGGAGAGGGGGGGAAACTGCAATGATGCGCGCGAGGACGGGACCACCTTGGCAAAGCGGCACGGGCCTCAGCCGACGCGCCCATCCGAGGTCGCACCTGCCGTGTCTTCACGCGCGCCCCACTCAACTCATCTCTACATCAATCCTTCGTTCGACTCGCATGGTTCCTTATGGCTGCTCCACAGGAATTTCATTGTCATTATGCTTCGGGAGCGTACGAAAAGCTCATCGCGCGGGAGGCACCAATGTACCTTCGTCGTCCGTCGGGAGCTGTGAACGTGGCCAGCGGCTATCCAACTACCAGAGCCGGGGGAGCGATCCTATGAGAAGGATCGAGACCTCCTTCAACACGTACTAATGCACGAGCGGAAGCTCGCATTGGAGACGTTCGCGCAATATTAGTGCATGCGGACCTTTTGCCTACTCACTCGTACGTGAGCGTACATTTGCGGTCAAGTTTCGACCGTAAAAGGGCCAGCTAACCTCGTCCTTGATCTCATCTCAGTCTTTCCACCTATCTCTCGGCCATGAAACCCATCGCGGCGATAGCATGTGGCACCGTTGCCGCCACCGTGAGGGTGTCGGCTCAAGACTCATTCGAAGCACCTGATTTCATTGTAACCGAAGCGCTCATCCAGAATGGGGTCAATGTTTCTGCAATGCCTGAACTGACGGGCTTGGCTATCCGATCATCTTCAAGCGGCTGCTCCATCGCAGTAAGTTTCGGCACTGTGCCCCACTGCAGCATGAGCTAATTTCCGCGACAGTGTGACGTGCTCGAAGTCGCCTTCGGTAAAGAGAAGACTGCCCGTGGTCAGAACGCCGAATACTGGTCGAACCAACAAGCCGCCGTTGTGCCGTATTGCACCTTTACTCCCAAGGCCACTCTTGAAGTGTCATCCTTGGTATTGATATCTCGCCTTACCCAGTGCCCCTTTGCGGTAAAGAGTGGTGGGCATGCCGCGTTTCCAGGTGCTTCCAGTATCCATGGAGGTATTACAGTTGACTTAGAAGACTTTACCGAACGCAAGCTGTCTGCGGACCAGAAGACTGTTGCTATTGGGCCAGGTAACCGGTGGATAGATGCATACCGGTATCTCACACCGTACAACTTGACGATAGTCGGTGGCCGAGTACGTTCAATTCGAACGCCAAGCTACTCTCCATCAAGTGCGCTTACATCTTCTAGGCCGCACACGTTGGTGTTGGTGGTCTGACTCTAGGTGGAGGCATCAGCGACCTGACAAACGAATACGGTCTTGCATGCGACAATGTCGCGTCCTACGAAGTCGTTACCGCGTCCGGCGTTATCATCAACGCGTCTCCGAGTCGCTACCCCGATCTATACTGGGCCCTACGCGGTGGCGGAAACAACTTTGGCATCGTCACAACCTTCCACTATGAGACTATTGTACAACCGCCCATGTGGGGTGGCATGCGTATCCACGACCCCAGCACCACTCCCGCACTGATCACTGCTTTTGAGAACGCCATCAATACTGCCGAAGAAGATACGAAGTTCGCACACGTAGTGTCGTTCACAACATACGATACTTACCAGCTCGCGTTTACCGAACTCGAATACCTCCTCCCAGTCGACCTCTCGAACCCTCCCGAAATCGCGAGGGAGTATCTCAGCATCCCATTCATGCAAGACAAGACGAGCAACAGTACCCTCGAAGATCTGACGCCACACCGAAGCGACGATATGCCATCTGGTTTTCGCACCTCCATGTGGTCTGCGTCATTCAGAATGAGCGCCGAGCTCATTCAAAAGATGACCGACAGATTCTTTGACGTGGCACCTGGTCTGCCTGCCGTCTCCGTGAACATTGCATTCCAAGCGTTTTCCAAGCCAGCGCTACAAGCGATGCAAAAGAAAGGTGGCAACGCCCTTGGCCTGTACCCCGAGAACGGCCCATTCTTTCATGTCTTGGTGTATATGGCCTGGAACGAGTCTAGCGACGACACCACGATGATGAAGGCTGCCCAGTCCTATATTGAGACGTCTAAGCGTATGGCTAGGGAGCTGGGTGTCGATAACGAGTACTACTACATGCCGTACAGCAGCGGATATGAGCCCGTGGTTTCTGGGTATGGAAAGGAGAACATGGCGAGACTAAGGGCTGTATCGCAAAGGTATGACCCGATGCAAGTTTTCCAAAACCTGCAACCAGGGTACTTTAAGCTTGACGGGAAAGCTCCGCTTGGTGCGAGTCTTTAGACAGCGCGCATGAAAAAAGCTATCAATGCTCAATACTTCAGGGTTCTATGGCGTTTGCATTTGTGTGGTTGCGGCTGTTCGGGTGGCTAACAACGGTGAGGCTTTCAACGTCGGCAGAAGATCTTCATCCCTTGCAAAAGAATGAGGATGTGCGCCTGCTTCTGTGTGTTGGATGTTATGCACGAGCGTAACCGAAGCATCCAACTTCGATGCTAACGAGATATCTTAACAACTAGTCCACGTATTTCCCCACATCACCGAGCTTGTTTGTACTAAGATAACCGCCACAACAATCGCAGAAGGGGAACATATCCTCGCGCGATGGTATTGACGCTTAAATCTGACATACCCATACGTGGCTGCTAGAGACGCCACTTTCCACATGCGGATGCATGGCGCAGCAGGACATCTCCACGTGGGTGGCGCCCGAACTTCAGAACCCCGCAAAATCGAGTCCAGCCCTCCTCTCTCACTTCGCATCTCCCCGTCCACCCCGACTTATTTGACAATGGCAGTTCAACTATAACGCTACTGTGCGCAGATCGCGTTGTACTATATACCGCCACGATGGCGCGTGAACCGGAGCCGCTGGAGCGTGTTCGCGCGTTGGTTTGCGAGCCTTGCTGGGAAAACTGCTTCGATACGGAGGGGTTTGAGAAGCTGGGGCGTGGTGATATTGCTGAGTTCAAATACAACGTGAGTGTTGCAAGCGGTCACTATGTACGACTTGCATCATACAAAGCGTTTGTGGATTGTGTTTGCGACAACCACCCAGAGCACTCAATGAATACAACGCAGGCTGACCCAGGGTTTGAATCAGATTACTGGAGAGAGCCTTCGAACGGGTACCAGGACTGGATGTACGTGGTGTTTGATGGTCAAACAACTCTTCCCGGAGTTTGAAATGACTGGAAATACCTATGAAATCGGTTTGAACAGTTTGAACACAGTGCCCGACGTTGTCATCACGCCACCAGGCAGTAACTTCTACGGGTTTCGCATCATGGATGACGAGCTCCATCGGTTTTCTCAATTCGCAGAACTTGAATTCTTCACTGAACACGATAATATTGCCGCCCAACAGGTCACCGCTCGAGATGTGGATCGAAATGTGACGCCATCAAAAACATTCCCCCAGATTTCGAGCTGGCTTGCAGAATGCGTTCAACACTCATGCTGTCCTCAGCAAATCGATTCTCCTCTTCCCACACGTCTCATTGATGTAGCGACATTAAAGATATGTCATACGAACGGAGCCGTCGGGAAATTCGTAGCATTGTCATATTGTTGGGGAACTGGCTCGCAAATCCAGCTACGGTCGGGTACTATCGAGACGCTGATGCAGCATTTGAACTTCGACGTCCTACCTCAAACTATCAAAGATGCTGTCCTCGTCACACGCTCACTATCCATTCCCTATCTCTGGGTATGTTGAGTAATCCCATTCGATCGAATGTCATAAATTGTATGTCTAATCAGATTACACTGCCTAGGTAGATGCACTGTGCATCATTCAAGATGACGTGGAAGACAAAGCCCGCGAAATTGGGTCCATGGCCCAGATATACAGTGATGCCTATATCACCATCTTAGCTTCCAACGCAGCCGATGCGGCCCACGGCTTTCTTGCCCATCGTGACACGATCTACGCTCCAAGCGCGCGAATACCGTTCCGAATAGCGCCAAACAGATTTGGAAGCATCACCGCTCGGCCATATTTACATCGCTCGCTATCTGTTATGTCAGACAACTCCCTGAGTAGACGAGCATGGACATTACAAGAGCATATGATGGCTAGTCGGATCTTGGCCTACACTAAGCATACTTTAGAGTGGCAATGTGCATCAAGTATGATGAGTCTAAGCGACTCATTAAACGTAGGTTCGCGTTTTGGTCCAGTTCCAAAGTTGATCTCTCAACTCGATACAGACCCGGAGATAGCGCTTCGGGAATGGTCACACACTCTTGAAGATTACTCGCATCGTTCCATGTCAATACAAAGTGACAAGTTGCCCGCCATCGCGGCTTTGGCGGAAAGATTCGCTGCAGTTCTCGGGCAGTACCATGCGGGACTCTGGCGATACGGTCTCATCAGACAGTTGTGTTGGATGTCAAAACAACCAAGAACAGAATGTCGTGGCGACTTGTACAGAGCACCATCGTGGTCTTGGGCTTCCGCTGGCCCGATAAACTTGTCGTTGGTTGGAGACGACTGCTGCAGCTTGGTATCGGTGAAAGTCCTCCCCAGGAATGCAGAAGTACCCTTTGGAGAGGTGGTCCACGCATCTGTCAAGATATATGGAAAGATTATAATTGCCAGCATTGCAGTAACACCTAGGGAGGACTTGTTCGGGGATAACCGGATGGTTACGCTCATCCATGATGATAGTGGGATGACAGAACCACCCTTGCGAAGGTTCTATAAAACCTATTTTGACCAAGCCACCAAAATCGTAGATTCCAGCCGGCGCTCAGTGGCACGAGCGACCTTTTTCTGGGATTACCAAGAATTCAGCAGTGACCCTTTAACTGTTCGTGAGTTCTCACCAACCCTAACAACTTCTGGCAAACAACTCTAATGGCTGACGTTTGTCGGTTTAGTACTTCTGGTGCTACGAGACCATTGGAGCGACGTAAACGATGATCGTGAGGCAATTTGTGATGGTCTCGTATTAGTCCCGGCTGGGCCAGGCATTGCCCGAAGGATCGGCACGTTTGTCGGCCTTCACAGACGCGAGATAGAATACCTCGTCGAACATGAGATCACAATCGTGTGACGAAACTACTCATGGATTCGACCGACCCCCGCGAGCAGCATACAGAAGCAGTCGGCAAAGGCGCGTGTGTGATTAGGGGACTACGTAGTGAGCTACCTAGCAGACCAGAAGATGTATGCATCATCTGCCGCAACAACAATGCTACGTGAACAGTGCGTGAAGGAATATGCCACGTAGGTCCGAGTTGGTAACTTCATGGAGAGGAGCGGTGAGCGTATACGTTTGAGGGCGAGTCATACACAACGATTGCGCCGAAAGTTGGAAATCTCGTAGAGTCTCGCAATCGTTTCCCAAAAGTGCAGTCTGACCCATCAACCATCACAAGTCTCGCAAAGCGCAAAAGAAGTCCCATCTTCCAAAAAAGCTAAGAATGAGTATGATTTCGCTAGTTTCGCTATGCAGTGCAACTGAATGCTTTCGCTCTTTCTAAATGTGATAACACCCAAAAACACCTCCTCAATCAAACAACAACATACAAGCAAAAATAACGCCGCCGTCCAGTTTTCCCAAGTCCAGTCGATTCGTATCATTAGTTCGTAGCAGGTGTTTGCTGTTAATATCACATCCGTCCGTCGTTCCACTTGCAGCGCCTCTGCTCTATTGACTCCTCCAGCGTTCATTACGTTCGGCGGCATGGTAGTCGCATCCTCAAGACTCGTTCGTGGGGCTGGTGGGGTTGGAGAAGTTGGGTGTGGCAGGAGCGGAGTAAGTCTGGGTGATGGGTTCGCAGACGTTGCGGTGGGTCTTCCAGTCGGACTTTTGGCAGTTGCGGTCGCAGTAGTAGGCAGCCTTGCAGCGGGAGCAGCGGCGGCGTGCGGGTTCGCCGGAGCATGTTGTGCAAGCTATCGCACGTTAGAATCAAGGCCCTAGCATCATGAAGTTTGTATCAAGTGAAGTGGTGTTGTAGTGCCAGGCCAGTAAGGCGGCCGGCGATAATTGTGGGATAAAGTGGAGCGCCACATGCGCACTAATGCAGCCCGGCGAATCAAATCGGGTTCCTGCATCGCGCCACATGGGAGCTGGAGATAGGAGTCCAAACTTACGTTTGCTGTTGAATGCGCCGTTCAGGCTTTCGGTGCTGGCCATCGGACGCAGGGAATGGAAGAGTTCGGGTCGGTTGAATGCAGGGAGTGGTGAGGTTGTCGCTGGTGGTGTGGCTTGCGATGCGACAGAGCCGTCAGAGGACCGTCTCGGAATGTCTGGTTTGCAAAGTTAGTATGCATCGCAATAGCGATTCCAAAGTCTGCAATTGCAACTTCGAAAAGGAGTCTAACATACCACTCTGCGCGCTATCCCTCCTGTCCATTATGGAATGTCGACCAGTGTTCACCGCTCCATTGCCATCGCCAAGACTGGACGTAAACACATTCAAACACACGCTTCGGGGTGGCATTTCTCCTTCTCTTTCTGTTTCGCAACGTCGTTTTCCTTTCAAGCAACCGGTCAAGGGCAAGGTGTTCTAGAAAAGAAAGAATTAGGAGAATAGAAGGGATGTCTGGTATTTCAAGCAAAAATGCGGTCGCTGCGCTCCTGCAAAGTTTCGCTGAAAAGCGGTGTGAGGTGTGGAAGCACAGATCGCAAACTAGCCCAGGAACAGGCTAAGGCTTACCGTTCCGCTGAAACGCGCGGTCATGTGTCTCAGCCTTGGGTATCAATTCACCGTATCATTTTGGAGATGGAGGTCTTCTCTTGCATCTTCTGTGCATTATGTGGTTGTTGCAGTGCTTGGAGGCTTGAAAATGGTGGTTGTAGTTCACGTTGCGCGACTTTGCTCCGATCATCGCGGGATCTGCAAAAGAAATCTCCGACTGTCTGGAGCGCGATTGAGTTTGAAAAGCAAGCAGCTCGATGCACATCCCCATTAACGGAAACGGCGAGACCGCCAGTTTGTGGGGTAGTCAGCGGCTGACGGTCCCCGTGGAAGCTTTGCGTGTACATGTCAGCAACAAGCTGATCAGGTATTGAGTGTTCGCTGTTCATCTACAATCAACGCTGGCGCGACAGTAGTTTCTTTTGCCAAACGCAAGGGTGATGCCGGACGCGATGGCGATTGAGGACCCCTATTTCGAGCTTGACACTACTGGTCTGCCTGGAGATCGCCATAACGCCCGCATGCCGCGAAATCAATTTCAGCTGACTTGGAGCTGCCGTTCAGCGTGTTCGTTGTTCTAGAGAACAGGTTTGTGCTGATGAAACGCCCAGCAACCGGTGAACTTGGTAAGCATTGCCGCTTACTACGGGAACAAGTCAGCTTCAGATCTGGACAAGATAAGAGAATCGCGAAGTATTGCCGAATTGATCGCCTTCATCCCAATGTCCAGTCGATTTAGTAAGCGCCACGTCCGAAAGTCAAGTGGTACGTGATGTCGCGCGGATGAAAGGGTGCGCACGTGACTGACCCGCTTCGCGTGGTCCCACAATCTTATCTGGACCCTCTGGCACTTGTCAGTTCAAATGCGGCTAGACGATGTTATTGACCAGTTGAACCAATACTGCATGCGGCTCCAGACTTTGAGATGGTAGCGTACGTACACTTGCTAATGTCACGAGGTACGTCGAATGCGAAGACACATGTCAAGGCCAGGTTCTGAGAGCATTGAGTGAGCGAGAGGTCACGCCAGCCGACTGAATTACTGGGCACGCCAGCGTTCCGACGATATCCATCGCCTGGTACCTCGTCCTCAGCTATGACGGCGACTTGTTGCCTAGTCTCTGGTAACGCAGATTCACCGAGGGCTTGATCCAGACCACGGCAGACCTACTCACATCAGCTGATCACAAATAACGGAAGATGCTTGGGCATGTTAGGAGAATGAAGCAGTTGAAGGGTACACCGGCGACGTGCGCATCGAAGCTTGATTTCCGTAAGGCAACTGAGACAATTCGCAAAGAGCGACGGAGCGTTCCATCCTCCGAAGTACGACATGTGGAGACAAAGATGCCGTAATGCCTAGGCTTCGTAAGACGCCTCTGTGGCGCCATAGTATGGCGTAGTTCTGGGTATCGGATGCTAGTGGGCCCTGGTCGCCATGCATCGTAGCCTTGGGAGAGGGTCTTGGTATGGCATAGAAGAGCTTACGAGATGGGAGAATGACGACCGGAGTTTCTATCGTGTAACTAGCGGCATTGTGTGGCGGTGCAGAGCCGACGAACCGGTGTTTGCGGCTGTCGTGATGAGCGACATGGCGCTAGAAGCCATTAAATCTCCGGCCAAGGCCAGTGATTTGATCATGTGCCACTAGAAGATGCCTACAGGTGGGACTGACAGTTTGATGGCTTGCTCCGACATACGGGGCGAGCCGACTCTCGAGTCGCAGTCGGAGTCATAGGAAAGCGCGAAGAGAGACACCGAGAAGTGCCAAACGGGGCACATTTGACTCACCGTTGGCAAAATTGAGCGACAGCGATGTGTGAAACTTGACTATCCAGGGCCCGTCCACGTGTTTCCCGTGATGAAACACTTTCGCTGTATACCGACCGATACATTGGTAACCAGGGCCTGCTCAGCTCGGTGGGGTGGGCGCGAACTGCTGTACCAACGCGCCGATAGTGAAAAGAGTCACCAGAGAGCCCAATTGACGAATGACGAGGTGTCAAACTCCGGTCAACCAGAATGAGAAGAGCTAATAAATCGATGGGTGCGTAGCGCTATGCACGTTGTTCGGCAAGCGTCGAGTAACAGGGTGTCTGATGAGTCTTTCGCAGACACGCAAACAATTTGCATGTTCGGCGCCCTCGACTGGCGCACATTGAAGGGCGTAGACCCTCTAGCACAGCCCTAGGTGAGGTGTTGTGGGTCTTGTCGTGGTTGCAGCCGCCGGTCTGTAGCATGCTAGCCACGCAAAGTGCAATTTTGCAGCGATTCGCACAGTCGCACAAGGGCTTCGACAGCCACTCTGCGCCGTGCATTAGTTGACAGATAGGTTGCGGGAGGTTGTGGCTATGCGCGAACCTGTGTAGCGGTGAGATTGTGGGAGTGCTGCGCAAATGAGAAATCGATGGTGGGGAGAAAACAAGTCTAGGCCGGATTGGGTGTGGCTGATGCCTCGAGACACTGGCAGCGACCACCCGCCCACCCCTCAACACCCTGCGAACGCGGACAGCGACATGAGGCGCAGCGTCGAATACTCAGACCCCATCCACGGAAGCGGCCGACCTCGTTGGAGAGACAGCATAGGTGTTCTCTCTGCCCGACTGGACACGTTGACGGGCGCCAGGAGTCGGTGCGGCGGGTGCTGGCACTGCTGGACCCATTCTCCGACAGCAGTGGGCGAAGCGACAGCTCACCATCGCCAATGACAGCGCCCTCGAGCAGCGGCCGTTGGCGGCCCTCTGACTGACGAAACATGCGTCTAGCGGCGGTTCCCAAGACATCGTCGTCATGCACGGATCGAAAGGAACATTTCAAGTCACCGCCCTCGCTAGCCGGCCATGGCCCCCCCAGTCTGGGCACTAGGAGCAGCTAACCTAGCCCTGCTGATGGGCGCAGGCAACCCTGGCCTAGCTCAGGCTTCCACCCACACCCTGGGCATGCGGCCTCTGTACAGAGACAAGACATATATTCCATGGCACCCGCACCCACCATGGCCCCTCCATTCATACCAACACACTCCAGACGACGACGACCTGCTATCTACATAACACCCAGTCTTCGCCATCCCATAACGACCAAAGTCAACCAACGCTCAACAACACCACACCAATATCACCCTCCCACCCGGGAGTGACTTCGCTACCATTCCGTACCTTGGCAACAACGTCACAACGGCTTACCCCAAGTCCATCCTGAAGAACTCACCCCCTTCATCGCCCAAGATGCCTTCCGCACGCACAAACCAGCCTACCATCGTTCACTCGCGGCCTTCCACGGCCAAGAAGGAGCGTGTGGTCGGCTTCTACGAGGACCCAGTCGACTCTTTCTCCCGCCCCGTCAACACTGCTGAGAGCTGGGCCGCCTACCACTTCGAGATGCACGCCAGGAAGTGTGCTTACTGCCACAACCCCTACGAAGTCCACCGCAACCACGAGCAGCTCTGCGACGTCGGCCACAGTCTCGCTCAACAGGTCGCTCGCTACATCTACCAGAAGTCCGATGGAGCCACCTACTCAACTGTCGAGGAAGACAACAAGCTCGTCCGTGTAGAGATCCCCGCCGGTTACATCGAGGTCTGCAGCCTCCTCAAGGCCATTGAGCGCAGCATCCGTCACCGATCCCGCAAGCCATTCGTCTCCATGGACCGCAGCTACTACGTTGCTCCCCGCACAGCACCCGCCTCTCCCCGACGAAGCCACTCCGTCAAGGTTGAGCAAGAGCCAAAGACCAAGAAGTCATCATCACGACGCAACAGCGAAATTGTCGACTGGCCACAGCACTCCACCAGCCGGCCGAAGCGTCCACTCGCCGAGATCAGCAACACTCCCAACTCCAAGCGCGGGTCGCTCTACGATGAGGAAGTGGCTAAGCAGCGCCGCGCTGCTAAGCACTACGCGGTCGAGGTCCGCGAGCCATCATCACGCGACATCCGCGAGCACCGGTCGTCTGGCTACTACCGATGAATGATGACTTGAAGACTTTCTTTGCGCCTTACGAACTACGACTCATTGAGTAATACGATACCCACAATACCATATACGGCTACGAGGCCTAGCGGCCGCGCGGTCAACCGCTCCGATCCCACCACGACGACATCCGCGGGCGGACGCTGCAAAAGCTCCGCGCCGGTGCGCGCCACCGCCAAACACACGTTCATACATGCTTTATCGCACGCCTTGCTTATGCGTTGCTTATACATGCTATTGGGTGCTGGAGGAACCACGGTGGAATGATACCTGCAAAGGATCACAGCTGCATGCCTCCACCTTTGCGGTGTTTGAGGAGGGAATGGATGATGCGCTCCAGGGTAATGGACCCTGGATGATGCGGAGGAAACTTGGAATGACGTTAATGGGCTGAGACTAGAGGGTCTGGCTAGATAGCTAATAATGGAGACATCTCCTCATCACTCAACATCACTGTGCCATCATGAAGTGACTTTGCCCCATTACCCAAGAATGATACTAACATCATTTCTACAGCAGTCTAGAATATCTTTGCGACAGACAGCTACAAGATGCGCTCCGATAGCGCAAGTCTTGCTCCACACACACACAGAATCTCCCAGAACCACGCTACTCTGAAACAGTCACACACAAGACATGCTGAACCAACAATGACTGCTACAAGACACACACCTCGGCTGCTCCCCTCTGGCTCTTCCCTTTGTTACGCCTGAGACACGACCAATCAGACCCCAGGGCAGCCAGCAACACCTTGTCTTATCTCTAGCCAAGTTTGCCATCATGTGGCCAGGAATATATTGATCGCCGGCGCCGGATACGAGTGCGCGAACACCCTCTCTAACCAAGATTTCCGCGCGTGTGTCGAATGGACCCTGATGTCTGCCTGGCGTCGCAAGCACCCTCCCTTATCGCCCGGCGAGGTAAGTGGGTTTCGATACACCCTCCTGGAGTATCAAAGTGAGACTTGCATTTGCGCAACTGCTAGTGTATTCCAAGGTTGCGCAAAGATGTCATTCCGTCGCGGTTGATTTCAAATGTGCAATACTGAGCCACAAAGCCACTTTCTTACATACATGACCTCAGCCCCGGAGTGAAACCAGGACGACATCATCGTCAGCTGGACTGGGGCCCTGGTCGGATGTTGCTGATGACAGTCAGGATGCTGGGGGTCGTTTGCCCATGACGTCTTATCGTCAAGGTTCACGACGGCAGAATTCTGATCTTCGTCAGGGAGGATTCCAAGGTTGCGATGCGGGGCAATGATGGCAGACGTCAGGGTCCAGGCAGGAATCTTGGAATCTCACATGGGACGATGGAAGTCAAGGGTCTGCCAAGTTGGGGGCGGGCGACGGAGGTACCGTGATCGGTGGTGTTCGAGAATATGTTTACTGTGATGGTTGCCTTGGTAGGAGATTACTAACAGTGGCCTGGATGGCTGGTAGCGATGGAATGTGGTGTTGCGGGGTACTTGCGCTGAACGGCAGCCGGCAGATAGGCAGCGGCCTCGCCGGCTGTGCTCGATCTTCAGCGCCGTCTGCCACAACCAGAACTCAATAGAAATTCTCGCCACTACCAAAAATACAACCCTGAATCCAACGGCGATATTGCCACAAGTCGAAGGATCTCAATAGTAGGAGCCTCACGATAATAGCAACTGTCTCGCTTCTTCCCGCGACACGAAGATCGAACGAGAATGTACGAACGTTATTGCGCGTCCGCCGCAGAACGACCGAGTTAGCAATATCGGACGTCACATATCGTCAGCACATGTTTGTCATCGAGCGATGATGGAAAGAGTAGACTGCAAACCTCAGGAGAGATGGAGAATTGATGAGCTGCACTTCGCACTGTCCAGCCCAAAGGCCCCGCCAACCCCTCATACTAGCCAGACCTGATAGCGACATCTACAATCCAGAACACTTCTCCATCTTTATCGCGCATTGACAACTGTCCCAATATCGCGGCAGCTACCTGTTCTGATCAAGGACGTTCCCGACTGCGCATCCCCAGAGACCGTGGGTGATGCCGGTAACCGCACTCCAGCCAGCCCCCAGCCCCACCCTGTCTATAATCCGGATGAGCTCGTAACTGGCCAGACGAGCACAACAACGACAGTTCAACGAATGCGCGACTCCATCATGGATAATTGTCGATTGCATATGATATGCATATTCTTATTCTCCAGTGGAGCAGGCCGCGACTCCATTGTCACCGGTCAATATGCAGCTAGCCCTCTAGTCGACGTCGTAGTAGGTGCAGCGCGCATGCATTGCAGCCTCACCGGTCAACCAGAACGAGTACCTGCACGAAACCCACAGCACGCCGGTCTCGAATCAACCATATCATCACGCTCCTGCATCGTCGGAGCTGCCCGTGTCAGTGTTTCAGGACAAAAGCAGTGCGCAAGCTGTATTGCCAGCTCACCAGCTCCCCCGCATTTACCAGGAGCTGCCCTTTGCCCATCCGGCGAGGCTGCTCTTGCTGGCCAACGTGTCTAGCTGGATTCCGTGTTCGTCGACTCACACACAGAACAGCGCGCCAATATTCACCCTCGTCCGAACCCAACCTCATCCCAACCACCCGATCCGAAATGCTTCCCCACAGTCCAATACTTTAGTATTTTCTAATGTAGTCCGGTGCAAATGTCAACGTGTCGACCTCGCTTGCTGGGGTCCTGCCCCCGAGGAGTCATAGCGGCCCTGCCCAACTGTGGACTTTGGTGGTCAATCTTCGCCTGCTATGGGCCCGTAGCCGAGTATTGATGGGTACGTCGCTGCGTTGGACAGGGCTACGCTGGTCGCAGGTACTGGCAGAAAAAGTGTAGGTGATTGGGCAATGGCTTGGTCGTAGAGGTAGGTGTTCGGTGGTCGATGCGTGGTGGTTTGTCGCATGTCCGCGTGTTGCGGCGGGAAGCTGTCGTTCGGTGGGTGGTGGTGGTGGGTGAGGCGCAGCACCGCGTTCACAGGGCTGAGCCATCAGATGTCGTCCAAGGCGTCAAGCCACTGCTTCGATGCATAATCACCGGTCAGAACACCATCGCACCTGATCCTGCGGCTGATGAATACGATAGCAAACATGCGAAGACGGCGCCCTCCGACACGCATTTGTAATTCGTAAGACGGACCCCCCCATCTCCCCATCGCAAAACGGCAAATGCGACAAACAACCATCTCAAGACCTCCCTCCCTAGGGGGCCAAGTCTCGTATTACCGCCTAGTCTCAGGTACCGCCGCCGCGCCAGCGCCAGCCTTATGGCCCCCATCCCATCGCGCCATCGCATCCTTCCTTCCTCCCGTCGATTTCAAAAATAGCCCCCCGACGTTCATGCGCCGCATGCTGCGCCGCCTCCATGTCTGTTTCGACATCAAACATTCTGCTGAGCCAATCGCAACACGCTTTTCTGCCAGACATGGGTTCAGTTCCTGAGATGTGCGAGGCGCCAGGTACGCGTCGTCAGGGTCGCTTTATTGGGGTGCAGTCGCTGGGGTAGATTGCGTGAATGGTATGAGGATGGGGCTGGAGGGGTTGGGGGTTGAGACAAGAGAGGTGGTATGACGACCATGGTAGTGAGGGTATGGAAGAGGTGTAAGGTTGCCTTGAATGCTGATGTGGACAGATTGCGAAGCTCTCGTTGGATCATACTCGGATGCTTGCAACGTGCAGATGCTACTTTGGGGCAGGGAGCTTTTCACTCTTATGCGATCACCATGCGGATTCGAACGTCTTCCATGCCTTACTGCTGTGCCTGACATCTGAGAGGCGCCACGCTTGATGTCACAGAAGGATGACTGCACTCGTTGACGACACAGGCCATCGGAATTGTACGAGTAAACGCCAGACATTCCACATGCAAGAAGAAACGAAGGTCCTGTCCTGCATGAATGGGGTACTCGAGTACTCTCTGGCGAATTTGGGAGGGTTTGTGGGGTCGACAGTATCGTTGCATGACGTAGCTTATTCCGGCATCGGCCCCCGATGTATTGTGACGTTGAGTTAGCTCTCGAATTAAGCCTTTCAGTTAACTGGATTGTGATTAGTTTTGCGCGTTGTCTCCGTGAATTCTTAGTGTTTCCGCCTGTCCGGCATCTTGAGGCGACTGGATCACAACACTAAATGCGGGGAATTTGCAAACGATCTCAAATTGACTATCAGATATCTTACTGTACTACTATTGTATGTACTGCCGTTGAAGTGTGGTCTGATATCATCTGCAAGTACCAATAGAATACTGCAGATGAAGTACTATCCAGCTGACTGCTTAAGGTGGTCGCTGCAAGGTCATGAAGTAAACACAACTTAGCCTGAGTGAAGTACTATCCTGCTGACTGCTCAGGTCGTCACTTCAAGGTAACAGATCAAACACAATTTACTTGAACGAAAGGTGTTTGTGTGGGGCAACTTGAATGTCTGGCTTGTCACCGCAAAACATTGACACCACGGCAATTCCAACTCCGAAAGATGTATAAAAACCCTCGTCCGCCGCTGAGCTTGGTTTCCACCACAAAGAACAGAACCACTCTGCACACCAGAAGCTTCATTATCACAACTACATTACTCTACTCACGATCTACAACTCCTAAGTCACAATGTTGTCATTGTCCTGGATGGCATGCCTCACCGTTCTTCTTCCCTTGGCTACCGCCGCGTGCTGTGACGACAAATACGGTAGATGTCTTGATGGCACTCATATGACACCATGCTGCGGATACGGAAAATGCAACATCTTCTGCTGCGCCTGCAAAGGCGGCTGTCGTCACAGGAGACGGGCCCTTCCCGAGGCATTCGAATTGGATGATCGTTCGGACGCTACCGCGACTGCTTTCATGGAAGCTGATATGGAGGATACGGGCAGTATCACTCTGGACCGCTATCTGGAGTATATGGCGGTGGAGGGAGACAGTGAGATATGGGTCAAGTGGTTTAACGAGTAAGTGCTAAGTTCCTTCTTGTTGCTATTGGATGTGACGTTGACATGACAAAGGCATGACACGAACAACGATGGTGTCATTACTATCGACGAAGCTGCTTAAGATCGTCAGCCATAAGAAACGCGGTTCTAGCTAAGAATCAAGAGGGCTTTCGGGATGATGCTGTGGAGTAAGCAGGGGATAGCGTAACTAAGAGACGGCTCAGGTATGCGCACTTCAGAGAGAAGCATCCAACACTCATTTAGACAACACACATTCATATACACAATACATTCATTCCTGCATCGTCGAGTTGAGACTCAATTGAAGACCTGGAAATGCGCGCCTACGCGGTTCTGCTGGTTGATAGTGAGGACGTCTCGGAGACATGCACTTATCACAATTACAGCATCTCCTAGCGCCTCTAACACACCATGGTGCTTGGTGAGGGTATAATGTTACAGATTACTATTGTGACGGCTGAATGCTGGACATTGAATACAGGTATTAATTGGTTGTGCATACCCTGCGGCACTGACGCAGACAACCCGATATACATGAAGAAATGCGTCGTTCAGTCGGCACCGATATCCTGATGGGTTTGGCAGACCGAGTGCCCACATATCATGCATTGTCCGATCGGAATGTGCTATGGTGCTCCTACACAACCTGGCCGTACGGTGCCCTACCATCAAGCTAAAAGTATCCCGGCTGCAAATGCTGGAACACCCCACTCGGATCGTATTTTTTCGAGACCTTGTTCAGCCTAGCCACGTTTTCCGCGCCGTAGCCCGAGATGACAGGCTGGTAAGGACTACTATACGGCATGTACATGTAGTCATTATACGCACCCAGCTCCTTCGCCATGGTAACCGATGCGCTCAGGAAGTCTTGCGCTGCTTTCAAGACCACCTTGTCATCCTTCTCGTCCGTCCAAGACAGGTAGAAGAGGGCGTGGAATAGAGGGCCGTCTTCTGGCCGAAGACCCAGCGCATTGCCGCCCTTTTTCTGCATGGCTGCAATGGCGGGTTTGCTGAAGGCTTGGAACGTGACACTGGGCGAACCAACGGGGATACCCGGCGCGGTCTCGAAAAGATGGTCTGTCATACGCTTCATCAACTCTGTGTTTAACTTGAAAGACTGGGACCACATAGTCGTGCGGAAGCCGTCTGGCATGCTTTGGCTGAGACCAGGGGTTGTGTCGGCCAGACTGCAATTACGAGTGTTGTCGGTGAGTGGAGGTACCGCGAGGTATTCCTTCAGTATAGCGGGTGGGTTCGCTGGGTCGACCGGCTCGAAATACTCGTACTCAGTCGATGCAATCTTGACGCCACGAGAGTAAGCGACGGCAACAAAGTGGGCGGCCTTGGTATCGGTCTCAGCTGCCTCAACTGTGTTTCCAAACGCGTCGAACAGGGCAGGCGCGTAAGTTGCGTTGTACTGGCGTTTGCTCGCAAACATAAGACCTTGAGGTAGGGTTTCGTAGTTGAATGCCGTGATCACGCCGAAGTTGTTGCCGCCGCCGCGAAGGGCCCAATAGAGGTCTGGGAAAGTCTTTTGGCTCACAGTAAGGATGATACCCGAAGCGGTGACGAGCTCATATGAGGCAATGTTGTCACAAGCTAAGCCGTACTCGTTGGTGTGGTGACTGATACCTCCGCCGAGCGTGAGTCCGCCGACTCCGACATATGCCGCCTATTAGGCATCAGTAACGAACTCAAGGTATTGAATTTGATCATTCGACTTACTCGTCCACCAACAATGGCAAGATTGTAGGGCGTCAGGTAGTCGTATACCTCCTTCCATCGGTTCCCAGGGCCGACGGTAAAAGTCTTCTTATCCGTAGAGAGTTTCTTTTGGTTCAGGTTGACCATATCGACAGTGATGCCACCTTCAATGCTAGATGCACCGGGAAAGGCCGCATGGCCTCCGCTTTTGACTGCGAAAGGACATGTTGTGAGACGTGCGATCAGTACTAGGCTCGAGACATCTAGGGCGGTACTAGGCTTGAACGTGCAATGAGGTTCGACTTCGAGCTGCTGTATAGACCAGTACGTTGTTGGCGCAGCGCTGGATACCTTCGCCGCTCCAAAAACGAGCTTGAGGGAGTTGCACTTTCCGAAGCTAATTAGCGGAAGATGGGTAAGATTGGGTAAATGAAACCTACGGCAATGGAGCAGCCCTTCAAGGAGGATCTGGCCGCCAGACCAGCCAAGGCGGGGATGGTAGACACGTTGATGCCGTTGTCAATAAGAGCCTCCGTCACATTGAAGTCAGCCGGCTCGAAGACATCCTGAGTTGATGCTCCAGCTGCCACCGCAAGAGCGCAAACGCATAGTTGATGGAAAAGCTTCATGACCGCTGAGGTATAGCCGCGCACCCAAGGGATCAAGATCGGGACTTCTGCGGCCTATATGTGAAGGGACAGGCCATCGATCGCAGGAGACAAGCCTTTTGTAGTCGTATCCAAACCCGCGGAGCCCCCAGGGCGAGTAATGAGACGGCTCGTACGTGTCTAGAAACGCCGTTGCGCGTTTTCTATGCGATATACAGCGCGTGTTAGTGAGATCATATAAACTGTCCAATCGCGAGTGTTCACATCGTTACTTCTGCAGGTGACGGGCGGCAGGCCGCGAACCGAGATGCCCACAGTATGCAAGTCGCACATATTGCCTCGCGGAAGTAAGGAGCAAGCACAGTCCCTGCAGGATCCTGTACCTAGATGGTGCGACTTGTATGCCTGGCTAACTTTGAAGGGATTGCACTTTTGATCTTGGGCACTGAGCCCCTCTTCTTCGAGAGATGTCTTGTCGGGCGCTAGGAACGATACGCATCCAAAGTGCATCTCTTGCGCCCATTGTCAGATCGAAGACAGTCAGTTGACGCATCCTGTAAGGGAAGCAAGGAATCGGACTGCAAATGTTGATGCAAAGAGAGACGGAAATCGGGTTGGGACGGCTCGGTTCCGTGCTCCGCCACTAGCGCGGCTTGGCATTGCGGCGCGGTCTGCGGGTGAACCTAGCCATCGGTTCTCCACGAATCCTTCAATCCATCATCCATCATCCATCACCACCAAGTTTCTTGGACATACTCTGGGTTCGATCCTTTCGCTACACTCGCACCCATATGATTACATCTAGCGTGTAACAGGCAGGTGCAGCTTCCAGCTCTTGTCCCGGGCGGTAAGCTTGTGGCACGCCTCATTAGCCACTCGACAGCCCCAGCCCTGTCAACGCCGACAAGTTACTCCCTGGCATTTGGAGTTGGGTCAGGGCAGGCAGATAGGCTTCCAGACGTCCACCGGTGAACACATGCACTCTGACTGTCGCTCATCGGTTCGGAAATCGAATAAGCAATGTGTGCGACACGTCGCTCGGAGAGTATCTGGGACGGGCAGCTCGCATCAAGCTTTTGCTACTCTAAGAGCATGGATCCACCAAACATGGCGCGGCGACACGCACTGAAAGTTCGTTCAGCTGTGCCTCTTCCTTCCTGTTATTGCAATCAAAGTTGCCGCGACATGAGACTGCAATCCATGCACCAGGATTCTGGCACGTTGAGATCCACTGTATCGCTGGCGCGGTCAAGAAGGATGACGGACGACTCTTATACCTGATGCTGGGTGCACTGTTTGTAGCAATAGACCCCATTGTCTACCCGGGGCGTCCCTTCCTTGCCAGTACGTTGCCCTCCAGTTGGCACTACTCTTTCATTCTTCAGATTCACTGTTATGACTCTCTCTACTCACGAATCCAATGACGGAGGCTCGAGCGCATTGTTTCCACAGATAACGGTGCGGGTAGTCGGCTATGTATCCATCTCCATAGTGTCAGTGGCTATAATAGCCCGATGCTTGCTGCAGTATCTGCGACCGAGAAGAACAGCTGCACAAGACTGCTGCATGGCTTTTGCGTACGTTCTTTTTCTTGCGCAATGCATACTCTACATTGTCCTGTCGCCCATACGGGGTAAAGTGCAGGAGGTAACTGAAGGCAAGATGCCACGCTACCCTGAGCTTCCTCATCATGTCTATCTCATCGGCAGACTCATTTTTCCTGCGTTGATGTTCTTCTGGGCCATCCTATGGACTGTCAAGTTGGGCCTGCTTCTTCTTTACAGGAAATTAACTGTTGGGCTGCCGAGGGTGTACAATCGGATGTGGTGGTTCCTTGTCGTTTTCTGGGTCATTGTGAGTTTCCCCCTACATCTTGACAAGAAAACCACTGTATGCTGACATGACGAACAGTCACTCATTGGGAACTATGTCGCTTTTCTCACATCTTGCGTATCACTGCACAGCTTCTTCGATGGATCTGGAGGTTGCAACAACAGACTTAGGCAGTTCGTCAGCATTTGGTACTCGTTCGGTGCGGATACGATTACCAATATCATGCGTAAGCACTCTCGGCATCAAACCGCACGCTTCGAAATCGCTGCTGACGATCCCTAGTCATCGCATTTCCTTTGCGTCTTACGTGGAACCTTCAGATGCCGCGCACGCAGAAAACAGCTATCATCGTCTTATTTGCCAGCGCAGTATTTTGCATCTTGATCGCCACTCTACGCGCTGCCAATGTCACTGCGCATACTATCAGGACTGGCAAGACGATGGACGGTACATGGCTTGCAGTATGGAGTATGGCTGAGACAGCTGTCGGTAAGTCGCCTATGTGTCTTTTAGCTTCATCTGCTCCGTTGATCCAGTCGCTCAATACTGACACGAGTTAGCCATTTTGATCGGGCTTTGCCCCTCTTTCGCCGTCCTTCTCAACTCGGATGGCAGAACAACTCAGAAAGTCCATGGATGGAGCTACAACCTGCGTACCGTCGGCAGTGATTCAACACGCCATAAGCACAAGACGCCTAATGGATTGGATACTTTATGGACGAACATACACGGTAGCCAGGAAGAGC
Source organism: Alternaria ventricosa (assembly GCF_023758065.1). Lineage (NCBI taxonomy): Eukaryota > Fungi > Ascomycota > Dothideomycetes > Pleosporales > Pleosporaceae > Alternaria > Alternaria ventricosa. The sequence continues at coordinate 884,472 of NW_026055692.1, read as the reverse complement.
TAGCAGGAAAACAAGATGGTGCATCTGTCACTACGACAGCCGACCAAGATGAAGAAGGCCCGGGCATGGCTAGATGAGTGCGGACAAGATCATGGGAATAATGGAAGTTCGAGCTAGCAGCAGCTAGCACACCTGGACAGGCGCAGGGTATCACGTGGACGTAGCATGACCCATGGAGTATACAACGTGTCGAACTCGCGTGAAGGTACATGTAACGACTATGCATGACATCTACGTCATGTTTAGTACTCTACTACCGCACTACAAATTCGTATGTGTAATCGCCTGAGACCAGGTTCTCTTCATCGATCGTTGCGACTCAGCTCTACGTCTATTTCACGACGTTGGAGAAAGAAGCCAGTCTGGCGCTAGTGAGCCACATTCACTTCGTTTCTAAGGCTCACACTTAGCTTGTTTGGTATATCACGGGTTCTAGCGCAGTCCGCGAACTGCAAGTGACGCCGATCTCTCTACAATAGCCAAATTCTCTTCGTTCGCGTTCGCGATACAATCTAACGTGCTCTGGTTTCAACCACCCCTTCCATAACCTCTCCAAGCACCTCTCTAAGAACTTGCGGCTGTTCTTCCAGCGCACCTACATCTTCAGGCTAACACATCCCAGGGCTTTACCTCATATAACCGAGAGACTTTCGGTCAGCCGAAAAGATGAGCGCCAATCAGGACTACATATCGCCAAACGAGCACCTCCAGCAGTCCCTCCAGAACACTTCCGCATTCGAGGTGTTGGGCCACTTCTGCGGTATACCAGCTGTCGGCTCCCCCCAACGACTCAATGAGGCCGCCGTCGTCTGCATCGACGCAGAGTGGTGGCAAAAAGAGCCCAAACCCACCACCGAGCTCGGGATCGCAGAGCTTATGCAGAAGGGACTAACCCCGACCATCCACGCCGAGAATATCCTCTCTAGCATCCAAGTCGCGCACGCCCGCATCATCGAGAACGCCCACCTCACCAACAGATTTCCCGGCGCTGGAGACCCCGATAACTTCCTTTTCGGTAAAACCAAGTTCGTTACCATGGAGGAGGTGAAGCAGGTTCTGATCAACACGTTTGTGCGACCGCGGGAATACGGAGACGGGTCTGACCTGCAGCCCATCATATTGGTCGGCCACGCTGTAGAGAACGAGTTCGAGCATATGCAACGCGCGTTCGGCGTCGATCTACTGAGCTACGGTACTATCGTCAAGGTCATCGACACGCAGCTCATGGCGCAAGAACTGGGTATCAAGGCGCCACGAGGACCGTTCATCGGCCTGAAGGACCTTCTCGCTCACTTCAACATGGTTGTACCCAACCTCCACACCGCCGGCAATGACGCAGCAGCTACGCTCATGGCCGCCGTCTTACTTACCCTCAAGCCTTGGATGTATCCAGATGTCCCCGGCTCGCCACCCGCCGTTGTCCAGGGTCGCAGTATGTCAGAAGTGGTGGCTGGAGTCATGGAGATGGGACAGTCGTTATCGCCGCCACCCTGGGGAGAGCTCGTGTATTGCATCCGATGCGATCACAAGAGTCATCTCGCCAAGTACTGCCATACCGCTCTCATCTGTCAGATATGCAGCAATTCGGGCGTCAAGAGACTGTTTGGTGCGCGAAATACACACAAGACTACCAGGTGCATGTATCAGTATTTGCCGATACCGCCAAGGGACTATGGATTTGGAGGGCAGTAGATTGAAGAAGTCCATAGGGGCAGAGGCGAGAGATGAGACCAAGGATACGTTTGAAAGGACTACCGGTAGAACACCCAGGTAGCTACGCAGCTACGAATGAAACCATCACACTGGCGTACAAGTCAGACCCCACCCTGGAGCCTCCATCAACCGTGGGCTATCTACTTTGCATGTGTTCATCTTGATGCAGGCTCTAGACCTGTTCAGTTTTCCTCGATGCCACATAGCTGCCCTCACACCAGCCCGCCCCATCTTCTCAACGGGGCCCAAACGCACACGACCCCTCCATATGCGTCCCAGCATTCTTCCTCCTCCACTCCTGAACTGCACATTTACACCTCCTACACTTCAAATCCGCATTGTGACACTCCAAAAACCCATGCTCACCACTCCCACATCTCCAGCAAAAGACTTCCACGCCAACAGGCGGCGCCGGCGTGGGCCAGTTCATCAAGCTTTGCACCACAAACGCCGCAGACTTGGAACTCGACTGGCCCACCCGCCCCGGCTTTGCCTTGGCATTCTGTAGAGACCCATAGAGCTCGAAGCGGAGGGTGGAGAGGATAGCGACGATGGTGGCGTACATGGCTGCGTTGCCGCTGTTCTCGGAGTGATATACTGGGACGCTGAACTGTCTGAGGAGGTATGCGAAGTCTGCGTCTGCGTGGCGCGTGATTTTAGACTGCTGGGGTATGATTTGCGCATCGAGACTCGCTACCGTGGTATCCAGAAGGGTTGGGTCGAAGTCGAACGCCGTCTTGCGTACCTTGCTGATGCTATTGTTGGAGCCAAAGGACATGTATATGATGGGTCGGTAGCCAGAGTCCTCGTTCTGCTCGTCCATGGGCTGGTGCCAGATTTGTTGGAGCAGGAAGAGGGCTTCTTCTTGGGACACGTAGACTGCTGTGCCGAAGTGGAAGGGGTCGAGACCGGTAGCTGTAGAGTCCAGGTGCGCGGTGGAGCGGATGACGAGGTGAAGGCACCATACTTTGCGTAGCAAGTCTTCTGCGTGCGGGCCAGCCATGATAGGCTGCCCTTGGTTGATGCTAGATCGGTCGTAGGTGGTGATTCCAAGTTCGGTGAGGCGATACGGTGGGTGAGCTGACCATTTGCGGTGGAGGACGACGAGGACAGCGTCGCAAAGTAGGTTTGGAGCAGTTGTCGACCTTCCGAGGTATTTGTGCAGGACATCTTTGTCTGGTAGCGCAGCCAAGGCGTTGCGAAGGGTTGCTAGCTTTGCTGACGTGGATTTTGACATGACTTTTAAGCTGCGCGATGTTCATGGGTAGCAGAGAATAAGCGGCAGGAAATCTGTGTAGGTGAAGCGTTCGTCCGTTTGATGCGGCACTTTAAGAGACTAGTGCCATTGGAGATGAAGCTGACAGTGAGAGTGAAACTGAAGATGAGAAAGAGGTTGAATTAGATTCTGGTTTTCGCATTCTGCTGCTGCTCAGCGCAGCACATCTTTCTCGTTGCAGTCATGGCCTTGTGTAACCATCACGATCGTAATCCAGTCAAGCCTGAGTCTTTTGGACTTTTTTTGATGCCGAAGGAAAGTGTGTTGAGTTTGCATCTCGTTGCTAAATGATTGTGTACGCCATCATAGCTTGTGGCTTTACTTGTCCAGGTGTTCTTGGCTTCATCGTCTGCACGTTTTGGTGACTCAAAGGGAGCTTTGATATCAGATCGCGGCTATCGGCTGACGAAAATTCATCGATCTGAATAAGATTTCACCGCTATGATGGGTGTGCCCGAAGACGCGACCTTGGTGCTCTCCATCGCGGAGGTATGAGGAGAGAGGATTTCCCGAGGTCGGCTGGATGGTAGCGCAGCCGCTAATTCATGAATGGCCTAGCTCTAATTACCCTTACTAATCCCAGCGCATCCCCGCCATAGCTCCGCGAACCCTCAGAATCTGATCTCTTCAGCCTCATAATTGTCCGCTGTCGAGATAGGCCGCCCACTCAAATTTCATTATGTCGTCAGCGCCACCCAAAACCATAATTGATCTTCCGATCGAACTCATCGAGATGATCGGAATGAATCTCATTGAATATGCTCCATACAACGATTCCGTCGCAGCAGTCATACCGCGATTACTGGTGGGGAGTTGCCAGGCAGTGTACAACACCCGTCTAGCATGTCGAGGTCTCAGTAACGCTTTAAAAAAAGCATTCCTAGAGGTCCTACATGATGTACCCTTCCAATGCACTGAGGAGCATCTGGGCCGTTTGACGCGGTTGTTGCAGCTTGCCTGGGTGTCGCAGTCGTTCAAACAGCTCACTATCGGCGGTGCCAAGATAGCCAAAACACCCATACAACGATCCTGGGCGGTCTGGATACAGGACCATCTGGCGGACGCTTTCAAGACAATTCTCAGCATTGCGCCTCGTTTGGAAAGCATTAGATGTGTCCCAATCTTTGAGTCTTTTAAGCCAAACGATCCCCGTGACGCTTACGACAAAGATACCGCCGACGAAACTATTCCCGAACGAAGGCAGGGTCCCTTTCGTTCTGTAGACATCTTTAGAGTACGTTAAAGCACCCATCTTTTCCCCAGATAGTCCCAGTATAGAGGCTAATACGTGAACGTAGAAACTTTACACATCGATACACGAAAGCGGACACGCGGAAACTCTGATGTCGCTTTTGTTAGGATCCGACTCCTTGGGAACATTCAGACTTGGAGCGCCCGGTGAGACATTGTACCGCGGTCAGATAAGACTCTCCCCGTTCTTGGCAAAGCCATTACCTCATCTCCAACACCTCGTCCTCGACTTGGGATGTCTACGATACGGCACTGGCATTTCAAGTTCGACTCAGATGCCAGTCCTCGAGTCTTTGACGATCGTATACACAACGTTCCTCGACAACAGCGAACGGAATGTCGGACCGTGGCCGGAAGGAAACTTGGACCTTTTGGCAAAGACTCAACCCCGACGGCTCGTGCTTACCAGCTATAGGTACGTCACTTCGTGGCTACACGAGCCTCGAGAGAAAATTCTTGCTATTGTCCGTGCATTCAGCCACAGGCAAGGGCCACTACCGTGCTTGGAATTGCGAGACATGGATGTCGAATTGGATTACCATCGGGACGAACGGCCGATGCCAGCAGATACTTGGAAGTTCTCGGAGGACTTTCGCATCGCAGAGTTCAAGATTGCAAACGTGACGTGGTACCGACATGTAATCCATCGTGACAGTTCAGAGCGCCGTGGCTGGTGCAAGACGGGTTGGGAACTGTTTCCTCAAATTTGTGACGCGTCAGATGTCGTACGTGTACGCGTGTGTGACGAGTCGGAGCTCATTGAAGAAAGCTTTCTCGAAAGACCATATGAAGATTTGCATATTGATGGCAATAGCACGGATCATGATACCGAGACAGATCGCAGCACCACCGAAGACGGATTCGATGATTCAGACCGGTCCACAGACGAAGACGAAGATGAAGACGAGGACGAGGACGAAGATGGCGACGAAGACGATGACGAAGATGAAGACGAAGATGACGACCATGACAATGACGCAATGGACGAGGCATAGGCTATGATGGTTATGCATAGCCACTGCGATCGATTTGATACAAGGGGTCCATGTGCATAGTGTTGGCGCAGCTTTACGTTCGGTGACAGCTTCAACCTCCGCCAGGCTTCTTCAGCGCACCACCAAGAATACTTGGATCAAGCATCTTGGCTTCAGACACGTCGACACCACATCGCACCCACATGCTGCTCCAAAGCGCACCGACTGCTCTTTCTTCGGGCATGAAAACGACTGTATTCACGTACGATCGTGTCGTGTTATAGCAGTCTGGCATGTTGAATAGTTGCGCCTCGCAGTTGTCGCCTTTGTTCGAATAGAACACGCCGCATCGCGCTTCGCTTGGGAGAGTGATGCATGTGCCGTTCTTCCATGTTTCGAGGGGCGGTGGGAAATACGTCTTCTGCAAGAGCTCGCCGCGGCAGTGTTTAGGGCCGCCCGCGCCGGAGTACGTGAGGGCGAGGATCGGTATCTGTGGAGTGGTCGGCGGCCGAGGCTTAGGCGCGACGGACGGTTTTGGCGTAGCAATAGGCCCCAAGACACCTTCAGCACTCCAACTCGCGCTCATTTGTGGTTCCGGTGTGAAGCCAATCATCCCGTCCTGGGTTTCGGTCATCGTGGTGGGTACGAGCGTCGCGCCAGACACGATGCTGCTGCCGTTGTACACATCGCCGCGGTCGAAGTCTGTGCCGTTCAACAGCGCCTTCGCCGCGACGATATCATCGCCATCTCCGACTCTTGCAGCTTGCGCGAGGTTGATTTGTATGACTGGTGTGGTTGGTGCGCGTACTTCGATGGCGGTCGCTAGCGAGATTGCGATGAAGAGGAGGAGGGAAACGGACGACGCGATGAGGATGATGCGCCGCGGTATGGACGACATCGCGGTGGTATTACATTACTTTTGGAGATTTGCGAGGTTGAAGGGGTATGCGACAATGTCGAAGTTCGTGGGCGACGCCAAGGAAGCGTCGGGGGTCGCTACACTACGCGTTTCATCCCCATGTCTTCCCTAGACATCGTCGCAGGCATGCAGGCAATCTTTCCAGGCTTTCTTGATAACTGTATTCAGATTCCTTACCACTACTACATTCGGATGTATGATATTGCGCGAGTTCGCAATCTCGATACAGCAGCGGCTTAGACCGATATTTGTAGGTTCAGTCACAGGTCCGTCACTTGACCCTTCTACAGCTCGGTATCAGCCTTTATGGGCTATTGCTTATACTGTACACCTCAATTACATATGGGCTCTCCGTTGTCATGTAGCGAAAGCTGCACTAACGATTCGATATTGTCGTTACAATGAAAAGGGTAACGGCCGTCTTCCATTGCACGACAAAGCGATAGATTCACTGGAATGACAGCCATTGGTCTAAGCTCATGACAATACTTCTAGGTTTTGACGCGTATACACAGACCACTGGGTACTAATCTCCTGATCACTCGCTGTTGCCTAAGCACTGGTCAGTCCCCTGAGCGACTTACATCTCGATTAATTCCTGTCGACCATACTCAACCACCCTCAACCCGGAGATTCGTCTACCTTAAACCATTACCCTCGATATCGACGATTAACCTACGCCAAACTCATATACCTCTCGATGAAAGTAGGTGCAGACGAGACCCCGTCCTCGATTCCAGACATGGCTGCCGAGCTCGTAGACGCAAACCGACGAGCGCTAGCATTAGCCTTCAAGAAAACTGAGGCCAACAATTCGAGCACATCTGCCGCTCGACTTGAGATGATCAAGGCCGATTCTAGATACCATACGCTGAAGCGTCGCCAAAGGGTACTGCGTTATGAAGAATATACTGCTGCCAAACAATACAGCCAGTCTTGGTGTCAAAGCCTGTCTCAAGGTCTCTTTGATAAGCTCCCTCGCGAGTTGCGAGATATGATCTACGACCACCTTCTCCCTCATTCAGCAGAAGTGTCACTCCTGGGTCAGGATTGGCGCGTTTCCTCCGGCCCTAGATGGACGTTCAGCTCGTGGAACGACAGTGAACTCGATCCCATCCCTCATTATCTAAGGAGTGAGTTTATGGGCACGGCGTTTCAGAAAGAGATCTTGCAAGAACTCCACAGACGCGCAAAACATAGTATTTACCGCCCAAACGATGTGGAAGAGTTTCTGGAAAATGGCCTGCCGCTAGCATCACTTCCGGTCCGGGCTTTCGACTTCGTTCGCTCACTCACGGTAGAACTATCCTTCCAACCTTATCAGGACGTCAACAAACTCAGTTGGCGCAGAACGGGACATTTTGATCTTAGGCAACACCTTAAAGGAGATCCTCAGCACTTGGAATCTGTCGCTACCGAGCGTGACTTCAACGAAAAGGTCAAAGCGCTTGCTGTTATCGCCAAGATCAAGCAGTTGAACAAGCTCGAACTGCATATATCGATTTGCACCTGGACCACTAGAGTTGCGAGAGGCTTTGAGCGAGCTCTGGTTCCCTTTGTGCAGGATCTGCAAGACCACGGAGTGAAGGCTGACGGGGAAGTTCAGGCTATTCAGCCATATCGACGTGAATCCCGTCGTACCACTGAGATGTACGCTGGCTGGAAATGCGATTTTGCCAGAGTCGCGCTAGAACGCTACTAACTCAAGGCTGGTGTCTTCGTAAGTGACTAGCCTCATGGATACATTTCACACGCTTACTTCTCATAACTAGAACCTGTCTTGCATATATTGCGACTATCGATATGGTCGAAGCTCAATCCGTGTCGCCCCGGCTCAGCACAACAGTGTAGTTTCCACGCAGTCAATTATCGAGAGATTACGTCAGGACTATGCTCATGGTATGCTCTCGTCCGCCGTCTCATGACAGCATCAGGTAGAAACGCTGTTGATGTATGAGGCAGTACGAGAAAGGTCTCAACATAAGCGGCTAGCGATATATGTGCTGCTTGCTCACGACTTGGACGCATTGGATATATAAGATGAAGGATTTCTACTACTATAACAACTATTTGAGCATGCGATTCAGTTGCTGATTGCATAGCTTCCTTTGACGTATAGCTACGATGGCAATGTGAACCCGAACGTAAATTTTGAAGAGGTACTACATTTGAGACAATGATATACAGGCCACGCACGAGCCCTATACCATGTAAGATGCAATGATGCTAACCCCCTTCTGATCTCGCTGATTTCTGATCAACTCCGCCGCACTGTAGGCCCATTGAATACACATGCCTATAGCGCTCACTTCCCGCTTCTTAGTTGCCATCCTTCTGGAGTGTTAGTAGACACTTCTCGAAGCTAATCCCGATGACAACTTACAAACGCTTCAGCGACCAAGCTCTCCAGCTGACGCGTAGAGAGAAGCATGGTACTGTCATAAATGATCTTTTCCCGCTCAGTTGGGTATTGGTACATGTTCGCGCTGATGTACCGTACGGTTACCTTGCAACCCTTTTCCACAAGCTCTTGGATGTGCGGAAGCAGCACTGCTTTGTATTTACTAACTGTCGACGAGTGTAGGACTTTCACCTTGAGCTTGAGTGTAAATTTTGATACCTGATCAAGCCCCTTGAGGGTCGTGAGCCAGCTCAGCTGACTCTCGTAGTCTTCCTTTTTCCAGTTGTCTTCTTCCTTGCTGTACCAGATCCCTTCATTGGAACAGGCGATGTCCATAGACACAGTTACTTTGAGCGTTCGGATGTAATCTTTGGGTTGACAGGACGGATGAACAATCAGAGGACCATCTCTCAAAAATTGGGCCACGTCCTTGACATGTCCCACTTTATGAATGGCATGACGGTGGAAGAGCTGGGCAATTTCCACGGCGAACTCCTCACCCACGAACTTATCTCGAAAATAGTGTGCGAGTTCATCGTCGTTACCACGGCGTTGACTCCGTCCGCGACGGTCGATGGGTTGAAGGTGAAAGAAGTGATCGTTCATTGTGTTTGCCGGCAGAGGGACCTCAATTGGATAGATGGTGGCACTCGGACAGTCGCCGATAAGGTAGAGGTAGACTTCATCTCGCAGCTCCCGAGCGGTGACTAACTCCAAGAAGCGCGCGGTAAATTGACGATTCCATGCGCGCGAGCAGTCATCGGTTATCTTCTTATACTTACTAAGGAGAAATGTTATGTCAGTCATCAATCCATGACGCCGGGCGGCCCTGCACTTACGTTTCCAAACCCTGTTTCTCATGTTCAAGCGCACTTTGCGTAGTTTGAAGTGCATCTAGCTGCTTTTGCCGCTCTTCGATCTCTCTGGCAGTGGTATCACTTCTCCAAATGTATAGTCAGCTTCTTACCACAAAGATCAAAGAAAGTTGCTTACATCTTCTGGGCTTTCTGCAGTCTCTGTGCAAGGCTGCGAGACTGTCAGATTCTTTAATACTGTTTGTCGGTATCTCTCATGCCAACTTACAGCAAAATTGCCTGAGCCTTGGTGGTGAGTCGATCCTTCGGGGCCATTCCGTGAATGCTCTGTTGTTCAGGTAGTGTAGTGGCAAAAGTTGAAACGACAGAGGTATTCCAGACGATTGTGTTAATCTATATAGATTTATCGCGATGTAGAGTCGACGTGTGCTCAGTGTGTAACGTGACAGAGCCGCAAGCTAAGTAGGTGCATGCGTACTATGGTTTAGGCAAACACGGGGCTAGACGTAAGTGCGGGCGGTGTGAATGATGAGTCCACTCTAGTACTAACCCTCTTCTTAAAATGGACTAGATTGGGGAGCAAGAGACAGCCCAGCAGATATCGGATTATGTTAGCAAACTAAACATGAACATTCGTTTAGGCATCTTCTCCCTCAGCCTTCTCCTTCGCCTTATCCAAATCCAACGGCACCCTAACAACAATCTTGCCCCTCGCCCTCCCCGTCTTCAACTTCTCAAACGCCTTAGGCGCATCCTCCCATTCGAAAACCTCATCGACCACAGCTTTGACCTTCCCCTCCTTCATCCACGCTCCAATCTGGCTCAGCGCATCCGACGACGGCTTCGCCATCAACAACTGATAGCTGTTCTTGCCGCCGCCCAAGAATCCCGGCAACAGCATATTGGACCCCACATTCTTGATACTAGCAACGCTCATCCCCGCGCCGATTTGGACAAACTTGCCGGCTGGAGTGAGGAAAGCGGATGCGGCTTTGTAGAGGTTGGGTGGTGTGCCGATGTTGTCGACGACGAGGGTGTAGGTCTGGCCTTTGGAGGAAAGAGTTTCGATAACATCGCTGGTTTTGTAGTCGATGACTTCGTCGGCGCCTAGGCTCTTGCAGAGGTCGACGTTGGGCGTTGAGCAGGTGGTCGTCACGTGGCAACCCAGCGCTTTCGCGATCTGGATGCCGTACACACCCGTTCCGCCTGAGCCGCCGTTGATGAAGACTTTGTCGCCGCTTTTGACATTTGGGGCGATGGCTTGGTATCTGGTGATGGGGTTAGCATGGCTTTCAGCTGTGTTCTCAGGCTGCGCGGCCTTACTCGGTCAGCCCCACAATGCCAACGCCTGCTGCGTCTTCAACCTTCACGCTTTCTGGTAACCTTGCCAACATTTGTCTATCCACGGCTACGTATTGTGCCATGCTTCCTCCCGTAAGCGCACCAACCTTTGCGCCAAAGACAAATTCGCCAATCTGGTACTCGTCGACTTTCTTGCCTACTTTGGCGACCTTGCCGCAAAAGTCGGCACCGGGCGTGATGTCGGAGCCTACAAGTCGCAGAGGCATTGGGCCTTCGGTGACTTTATGGTCGACGGGATTGATCGCCATGGCGTGAACTTGGACCAGAATCTGCTCATCATGAAGCACTGGTTGTGGCACGGCCTCATTGATCTGGAGGTTCTTCTCGATGCCGCCATTGGTGCTGTTGTACTGCCAGGCCCTCATCGTGGACGCCATATTACTGTTTGGTCTGAACGGAGCTTGTCGCGATGGATTTCCGATAGATTTGGTGCCGACGATGCGCGCTGTCCTTGTTATCTTATAGCGTGGAAACAGGCATGCGTCATGACGATTTGCGTTGAGCGGGGCAAGCGCCACCGCCGTCTGTTAACACGAGCTTTGTGAGTAGACACCCATCTATCGGAGCTCCATTCAGGCGACCGAAGAAATCGCGCAGATTGAGCCTGGGTAGGACACCTACATCGTGGAATCCATTTAGGTGGGTATGCCTCCTTGCCCAATGGGTTGGCTTACTTGCGCTCGGTCGATCAAGGGGCATGCCCACATTGTCACCTAGCCCAATCGGGCGTACTCTGCGCAGCGACAGCAGTCTCATCATGAGTTCCGAGAAGGGATCAATATCAAGAGATGGTCATGAGCGAGATGATTATTTGTGTCACAATGGATTTTCAATTGATCGGTCCTGCACGTCAATGAGGAGCTGGAGGCCTAACAGCCGCAGCTCAGGCCGCCCTTTCGCCCTGCATGAAGCCTCTTACGCGTATGTGACAAACATCTGCTCAAAGCCAGTGACGTTCCACACACCGGTAATAGTGTTGAGTGTCAAGTTGGTTGGAGTGGTAGGACCACGTTGAAGCGCCCCACTCTCGACATGACCGCCTGCAGCAGCTACAGTTCCGTTGGTCCTCTCCAGATGATTGGCACCAGCCTTGACGGTGAAGTTTGCGAGGCTGATATCGAAGGGGTTGCGAGATGCGACGGATGGAGAGCCTAAACATCGTCAGCATGTGAGGCATGGTAAAGGTCATCATGTATCGACTTACCGTAGTACTGCGCATTGAGCTCCTCAGGAGAGATGAACAGCTCGTAGTACCCTCTGTAGTAGCCTTCAGTCCACTGAAGCTCCCGGTTATCACGCACAAGCGCTGCGGAACGGTCACTCGAGTTTGCAATCGATCTACCAGCGCCATAACCGCTGGATGAAACGGCCGTGCCGGCAAACTCGACGCCGATGGCACCAGCACCCGTCGCCTGGTCGTATGGGGTCTCGTCGAGCCAGACAAGATCAGACACCCAGTTGGCATGAGAATCGCCAGCCAAGAAGGCAGTGTTCGGGATCTCGTTGCTGTAAAGGTGATGAAGAGTGCGGTTGCGGTTGGCGGTGTATCCGTCCCACTGATCGGCGTTCAGCTCGTTGCTGTACACTGCGCTGTTGTTCATTCGGGAGAAGATAATCTGGTTGCCAATGATCCTCCAGGTAGCACCGCGTTCATGCGACTCGGACAGCTGGTTGTAGAACCAGTTTTCCTGGCGGCTACCCATGAGCGAGCGGCCAGCGTCATCCTTGAGATCCTCGATGTAGCCGTCGTTCCAGTTAAGTGTTGTAATAGATCGGTCGTAGTTGCGGGTGTCGAGCATAATCAGATCGAAGAGTTTGCCCATCTTGAAGTTGCGCCAGATGCGGAGGTTGTCATCCATGTCGACCTGGCGAATGCTGCGGTGGTTATTAGCGACATCAGGAACGGCCAAAGCGAAATACTTACGGCATCCATTCAAAGTAGGCACGGACAGCGTTCATCTTCCTTGAGTCAACGCTGACTCCTCCGAACTTCTTGAAGCTTTGTTCAGTGTTGTTCATGCCGCTAAAGCCATCGCGATAACCGTTGTTTGCAACCTCTGTCCATCCGTTAGTTGAGTAAAGGGGTGCCATGCTAAGCAACATACCATGATCATCCCATGTTGGAATCCAAGCAAAGTTTTGGTGAGCAAGGCGAAGGTCGTCATCAGTGCGATACTGGCCAATACGCGTTCGGTAGTCTTTGAGACGAATTAGTAGCTGTCAAATTCAAGCATCAGTTGCGTACGAACCGTATAGTGTGACAATCTCTCGCGACGGGTTCGTGGCGCGCGGGTCTTGGCCGAGCTTGCCCTTGGTGGACTCATAGATGTAATCACCAAGATGAACCTTCATCTCCAGATTAGCAGAGTCACAAATGCGCGTAATCATCGTACTTACGAAGAAGTCAACTTGATCTTTCCTGGCAGCATTGCCATATGCGTTGAAGTAACCGTTCTGCCAGTTGGAACAGGAGAAGATGGCAAGACCAACTTTGGAAACATCGTCGTCTTCGTCGGGGCTGGTCTTGGTCCTGCCGAGTGGGCTCTTGTTGGAGCTACCACAAACGTTGAACTGGTAGTAGTACTGGGTGAATGGGGACAGGTTCTTTGCTTCAATCTTCTCAGAGTTAGCTTGTCACTCGACAAACCCGCCGCTTAGATCTTACCTTGACGGTGAAGTCGATGTCGGAAGTGGTGTATGCTTGGCCTTGATCGACGATGCTGGAGAAGTTGCCGTCCGTACCAACGCGGTAGTCCACGCAGATAGGATTAGGTGAAGCCTTGATGTACTTCTCTGTCTCGTGGTTGTAGAAAGCTACATTACCCGTAACAGTCACGTTAGATCTGTCGTTCTCGAGAGATGGCGCAATGCGTGTCCAGAGAACGACAGAGTCGGGATAAGGATCTCCAGAGGCGACGCCGTGCGTGAAGCTTAGCTGAGTCGGATCCCATGGAGTCGCCCGCTTGATGAGACTTCTCTTTGCGACCTTCGGTACATCGATGCCAAGGCCTTCGTGTCGGCGAGAAGGCGAGTGGTAGTTCAGGTTGCCATCGAAAGATGCACACACGAGCGAGGCTAGAGGCGCCGCGGCAAGAAGGATTGAAAGCATTGCGAGGATCGAAGAAGCTTCGGTGACTCTCTTCTTACTTTCCAAAGTCCCGAGACTTCAGAAAGCTTAAGTACTTCCATCGCACTTCAACGTGCCGTCCTTCGCGTACAATTTCACCGCCTTCGTACTACTCCGGCCGCCAACATTACCGCATCGTGCATTCAGTACAGTTCTGACAGCAGCTGTGGCCAATCGCATAGAGTGCATTGTAAGTGTGTAAAAGAGTGCCTGTTGATCGTCAACCGCGACATATGCACGATGCGCATGTGCCGGGAGGATGAGCTGAGATTGGCCGAGCGCGACTTCATCCCGCTGGACAGGCTAGCCCGTTGTGGGGATGTGCAGCGCGTCGAACGTCGTTGATCCTGGCATGACATACAGTATGTGAGGAGTCAACGCGACGATGCGGAATTGTAAGGTGAAGTCTTTGGGGTGACAGGAGAAGAGGGGTGGAGGGTTGCTTGGCTTTCCAGCTCCCAGTCCGCGGAAAGAGATGGCGCTAAGATTAGAAGGGTTTAGCGCCAACCGCGCCGCATGCTAACCCTGGAGAACTCCATCGTCCATTCCTTCGACATCCACCCCGTCTAGCTTTCCGAAGAACTCCTCGATCTCTCTCTTTCCTGACATACACTTGCTGTACGTACGAATCGCATTGCAGATCTTGCCTTTCTTTCGATGCCCAATTCTCCGCTTCTAAAGCGCTTGCTTGCTTCTCTATCTTGATTCAACCAATCATTGCATCGTTCACACCCCGCCGTACACGTTCCCGTGTTATCCACGTTGCATCGTCGGAACTTCATTCGAGCAAGAGCTATCACGGCATCGCTGATGTCGTTGTACCTATGCCGACCACGGAATGTTTAAACATGGAACATTACTGCTGCGTGGGAAGCCCCCCGGCTTGCCTAGACCCTTCACGCTATGCAATGCGGTACCGCTTCATAAAAGTACCAGTCCCTGTCTTCTTCCTGGAGTTCGAATGAAACACACCATCTTCTCCAGGGAGGTGTATCAGCCTTTACCCTTTTCCAACCGGCGTGAGCTCCGGGACTATTACATTACGAAAGAAATGAGGACCAGAACGATCCTCATCTCCGGACCCAGATTTGCCATCGAGCAGGATTACCGGCGATTGTTAGAGGATCATGGGTTCAATCCGGGAATGCTTCTATCGATCTATCGCTGGAATGGGTTGATTAGGTCTTACACGGTTTTTGCAGTCATGCCTACTGTGGAGGATGTGGCCCGAGCTGTCGTAAACGTTGAAGGTGCACTCCTTTTTGACACCAAAGTCCGCGTTCAACTAGCCTATCTTGTTGAGAGATCCTTCTCCAAAGTACCACAGATCGAGTGGGGCTGGTATGCTACGAGTGGGCCAGGCATCGAGAATATACGGTTGCGTGCACCTTTGCTGTCCCCACCGGTCGATATATTTAGGCCGATCAAGGAGGGTACGTTCTGCCTCCATTGTGAAAGCAAATAAACGTTGACTAATCTGGTTCAGCCCGCCAGGTACTTGTGACAAGTTTTCAGGACGTAAAAGTCCGGGACTTGCGACTGGAAATTTATAATCTGTTCCACTCTTTTGATGTGGATGTCTTTGAAATAAGCTGATTGAAATCGGGGCAATGGTTTATAATTCTCAATTTTGTTAATGCTGAGCAAGCAGAGATCGCTCGAAAGACGTACAGCACGTACACGTTACCGAGCGGTAATCGAATCAAGTGTGCATCTACGAGGGTACCAAAGCACTTCTTAAAGGATATGCCTTGGGCATCCAGTCGGAGTGAAGGGTGAGTCGCTCACCCGCACAGTTTTGGCCGCGATACTAATGGTGTCTTCACTAGGCGTGAGTCCCACTCCGAGCGAGGTCTAGTCACGGGTAAAAACCTCGAGCATGTAAGCCATCATCCTTTTACTGTCGCCGCTCTTCAAAACAGCGAAGTGGACATTGCTAACCCAAACGATAGCTGCAAGAGGATGTGTTTCGCAAGTGGTTATTGGGCAAGAAGGATCGAGGCCTTTGGGTTCCTGGGTATGATGCCAGTGTACTTGACGAATACCGGCTAATTGCGACGACAGGCACAAATACTAGACTAGATAGCAATGCAAATCTCTATCAGGAAAGTTCTAGACATACATTACATGTAACAACCACGCAAATTACACTGCTTGCAACGTTTTAAGATCTGCTAACATAAGGCGTGGCATGATGGCTACATACACATCACCCCCACAAAGCTACTCTATTCCACTAGTCAACCTTATAAACAAGCTTGACACCCGAAACCTTCCCATCCTTCAAATCCTGTAATCCCTGCGGCACACCCTCCAACCCACTCCTCACCTCAATCGGATGCGTCTTCAGCTTGCCTTGGCCAAACCACTCCTCAGCCTGCTTCCAGAACCTAGCACCAAATTCGTAGTCCTCTTGACTAGCGCCAACCTTCTCACTGTACGCCTCGCCCAGCGCCGTGTAAGCGAACGTAAACTTGGTCTTCACATCGCTCCTCGGGTAGTTGTTCACGGGCAGAAGAGCAGACATGTGACCGCCCGTGGAGCTAATTGCCGCAGCGGTGATGTCGAATGAGTTTCCTTCGGCGATACAATCGAAGGCCAGTTTGAGCTTGTCGTTGGTAGCTTCGCGGATCTTAGCGCCCACATCAGCGTCTTTGTAGTTAAAGACCTGGTCTGCGCCTAGTTTGCGGAGGAGATCGAAGTTGTGCGGTGAGGATGTTGCGATGACCTCGCAGCCTGTGTGCTTTGCGTATTGAATGGCGAGGGTACCTGTTGCGGTGGAGCCGCCATAGATGAGGACGGGAGTTGGTGATTGGACCTTTGCAGGCGGGAAGGGTAGGCCGAGCTCTTGGTAGAGGCCTTGAGCTACGGTTGTGATGCCAACGCCTAGAGTGGCGGCATCTTCGAAGGACATGTTGGAGGGGATCTTTAGATTGATTCCGGTCTTGGCTTTTACGTGCTCGGCGAAGGCGCCGTTGGAGTGGTCTGCTGGGTCGCCTAGGGTGTGTTAATAACCAGCTTCTTTGCTGTTCAGTGGTGTTCGTACCTCCGCGAACAAATCCAGCAATGCGGTCTCCAACCTTGTAGTGTGTTACATCCTTGCCAACTTCCTCAACTTCACCAGCATAATCGCATCCAGCAATAGCACCCGGCGCCGCGGCCCTATCGATGTTCTTCCAATCCGTCGGGTTCAGTGCTACAGCCTTTGTCTTGACAAGCAGCCAATTCTCAGCCGGAAGCTTAGGAATAGGGACGTCATTGCGCAGTTCAGATACGCCTTCAGAGACGTGTACAACTGCTCTTTGTGTAGACATGTTGCGTATGTGAAAAGAACTTGGGATTCTGGTATGTAAGTTTCGGAATTTGGTGAGATGGGTGAAGATGGTTTTCATGGTTTATAAAACTAGACTGATTGAGATCCATTTCTGCTATGATGCAAGATGTACTAGTGGATTTGTAATGGGAGGGGACTACCGCGTCATGCAGCCTTCTTTGGGACTACCCGTGGACGGGCGGAGCGGAGTATGTTCGGCGAATTCTGTGGAGCATGCTGAGTATACTGGAGGATTAGTATCTGGCGATTGACTGTGAAGTATCGCAAGTATCGGTATGGCATGACATGGTTTTTGATTCAACAAGTGTGTGGCGAATGTGACAAGCCCGTTGTGGTAGTGGGTGACGGTCGGTAGATGTGAGTTGGAGGGTCCAAGCTCGGGCTCTGCGCTAAAGCCTGGCGCAAGGGTCCAGCATCGCGACAGCTCCACGCGCGTAGCTTTCCTACTCTAACCCCAGCATATACAATTGTCCTGAAGCTTGTCAAGTGCTTAGACTTCGATTGCGACCATGGACGAACCTCAGCGACCGCCAACGCCTGATGACGAAGACATCAAGCTCAACTTCTTCCCCGACCCCCCGCCTTTCTACAAGCACTTCACCACCGAAAACCTCACGCGACTCAAAGAAATTGAGAAGGAAGCTGCGCCCGAAGATGACGAAACGAAATCACCGCCCTCATATCCATCGACGAAGCTCACCGCAGAGCAAATCCTCGCCCTACCGACCGAACTTCGCTACCTGATCCCACCCGAACCGCCCGCCGACGATGCCGAATTCCACGTCTTCGGTACAAAAGAAAAGGCAAAGGGCAAAGATGTCTTCCAGCAGAACATGGACTTCATAGCCGAGCAGCTGAAATGGCAAGACGTCTTCCCAGATTGGACGTACGAACAACTCTACCCTTCCTCCTCCACCGAGTCCACGACCGACGACCCCTCCGCGCAACCACCTACGGCGAACAACTCCGCGTCTCTCGACCGGCAAAACTACCTCTTCAGGTTTCTGCGCAGCATACTCATGAGTTACATATCGCTACTGGGCATCGTGGCCGCGAACCCGACGTCAGAGCAGAAGGATCAGAAGCTCAAGGATATTATGACGCTGGTTGCGAATATACATGCGCTTATCAATGAGTACCGGCCGCATCAGGCGAGGCAGACGCTCATTGCGAAGATGGAGGAGCAGGTGCGCAAGAAGAGGGAGGAGGTCGAGGGTGTGAGGAGGATGGGGGAGAAGGTCAAGGAGGTGCTTGCTGGGTTTGGTGGGGTTGATGGAGAAGACAAGTCGGGTTATGGGGGTGAAGAGACTATGGAGGATGATATGAGGGCGAGGGAGGAGGACAGAAGGCGGGTGCAGAGGGGCATGTGGGAGGCTATTGGTGAGGTCGTAGGATAAGACGCGCCATATCAGGCAATTTTCAAGACGAGTGTCATTGTTATACGTGGCAGCGGAAGCTGGTGTCTGCTGTCCACGCGCGATCGATGAGTTCTGCCCGTACCCCTGAAGCCGGCACACAACGTGTCTGCCGCATCAGCGCGAAGAAGCGTCGGGGTATCTGTGATAAACACCGCAGACGTTCAACCTCAGACCCACTGCGCCTAGTATACATCGCAAGCAAGCAGCCGCCCTGCTGGGGTCTGGCAAAGTGCTGGGCATCTAGCCATGGATTGCTCTGGATTACACCGACAACATAGACACCTACAATGACCCATTCTTCCACATACGACCATAGGATCATGAAAATTAGGCTTCCCGTCCGCTCAGCCATATACAAGCATGATACCGGCGGATTAGTAGTTAGGTGGGTGACCACTAGCGAATCCCCGCTGTTGTATGTTTTTGACATTTTTTGCCAGTTCATCCATCTTTTTGCTCCCCCGGCTATGACGTCATAGCACCTGCCGCCCAGGAACACCAATCCAGCAGCTCCCCAAGGTTGGCCCATGATCATTCTCAGCCACATCCAAAGCCACATTTTTTTGATCAGCTGTTTCTCCATCGTTCATCTCATTGTTTCGGAACCTCCCGCTGTCGCATGCGCCGGTTAATGTTGTGCTTGTGACACCAACGTAAGGCTGAACGGATTCCAAGGTTGGCACGCGCTCAGCCCTGGTGCGCAGACCGCCAAATACTCGATAAAGAAGGCAACCACAGCTGAGTCTTTGGGCGAGTTCAGCCTCTGACCGACTTGTCTTCAGCCTACAGACGCCTAGAGATAAGCAAGTAAGACGGGGAGGATTGCTATTTATCCACACGCGACCGCGTCATTTCTCTCAAGTCTCTACGCGCTTCTTTGGTTTACCAATTCACGTTTCGTTAATCTTCTAAGTCTGCGCTGCGCGCAACTTTTCCTTACCAACTCTTCGCCATGCCTTCCACGACTTCAACGAGGCCAAGTAAACGCCTAGCCATCTTCTGCGACGGAACATGGGTAGGTCGCGAAACCCAAGTCGAAGACGCGCCTCCAAGCAACATCCGCCAACTCGCCAACATGGTCGGCGAAGTACAATACTCCACCGACGACAAGACAGCCGCAAAAGTCCACCACATAAAACCGCATAAAACAACAACCAGCAGCTCGACCCCCGACATCATCGCCGGCTACCAGGAAGGCGTAGGTCTTAACAAGACCTTTCTGCAGTACATCTGGGACGGCGCAACCGCCTCCACCATCAGCGACGAATGCATAGCCGTCTACCGCTTCATCGTCGAAAACTACACACCCGACCATGAGATCTGGTTGTTTGGATTTAGTCGCGGCGCCTTCACCGTGCGTTGCGTCGCCGGCATGATCAACAACTGCGGCATCATAAAACGACGTCCCGAATACTCCGACGCCGAAGTCCAACGCCTCTGCTACGAAGTCTTCCGCACTTACCGCAGCAACCTCCCTGTCGACGCCCCCAAAAGCGAGGAATGCCAACGATGGAAAGGCCTCGGCGATAGAGTATGGCAGGTCAAACGGCCAATCCGCTTTATGGGGATTATAGATACAGTCGGCGCACTCGGTATCCCGCGCCTGAACGCTGGAATAGGATTCGACTGGTCCCCCTTCGAGTTCTTCGATCAAACCGTTTCCAGCGTCGTGCAGCACGTGTACCACGCGCCCTGTCTGCACGACCGTCTTTGGATCTTCCAGCCTTGTCTCGTGTACCCCAACGAAGACGACGAAGAGGAGAAGGACAGAGCCGTGGTAAACCAACGCTGGTTCCCAGGCACCCACTACGACGTCGGCCGCATGACTTTCCGCTTCGTGCGGCAAAGCCCCGCGAACTGGATCGAAGATGCACTGGGCTGGCTTCCGAATCTCCTCTCGCGGACTATCTATCCGAATGAAGTGCTCAGCGATGCGGTGTTACGGTGGTTAGTCCAGGGGGTTCGCGACGTAGACAACGATTCCCCCACCCCGTTAATGCCTAATACCGAGCAACACATCTCCACTCTCAGCACGCGGCTTGGCGAATCTTCGTTAGCATTGCCAAAAGAGCCTGCAGCACCGAGTGCACGCACAGGAAGCGGCGACATCTACGGCGACGTCCTCGCCTACGCCCCCGGCGGCGTGCTCTTCAGTGCTATTCAACGGACTTCCCGCTCCATCACTGCTACCCTGAACAACATCTTCCCCCAACTCGGCGACAACCTGCAGGGCCTACTGGGTATAAAGACGCTGGTGGGTATTCTGACGGCGACGGCCGATCGCCGGATACCGGGGACGCAGGCAGATGTTTATCCGTATATGGAGGAGGAGAGTGTGGTGGTTGAAGGAGGGAGGGAAGTTAGGTTTAAGGTGGAGGAGTTGGCTAGACTGAACGAGAAGAATGAGAGGGGGGTGTTGAGGTATCCGAGTCAGACGCTTGAGGCGTTTTTGTTGTGGAAGAGGGTTTTTGGGAGGGAGGAGAATGAGTGACGGTAAGAGAGTGGTAATCGAGGGGGTTTTCGGCTTTACTGTAGATATTGTGGTGGTGATAAGGGTATATATTGTTTCTTAGTTGGCTTCAATATGGCTTCGCTTTACTTGCTCTTGTTCATCTGGAAAGCAGCTTCATTCGCAAACGCCTTCTTGTCAACGACTTGATCCCTAGTTAAATATCTATTAGATTCATTCTATACTCTAAATATATCCATCATCAACGTAAAAGAAACCTTTCATCTTGCACAAACACATTTCGTCCCCAATGAAACACGATGGAGGCAAGACTTACTTCTTGCCACGGCCTCCGAAACCCCATCGAATCTGATTCGCCCAGCGTCCCTCAACACCGAGATCATCAGCGCACTGCCAGACGAAACCAGGGTTCTTCTGGAACATGCGACCGATGAAGGCAACGTCGAGGTTATCGTTCTCCAGATACCCGTTCGCTTGCTTGCCATCGGTGATACTGCCCACGGTGCCGACCGCCATCTTGTCTCCCACCTTGTCCTTGACTGCCTTGGCGAACGGCTCCTGATAACCTGGCCCACCGTGGATGTGCTGTTTCTCGTGGAGACCACCGGATGAAACGTCGAGGAGGTCTACGCCCCGATCAGCGAGTATCTCAGCGAGTTTGACAGTCTGGTCGACGGTCCAGCCCTCGATGCCGGCTTCGTCGAGCCAGTCTGTTGCACTGATGCGGAGAACAAGTGGCATATCCTTAGGAATAGTCTTGCGGGTTAAGTCGACGAGCTCAAGCGTGAGGCGCGTGCGGTTCTCGAAGGAGCCGCCGTATTCGTCGGTGCGGTGGTTGGAGGCGGGGGAGAGGAAGGTGTGCAGCAGGTAGCCGTGTGCGTTGTGGATTTCGATGGTGTCGAAACCGATGTCTACGGCGCGCTTGACGGCGTCGACGAAGGCTTGCTTGAAGGCTTCGATGTCTTGTTTTGTCATCTCCTTGGGCGTGCAGTGCTTGTCGTTGAAGGCGATGGCGGAGGGCGCGTAGACGTTGTCGGGCCAGCCGTTTAGTTCCTTCGTTGCGATGTCGCCTTTGCTGAGCCACGGGGCGACGGTGCTGGCTTTGCGGCCAGCGTGTGCGAGTTGGATGCCGATCTTCTGGCCTTGAGAGTGCGCGAATTCTACGATCTTGCGCAGCGGCTCCTTTTGCGAATCTTTCCAGAGACCGCAGTCTTCGGGTGTGATTCTTCCTTCGGCTTGTACGGCGGTGGCCTCGACAAATGTCAGACCGGGACCGCGCTGGATGATACCGCCCAAGTGTGTGAGGTGCCAGTTCGTCTGGTGACCGTCTTCGGCGGAGTATTGGCAGAGAGGGGAGAGGGCGAGGCGGTTCTGGATCGTCATGCCACGGAGCTTGAGGGGCTGGAAGAGTTTAGGGATCTTGGAGCTGCCGTCGAGCATGCCAAGGGCTGTTCCGGCGACGGGCTCTTGTGCGGGAGTGAAGTAGGGGATCTGGATGGGTCAGCTAAGCAAAGGCATGGGGCTTGGATGTATGCATACACCAGGAGCGGCCTTGTTCCTCAACTCATCCTGCTTGGGAACCTGTTCGCTGTTCTTATCCTCGGGGATATCCTTTGCGATCGCATGATGCGAGTGCGGCTTGTCGGTATCAGCCTCGATTCCCATTATGGCGGTTGTCGGTATGTAGAGTTGGATGTGTGAAGTGTGAGGAGTGTTGTGTCGAGAGTCCGAAGCTCAATGGATATGGAAAGTGGAGGGTGGGTGGACAATGGCATCTTTATACGCTCCTGCCATTCTTCTCGAAAGTACCGGCATGACGTGCGTGTTTGGACATTGTTACCATAGAACCCCAGCGGCGGGGCATCTTTGGCGCCCCGCCTTCCCCGTTCGGCATGGTTTGTCACTAGCAGTCCATCATCGCGCTGCACCCTGATTTGTAAGACGCACGTTGTCGCATTCGCCGATAGGCGTCGGGTAGTCGAGTGTGTTGTTGAGAGCGCGCGTAACTGAGCGATGGTTTGCTGTACTTTGGTTGAGCCAGTTAGGAGTCTGCTAGGAAGCTTAGACATGTGCTGACAGAGATAGCCGAGTAACATAAGCAATCCTTCTCATGATCTGCATGCATCCGTCATGTTGTACGCTATATAGCCTGGAGCTTGTTCGCCTCTTCTTCGGAATACCTAAGCGTTTGTACTTGTTCGCTACTTACTGAGCTTCACGCATCATGTCTCAGAAGCTGGAAAGGCAGTCTTGATCTTCCTTACTAAGCATGATGATATACCCGGCGGCTACTTGGCCATTGCGACGCGGCTCAAACTCGGCCCAAGCCACGCCGCCGAACTCTACCGCTCCAAGCCATTAGTGCTGGAATCGATTCTGTCTCACCGACTTCCCAACACAGTATACCAAGTCTTTTACGCTGGTATTGACCCTGCTAAATATGCGACGAGCGTAGAGCGTAAAGCTTCGTTAACCATGGCGTCTTGTCAAGCTTTCTCTCGTGTAAGCACTATGTGTGACACAGCCTATTCAGCTTTGAGTACTACCCAACCAACGCACGCGTCGCGCACCATCACGTCTGCCCGTCCAGTCTCGGAGGCCAATTGAGCACTCGATACCCAGATCCATACAAGTCATCTGGATCCTCATGCTCGATGACTGGAACCCTCGGTAACTTGAGATAGCAATTGGGCTGAGCTTCAAGATCAGGCCTGTACGTTTCGGTCTCTTTCTCTGGTCGAAGTACAGCGTAGCTTCGTGTCGCGAATCCATTCTCAACACCGTTGCACTTCATGTATATATTCCCTACGCGCCATTCGCTTTCGATATCCGAGTCCGCCAAATCATACGCGTCCTGTGCGAGTTCTACAGTCGGCTGGACGATGCGAAATCCGTTCAGCTCTTCTTCCCACCGCAGAACTTCCTCTACCAGATCACGGGGATCTTGATTGCGCCACCGAGTCGTTCGCATCTGGTAGCCGTGATCGGGAAACGGTCTTGGGAACCTGACCATCATCAAATTCAAACTTTTCATATCATTCCGGATGGACCTCAATGACCAAAGGATTCGTCGGTATGCGCTTTCTGTCGTCAAGGGACCTTGGATGAACATGGAAAGGCGTTCGAGGTTCGGAAGACTTTGGATGGCTCTTGCGATACTAGGGCTTGGTGCTGATGCGTTGAAAGTCTCAATGCTCCATGGAGATGGTAAGCCGTCTGTCTCATATAAGAATTGATGCTGGCCAAGCTCGCGGAACTGGAAGTGAATGTGCAATGAGCGAATATGGGATAGGTGCGATGCAAGAGCGGCCCGACGGAAGTCAATCAGAATCGTGTTGTGTAGCATCGCGAAAGTGTTTGATTCGTACAGCACATCAATGGTTTCTCGGTAACTAGATGGAACTTTGTTAGTTGCAAGGCTGGATTCTCGCACGCGCATGTCTCTCTTACACTAGCTGGCATGACTGGAGCACCCCTAATACGTTGGTTCTCTCACGCTTGCCGTGCATGTTTGCAGCATAGTTTGTGTGGACTGCCTGGACGACCGCTGGTGTGATGTTCGACACCTCACCAGGGCCCTCATCCTCCAGGAACTCGTAGGCGATTCTGCCGTTCCTGTAGTACAATGCGATGTGCTTTTCGCCTAACAGATGTTTCCAGATAATAGAACGTAGCTCGGCGGGCAGATTCAAAAGCTTGCTCTGCGACTGAGAGCTTGCCAAGTCGTTGCGCAACGATAGCGGGATGTATGGAGGTTCTGGGGTAACTCTCTCCGGAGTGACACTGTGAGGGATGCTCGGCCAAAGTCGATTGCAAAGGCAAGCCGTAAGATTCCACGGAAGACAGACAAAGAATTTGGCGCCTCTGCGCCATTGAGGTGCTTTACTCAGCCTACTCCGCCGTTTTTTGGTGTCGAAGATCTTCATAATATGATGGAAAAATTGTACATGCTGCCCGTCAAGTTATTGGCAAGTGCAGTCGGCTCTGCGGGGTTATACGGCGCAGTTCACATCAGCTCGCATTGCAGGGGCAGGTACGAGTCGTCCACTAACAGGAAGCCGCGGGCTGCTGCCTGCAGGACTCGTCCGCTGCGCCGCATGCACACCAGGGAATGTGTGAACTCTTCACCGCCGTAGCACAACATTCATGATTTCCTGATCACCTGAAGGCAACGCGCGGCGGCAGTTCGACAAAGAGAATACGCCTTTGCCTCAAACCAGGGCCTAGCATTTTGAGCGAGATATCGACCCAACATGCGATTCTACACAGCGGCGGAAGAGGCTGCAGCACGAGAAAAGAGGAAGGAACAGGAACGCCTCGACAATTCTCGGACTGCGCGCTGGGCCAACTACACCAAACGCTTCCTAAACATGACAGCCCAACTCGCGAATGAGATCCGTGACGAGCGGATGATAAGACTAGTAAACAAAAGCATTGCACAAGAAGCGGAAGAATTGCGAAAATACAAGCCTCTGAAGTTGCGCTCTCGCAAACGTTGCACGCAGAAGAGAAGCGCCCTTCTTAGTCTGCCAGCCGAGATCCGAATCATGATCTGGGAGCATCTCATGGCCGGAAAGTTCATCGTACTTTATCGAAAGTGGGGCGATGTTACATCCATCTTCGTGGACAAGGATGATGCAACCTGTGTTGACAGCGCCACCTCCTCCATTATGAGGAGCATAGCGATGCCTAGATCGAAATCAGGCGTCTTTTCCTTACTCCAAACGTGCCAGACCACGTAAGTCACCGAGACATAGCGACTTTGCGGAAGTCTAGAAGCTGATGGACTAGATATCTGGAAACGATCACGATGCTTTATCAGGACAACACCTTTGTCTGCCTTGATAATCGCGTGCTGGTTGAACTGTGTAGGGAACCACCTCGGTTCAACATGTCTGGCATCCGCTCCTTGCACTATTTCGTCGGTATCCAAAAGTTTCTCTCGAGTGAGACGTCATTGTCAGAACGCGAGATGATCCCATCCCCTACCCACGCCGAGGAATCAGAGAGTGTCAGCAAGGTCTTCCATGAAAGGTTCCCAAAACTCGAAAATCTCTCGATATTTCTCTACGGACCCCTTCGCGACGGCGAAGACTACACCAATATGCTGGCGCACTTACAGAGCATGTATCAGCAGCGGATCTCGATAACGATGAACGCGTTGGACATGCCCGAAGGCTATTTGTACAGCGATCGGCTGACTTGTCGCATGCACCGTTCGACTACTGTCCGGATACTGGAGGGCTCCAGACGTCCCGCGTATAGCGCGGTGCATCCGCCTGAGGTCGAACTTGATGGCCCGTCAGTCGAAAACTTTACTTGGAGAGCTAACACGCTATGGCTACGACCTCATGAGCAGACAGGGGAGGTAGGGGAGGCAAAGAAACTGGTGTATGTAGTACTCAGGCCCGAGGATGAATCAAGGAGGACGATGCAGAGTCCTGAACCGTCAATACTCTGGGACGTTATTCCCGACAGCTAGGGGAGTAAGCAATTACATCAATGCTGACTGGTTGTCTGTGCATGAACCTTCCACTTCCTGTTTTGGGCTCGCATACACGTTGAAGGAGAGTTGGACTGCCGAGTGGAGTCGGATGCATCGGCACTCTCCATCGCCCGTCGATCTGTACCCAGCAAGGCGACGTCAATGCAGACATGACGAAGGCGCCTGCCTGGTCAGGAAGCCCAATGATGCGCATCACGCGTGTTTCGTTTCGAGATGGCTGAGGCTTCAAGGCTGAGGCAGCCGATGTTCCCGATGCTTCCCACGTAACCGGTCCTTCTGCGCGTGACGTTATGTGGGAACTTGCCGGCAAGGCCGAACGCCCTTTTGGAAGCTTTGCATGCACGCCTCGGACAGGGAGTGTGGCATAACACGCCGAAGAGCAGGATGATACGCTTTTGTTGCAACCGCCTGTGCCACAGCCACAGGTGGTGCGAGAAGGCTCTCTGGAGGTCAAGTTCGCAGTGGGGCTCTTGTCTACATGGCGAAGTAGAGGCGGCCAAAGCGGTGATAGGGTCTTTGTTAGATGGAATCGCAATTTACCCCACGGCGATTGCGGCGCATGATGAGAGGAACAGGCTAGCGGGCTGCTATCTTGGGCAAGGTGAAGCATGGGGCCAAACAAGGACGGATGTGGCGCCGGCCAATGGCAGACAAGCCTCAACCCTCCGCCAGCCGCTGCCCTCGAACGCGACCGAGTATCACCTGTTGACGCTCCCTCGACACCACTCGTGGCCGTTTTGTGCACCATCGACAAACGTAGACGCCTGCGCTGCGATTCACTCACTTGCTCGCGCCATAGCATCTTGTACTCCATTCGTGTTGTGTTCACCTTGCGACTGCCGCTGGATACCCCCTCGCGCCTGCCGCTCCCTGACGCCCGTACCCACTCGTTCACCACAACTGTAGTCGTCGCATTCACCACGGCGCAAAGCCAGCAACAATAGCCCGAGCAACAACAATACCACTGTTGTCGCTATACATATACGTACGCAGCCATCGGACACGCCTCTTCCGCTGTCACCGCTGTTCAAGCCTTGCGCATCTCAAACACGCAACGCTCCACCCACGCGCACACGTCTCTTGTCATGCGCACGGCACTCTGGTAGCATTCCGAACACCCACCTTTTTGGAAAGCCCTCCGTTCCCGGCCACCCGCCGCAATCCTCCGCCTGCTTAACAAAACTACCGCCCCTGTCGCTCTTTCCCTCGCTCGCTAGTGGTGAGCAGCCGGCCTGTCACCACCATATCGCGAATACTCACTCGACAACCGAAATTGCCTCCTCCTTTTGGCTACAACAACCAACCCATGTCCTAGCGACCAAGTCACTCCTTAGACGAACAGCTGGACTGCAGGCCACCGTACCGCTGAGCGGATACTTACATACACACATACGTACATACCGACTAATACCGAATCGCCAACATGGGGTGCTGCGGAGACCGCGAAAAGGGAACTACCGTGACGGAGGAGCAGAAGTGGACTTATATCGTAAGCACTTGAGCGCGAATATGGAAGCGCATTGCTAATTGTCCTAGAACTTGTCCGACTTCAAGTCCACATCTTGCCTCGCACCCTTCTCGTACGCCTGGCTGTGGATTCTCGTCGTCATCTCATGCGCCGTCTACGCCGCCGATGCCTTCACCGCCGTCAACCTCCTCGCTTTCGACAAATGGACTAGCCAGGTCAAGCCTACCGTGCCTTTCGACATTGCCAAATGGATCTTCGCCATCACCATCATCGTCTCCTACGTCTTTCTCGCATACCGATGGATCCGGGCTCTGCGCGTCATGCGGACAGGAAGTGTCACCGAATGCTACCTCGAGCCATTGGCTGCTATACTGCAGAGTATGCGCATCACAAAGACTGGCCAGGGCTGGCGCCGCTTCCTGGTCTTCGCAGAGTTGACCAAGAGTAAAAAGGGTGCTAACTACATCGCTCTCTTCGTATACTTCCAGTTCAAGAGCGCTCTTCTCATCATTGTCGCCCAGGGACCTCGCATTGCCCTCAATGCCATGACTTTATACGCCGTCATGCAAGCGCAGCTCATACCCGTCGGCGAGCACGCGTCAGAAGATCGCTCCAACTTCGAGCAGTTCTTCATGAACATCAAGCTCATGGTCGAGACCGGCAACAAGCAGGAAACGGTCATCTACTTCACCATGTTGTTCTCTCTCGTCATCTGGGTCATCGCTGCGCTGGGTCTCATTATCGCTGGTATCTTGTACCTCTTCTTCCTCTGGCACTACATCCCCAAGGCTGATGGCAGTCTTACCAACTACTGCCGACGCAAGGTCGAGACCCGTCTGGAGCGTATTGTGGGCAAGAAGATCAAGAAGGCCATCGAGAAGCAGAACCAGCAGCTGAAGAGGGAGGAGGAGAGGGCCATCAAGAAGGGCGAATTTGACGCTTCCAAGTCCCGGCCTACGCTACCAAAGCTCGAAGGCGACGATGACGATACATCGACCGTCTTCTCGCTGCAACGATCTGATACGATGCAGACCACCGCGACACTGCCCCCGTATACCCTCGCAAACACACCTTCATACAGAACAAACCCGGAGCGATCGAACACCTCGAACACTTTCAACACCATGAACTCGGGCCGAAACTTGATGAACAAGCCGTCTCTGCCCACGCTAGACGAGCGACCTGGCATGCCAGAGCGGGACGCACAATTCACAAACTTCTCGACTGCCAGCTTCGCTTCGAACGCGCCAATGCTGAACCAGGCAGGAGGTATGGGCAGGTCGTCGCCTGCACCCCAAATGCCACCTCTAGACCGTAACGGCACTGGGTACTTTGGCCAGCAAGACAACCTGCCATACCAGTCCGACCGACCTTTCACACCAATGTCACAGGGCAGAGCGTCCCCACTCCCACCACGTGGCCCCATGCCCCCTGTGGATACAAGCTACAATAACGGGCGATACGAGAACGATCCTCAACTCATCACTCCCCTCGATGCGCGGAATACACCACACCAAGCTCACCCCAACCGACCGTACCAAGAGTTCAGCCCCTACGACAGCCGGGGTCCTCAGATGGGCCCGGAGTATGAGCTGTCACCTGTCGATGTCAACCCCACAGAAGATATCTCGCAACACTACTTCTCGGACTCGAATGGACAAGCCGACTACCAGCCACCTCAAATGCCCAGCTTGTTAAGAGCTGGCTCACCCGCCCCATCACAACCCATGGGGCTACCATCGCAACCACGTTCAGGTACCGCGCCTCCACGATCTGGCACCGCGCCACCCCGAGCTGGTGTCCCAGCATCACTGCAATCTGCAATCCAGCGTCGCGAAGCCTCGCAACCTTTCCCCAACCGAGGGATGAACGGCTCAGCGCCACCTCAACAACAACAACGAAGTGCAACAGCACCGATTCAACAACCAGGTTGGGCTCAGGGACCTCCTGCCCGTAGCTACACACCTCAGGGTCCCGGCCCCCAACGCAGCTACACACCCGTCTCTGGACCCCAACAACAACAACAGCAACAACGCAGTTACACCCCAATTGCGCCTCGTGGCTACGACAACAGCTACAACTACTGATCTCCCTCATTTCATTTTATCTCATACAACGTTTGGAATCACTACATTCATGCATCTCACGGCGTTCACTTCTACTCTCCATCTGTCATCTTTGTGCCTGAGGCCGCCCAAACCCGATTCTTTTCTTACAACTCTTACCTTCATACGCACGACGCTTTCTCTCCTCCACTTCAATGTGTGTGTCAGTGAGAGAAATGTTTAACGACCTTTGTTCTGTTTTCTACTTTCGCTCTTTAGCTTGGTTTCGAGATACCCCCCAACCCGCATGGCTGGCCTCGGACGTCCTTTCGCTCTTTGATTTTACGCGTTTACCCGGGGGATTTGGTTGGAATGACTTGGTGGAATTGGATGATTTATCGGAATATGTGGAGGGTTTGTGGATGGTGATGAAGAGATGGAAATCTAGGCTTAGGCTTAGACTTGGGCTTGTATAGGTAGCATGATTGGGTCATGCTCAAAAGCAAGGATGTTTGCGCTGGGAAAGGCGCGCATATGTGTATTATATACCCACTTCTTTTGCGGAGAGTTGAGAGCAATGGAAATTGTGCATACTCATCAACAGCTTTTCACCCCACTGGCTTTTTTCTCACTGTACATTCGTTGGGGATGTTTCGCTCTCAGCTTCATTGCGGCCGATCACCTCGCCGTCTCTAATGACAACTTTTTACCATTGTGTCTAATAACACGAGAAACCACGCTTCTGCTATTTCTTTATCTCTATCTTCGAAGCTTTCAATTTCGTGTCTCAGCAAGAATCACATGCAACGCCGATTCAGTCGATCAAGCCCGTTACACACGTATTCTTGTTCCAATAATCTCGTTTTGGGCTGGGCCGCTGGGGTTCAACGGCAAAAGCAAAGCTGTTCGCGGAAGAAACGAAGGGGATGGCTACCGAGCATCTGGGTGTGATTCGCAGCGGCTTCACGCATATACTCCAAGGTTCGGTGTTTGTTAGTGTGGTATCGCATGCTTCAAATGAGGTGTTGAGCAACGCCCTACTGCCGTCGAGGCTGTTGAAGCGCACTGGGTGGAGTGGTGCCCGCAGATCGAAACTGGACATGGAGTAGTGTGTCGCGCGAACGGGGCTGTGTGGCTTGATATAACGTTAAGCATAACGTCGTCGCTTGTAATCGGTTCTTGCTTGGAGTGGGCTTGCTGTACATGCGATGGGACGTGGAGGAAGTAGGTTATAGCTTGGAAGTGTCTGTTGCTGTGAGAAGGAGAGATGGGTTGTGCTGTTTTGTGATGGTGGTTGATGTTGGTAGTTGTGGTGTACTGGCGTTGATATGTTGTGTTAGATATCATATTGTGGGCCAGGTGGGAGGTCGCAGTTTTGGAGGGGAATGTAATCTTGGGAGGACAAGGTCTAGAGAGTCTAAGGATTGCGTTTCTCTTGTTATCTAAAGAGTACCTTTGCGTATACAATTAATGTATTACAAGAGATATGGGTAGTTCATCTTACTCAGCGTTATTATAGTGTTATTAGAAAAGGTAGGCAGTAACTAGAGTATAGAATTACATAGTAAAGTAAGTTAACTGTAGAGGAATATAAAAAGCGCACCTAAAGGTCTGGAGAGGTGATATACAAGAAGGAAAGCCGCTTCACTCCAACCAAATATCCTCCCTTATCCGGTCATCCGTCATCTCATTGAAAGCCCGCTCATCCATGTCTCGGAACTGCAGCGCTCCAATCCGCCGATACACGCTTTCAATGTTCTCTCCCATCTTCATGACTCGCTCTGACTGCTGCAACATGAGCTTTTCGAAGGCATCCAGCCGCCATCTTTGTTCTCGGGAAGGTTCCACGCCTGCTAGTGCGCTTTTGTATTCTTGGTACAGCCGTTCTTGCTCGGCGAACCAGGTAGAGTGTTTCATGAGAAGGAGGCCTACTCCGGAGTAGGTCTGGGGCGCTTGCGGGAGAGGAGGTTGGGGTGAGTGGGGGGCGTGGGTGGTGTTTGGAGTGGGGGATGCGGCGAGGATGATGACTGCACACCATCCTGGATAGAAGTGTGTAGTCGCTAGCGGGGTGTCGAGAAAAACATCCAGTCCATTAGCGTCGCTAGAGGATCTGCGGAAACAATGGAGACGGTATTCGTCCTCTTTCACTTTGTCCAGTCGCGCAGTGTTCGTGTGGGCCTTCAGTGCTAATGCTCTGCTCTCTAATATAGGCTCCTTGTCGCCTTGCCTGGTCTCTTCATTGACCGCAAACCTGACGGCAGCTCCATAATGATCTGTAATCCTGTATGATCGTATGGCCAGTCGGTGTTGAGGCACAACAGCACCCTTGATACTTGCCCATGACCAGCTAGGGATATTGGCATCGAGCTCCGGTATCCTCTTACACGACTTCGTGTCCCGTACTCGCCAAGCCAGTTGCTCCTCAAGCGCCTCAGACCACATACCCACAGCGTATTGCTCGTTCATGAAATCGCGTAGCAGTTTTGCGATACTCCAGATTGCGATCGTCTTGTCGCCTTGATTCGTCAGTTCACATTTCGTGTAGTTTTGTACTGCAGACATCCAGAAAGTGTAGGAGCTTTCGTTGTCGTTGACGCCGATCATTGCGTTAGATGCGACTGTGCTTCTAGCTAGCCGTCCTCTCCAGTGTCGATCCGTGCTCGCTTTGTGGTCGAGAGGGAACGGAAGGCCTTTTGGGAATACCTCGCAGGCTGAGAGCGTACCACAGTCCCAAAAGATCTGGTGCTTCGTGAAGTGGAGGATGCGGGGAGAGAATGCGTTCTGTTGATCACCGGGAGTTAGCTTCTGGTGAGTTGTAATCGCCTGGCGGTGGGGTAGGTATCAATGCGCTGGGCTCTGCTTACCTTGAAAGACCCATGCACGGCCATATATGACGGAGCCTAGAAGTTCCATCTCCCATAGATCCGCCGGGACAATAGTCCAAGTCTTCTCCCCCAAATCATGAAGCGCATTAGTCCCCTGGTATGTGGCCGGAAGGATTTCGTGGGGTTTTCGCGTCTTGAACAGACCGCCGTGTGCATCCTTTGAGTCCGCTGCAACGATATTGCAATGCGAGTACCGATACACCCTGTGCATGAGATCGGCCTCTTTTACAAAGTCACCGAAAGGTTCCTGAACGATCGCAAGACTATCGATCCAAATATACCGCACCTTCAAGAAGCGGGTCACGTGTATTGCGTGTTGGAAGTTACGTGGAAGTTCATCCAGGGAGATGCCTGTGATCAGATGCTTGGCCATGTTCCACACGGTGGTAGTGAGGAACGGTTTCTCTCGTGGTCCCCACGCGTGGCTCAACGTGCAGTAAGGGCCCTTGACTTTCGTTGTTTTGGTATCTACCAAGCGAATGATGTCGTCATCTCCAGTGTCAACATCCAGAAGCCGCGTCGGTAGGAAGGACGGCTTGGATCGCTGGTCGTGCCAGGATTTGCTGCAGTCTTGATGATCGCGCATACAAGTGTCCATCCATCTGCTGATTTGATCCCCACCACTGCGTGCTGGATCCGTTGTGTCTTGTAGATCCTCGGGAATAGGCACATACAGATCGGTTCCTGGTAGAATTCGGAAAGACTTGGTTGGAACTTTCGGATGAGAAGACCAAAACCGTAACATCATCGATCCTCTTAGCTCTCTGCCGCGTGGTAGTGCTCGTAGGGTCCAGTGATACAATGGCCAGTTTTCGGCATTCAATACAAAATCTTCCACGTTGGCGTAGAGCGAGCTGCAAATTGTGCATTGATACGTAGCACTTTTTGTACCATCAATTGAGAGACGATGTTGTCCGGATGAAGCATCGCAATCTAATACATTGCTGACGCAAAAGTCGCACAGTCTCACTGGCGACTGCGCTGGAGCTAGCTTTGATTGCGTGACTTTTCCTTCAGGCTTATGGCGCGGAGATATGCCCTGAAACGCTTGCGGTACATGTTCAGCGCTGTTGATCCTAGGCGGCGATTGGACTAGCCCTTCGCCCTTGCCGAGGAATGATGCCTGGCCAAAGGTGCCTTCCAGCTCACGGATACGAAGGCCATCTTCGAGGCTCATGAGCGGTGTCGGGGGAGGCCTGTCGCTTGCCAACGTGTCGAATGTGCTTCCTAAGAGATCAGGTGTCTCGTCTGATGAGGATGTCTCTCGGAACTCATGTAACAGGGTAGCACTAGACGTTTTCTCTGCCGTAGATTTGACATGGTGCCTCGCCCGTTCTAGCGAATCATTGTACTTCTCTTGCACGTATAAAGTGAAGGCGGGTTTGCAGCATACATCCACCTTTCGATCTCCAGTGCGTGGATCAGTAAGCCATCCATTTGCTGCGGTGAAGACGTCTTCAACAGACCTGGGATAATCTAAATTCGAACAAGTGATCTGGGCAAGGCGTATACACTGTTCTAGTGCGTCCAGAGAAATTCCATGCGAATGATCTGCAGCGGCACCAATTGCATATATCGGAGGCAGGCGCTCGGGTTCCATCTTGCTTTCGATGAAGTTCATCTCGGTGTCAAAATAAGCAATGACGTCCCTGGGCAGCCTGTCGTCAACTCGATCTATGCTGAAGGTAGCGATCTGGTCGCGGGCAAAGATATCTTCCAAATATAACAACGCAAGTGTTATGTTGCCACCAGCTTTTGAATCAATATACTTAACAATGCGAATCGTGTTCTCGGGGTAAATATCGCGATAGTGCATGCTCAGTCTTTCTTCGAGCAAGCGCTTCATGTTGAAGTGACCCAACTTAATGCTGACATGCTGATAGGGTTCTTTGAAACCATTCACTGGGCATATGTGAGGTTCTTCCCGATGTTTCTTCTTTTCACAGTCATAACAAAGATCGAACTCGTTGCAATGTGAACATTCCCACCAGAGCTCCAGGTAGTCCTGCTTGCATTCATCGCAATACGGATTGATGGACATAGAGAACGCTGGAACCCTTCGTGTGATCATCACCTTGAAGCCGCTGGGTTCCAGAGCGGATAAGTGTGTATCGACAATCGACTGTAATGCTTCGTTGATGCGATCGTATCCGTCGAGAATGAGGAACTTGCAAGCACCGGAGGCAAAGCTCTTTAAAGCTCCGATCAGCTTCCCAATGCGCTCGGTTACAGGATCACCGAAGCGACACGCGCGCTGATATGCTCCATACTTCGCGTTGGGTTCATTGCCGAATTCTGAGTATATGAACTGAAAAAGATCCTCGATGAACGCCAATGATGTCGACCACACATGTTGAGTGATGGATACAGATGCGACAGCAGTTTTGGTCCCGTTCATGCCAGATGGCAGACGATCGGCAGCGAAAGCAGCTACAGTCGTCTGTCACGGTA
This sequence comes from Alternaria ventricosa, assembly GCF_023758065.1. Taxonomy (NCBI): domain Eukaryota; kingdom Fungi; phylum Ascomycota; class Dothideomycetes; order Pleosporales; family Pleosporaceae; genus Alternaria; species Alternaria ventricosa. The sequence continues at coordinate 849,057 of NW_026055692.1, read as the reverse complement.
AGCAAAGTCCTCTGTCAGATCCCTGAGAGCTTACTTTGCCACACCCAGGCTCTCCATAGCAGTGAAGTTGCCATGACCTAGTACCTGAAGACCATGCACAGAAGGCTGGAGACGCGAAGAACTCGTCGAATAAGGTGGGATCATATCCGCTGCCATGTAGCGTGTTTCGGCTCAAGGCTGAGTGTGGTACGTGAGTTTGTGGCGCAAAAGGATCTGGAATGTCTCCAGCTGCGGCGTCCGACATTGTCGTAGGCGCCACGAAATTGCAGATGCATTCGCAAGGAAATTGCCATCCATTGATACTGTTGTTTGAAGGTTGCAGCTGTTGCTTTTGGGGGTCAGGACGAACGACGGGTTCCAGTGGGTCGGCCCCCGCTCCATCTGTGTCCGTGCATTTGGCTTATGTCATGCAACCGGTCAATTAGCCTGGCGCGTAATCCACAAATACACATCGTCCTCCACCTCCACACAACCTGTGTGTCAGCCGGCACGTCGTACAATGTAACGCTGCGTTGGTCGACTGTATACAGCACTTTGCTGTTCGAGGCAAACATCTGCCTAGTTCGCGAACTCGCTGCATTTTCTCTACGGCCCACTTTTGCCTTCTTCCACCCTCTCCCGTCCTAGACAGTTCCGCTCACGACTGGACGAACTTTCGTCGCACTAGACGTGCGCCTCTGCTGCGCTCACGATTATCTCTCTAGGTGCCGATCTGGGCTTTGTTTGCTTGTCGAACTCCAGCGTGGACGGGGAGCTTCTATTACCCAGCTTTCATCTACCGTTTGGGCCTTCAGCTAGCGACAGGGCTATGCAAACTCGTAGCCAGCTTCCCATCGACCTCGGATATATCGAATCAGGAATCAGTATCTCTTTACAGCCTACCGACCCCTTTTACCGCGTGGGACGGGCCAAAAGGTGGTCTGGGGGCCAAGTGCGGCTGATATGCAAGATGACTGCTTTGTACTTCACGCATCAACCGACAAATCGACTGACAAGCCTCTAGCGCAATCCCGGGAAAGGCTTAAATTATCTCATGATCTGGTTAACCCCTGCAGTTTCCCGTTCACTATGCCCGTGGCAATTGGTGGCTTCGTGCCTTGGCAGGAGCAAGTGCTCATTCATTCGATAGCAGTCGCTGGCTGCTTACCGTTCCTGTACTATTCCAATTTTATGGAGTCCCCGTTGAGGCTGCGCAAACCATCGCCGCAAGTTCAGATCCCTGCCAATGGGCCTCACAGCGTTACACAAGATGTGATCACCCAAGTCAAAAAGTCGAGGAGACCCACTCTAGCTACTGACGCGACAACCTGCTTTGGTTACTGATTTCTAGTCACGCGTCATGTCTCTCGTTAAGCTCCTGGCGATATCATGCCTATTGGCATACGGATGGGCAAACCCTCTGAAGGGCTCTTTCGCCCCTCGGCAAGCTGAGCCTCCTACAGCTTCTTCGGAAGCTGTTTCTACTGCATGTGGAGACATCATTGTCGCTGTAAACAACAGTCAGTACTACGATATACGATTGGGAAGAACACCTTGACTAATCAATGGCAAAGATTATACACTCTTCCAGGCGTCATGGGTGTACGAGTGCTTGCAGAGTATCCCCTTCAACTCAGCCGTCGCAATGCGCTTTCTCGATTACTACAACATGACCTTACAATTCCAGCCTACACTGGGATATCTCAAAGAGCCACCCGCGGGCTACCAACGAGCACCATTCGACGTCGACAAAGCTTTAGACGAGATAAAGCAGAACGTGACTGCGGCTGTTTACAACAACCAATATGAGTTTGAAGCACAGATTCAGCTCTTGATAAACCAGCTTCGTGACACGCACGTCACTCTCAATGCCGGAGCTTTGTCAGCATTCTCTTTCGTCGCCTCATTTGGTCTTGTAAGTGCGTCGATTGACGGGAAGCAAGCCCCGGAAATCTACCTTGATCAGGACCTGTACGAGGCTTGGGCAATCAACGAATACAAAGCGTCGCCTGTGACCCATATCAACGGGGTTGACGTGATCGAATATCTGGAACTCTTTGCCGAACAGAACTCCCAAGGCTTCTTAGAACCACATGCCGACTGGAACGCGATAATGAACAGCCCTGCGCTCAATATCCAGGGTCTTCCGAGTACATTCCAATCGGCAACGCTTTACCCCGGGAATGGACTCTTTTCCGATGCGCTCAACTTCACCCTCCAAAATACCACTGTGGTCGAGACCATTTGGTGGGCCGTTTGTGTCGACTGTAAGGAAACAGGACCTCTTACCACTGGTGGCGATTTTTACAACTACTTTGTTCTCGGATTCCTGCCAGAAAGCTATCGTGAAGGCGAAGAGTGGTGGCCAACCCTCGAAGACAAGTTTCTCTCTTCAACGGACGACAGCGTCAGTACTTTCAACTTCACAGCGGAACTGGAAAAGTATTGTATGGCAGGAGCCCCGTCGAGCCAAAACTGGTGCATGGACAGCTTTGCCGCATACCCGAATAATCCCATGACCGTCCAAGCCGATCTTTCTGTCATAGGAGGAGGTATTGTATCTAGCTACATGTTAGATGGAGCGTCCACCGCCATCCTGAGCATACCTTCGTTCTATCAAAATGGTATTGATACGTCCAACTTTCGCCAAGCGATTCGCGACTTTATCGGTAACGCATCACAAAGCCAGGCTTCCCGTGTCATTATCGATCTGCAACAAAACTCTGGAGGTCTTGTGTTTCTCGCCTACGATACATTCAAGCAGTTCTTTCCGAATCTCGAGCCCAATGGTGCAAGCCGCCAACGCAGCCATGGATTGAGCGATTCTCTCGGTGAAGCCTACACCGAGTGGTGGGACCGGTCAGGCCGCGACCAGACGGATTCCTACAATTGGGCGTCGAGCGAGTGGATCGTCACTAATCGCATCAACGCCGCTACTGGGAAAACTTTCTCGTCTTGGGACGAGTTTTACGGTCCAGAGATTAGCAACGGCGACACGTTCTCGGGGAGTCAACAATACAATTTGTCTGATGAAAATTTCGACTATTCCGCCTTTGGTGACTTACCATACGGATACGATCCAAGCGACCCGATAACCAATACATCACCACCTTGGGCTCCTGAGCAAATTGTCATCCTGACTGACGGTCTCTGTGCCTCTGCATGCGCTGTGTTTGTCGAGTTCATGACCCACGAAGCCGGAGTCAAAACTATCGTCGTTGGCGGTCAGCCTAAGCCCGGCCCGATGCAAGCAGTCGGCGGTACTCGTGGCGCTGCCGCATACTCTGCTGACGCCCTCGACTTCGATTTTGACGAAGGACTAGAGGATTCGCCTGTCGAAAAGCCCGAAGTCGTTTCGCAACTGCCCGACCGAACGGATACAGGAATGTGGATCAACTACGCCGGTTTCACAATCAGGAATCAAGTTCGTGGCACCGAATTCACACCCCTGCAATTCCAATACCAAGCTGCCGATTGTCGTATATACTACACGCTGGAGACGATCTACAACATGACTCAACTTTGGGACTACACCGCCCGTGCAACATGGGATGACCAGACTCTTTGTGTTCAGGATTCCACAGGGTACCCAACGGCCCGCAATAAGACATCGGCCAAATCGCCCCCACCAGCCAGACCAGCCGCACTTGCAGTCTACGACTTCTCACCGCCGCCCATCGCTAATAACATAACGTTTGCGATTCTCGACGGCCATGGCGAGAACAAAAGGAAAGCTGGTGAGCCTTACGCGCCCTGTAGTAAAGGTTGCCATTGTGATTATATGAGGCTGGCTTGCCCTGGCGGACTGAGAGATGTCCCAGCATGTCTGCCCTCATGCACTGCTACTAAGCGCGACCAACAGGGCGATTGTCCTGGGCGTAATGACTACTGCGACATATCAGAATCCGTTAAGCAGACGAAAGCTTACGCTCCAAGTACGTTTAAGATCCCGAACAATTTGCTTTATGACGGTTACTGCAAGTCAGAGAAAACGAATACAAAGTTTTGTGACAAGCCAGGCGAGTGGGTCAACTAGGTACGCGTACACAATGTCTAAAGAAGTCGCGGTGTGATAGCACGTGAGGCGATCTTGGGGCAATGCTAGGACAAGCACATGTTATCTCTTGCTATCTCAATCATTTGCTGCATCGATCTTTCCGTCTGACGGAACTGCAACGTTCTTGTGTATTGCCGACGTGAAGATTCGGTTCAAATGAGACGCGCCTTACAAATGCGGTACCTTAAGACTCGCCAATAACAAGTTCACAATACTGAACAGACCTTCCCCGAGAATCAACCCACTCGCAAGCACAATGATAGGCGTCTCACTCCGACCCTTCCAGCGGCGCCACCACAGACTAAGCAAACCGCCAATTGTACGCGCCAACGTAAAAGAAGGCGTGTTGTACATGCCTACGTGAATCGTTAGTTCCCAGAACGTGATCAGTGAGAATGCGATGAACATACCAACAGCAACAGCAATACCACCAGGTACAAAGTCAATCCACCACCCACTTAGACCCCTCTGCTTTCTGCTATTACCCCACACTCTGACCATCGTGCCCATGGCAAAGATGATAGCTGCCCCACTAGCCCATTCCTTGACCATAGGCGGTAGACCCTTTCCAGTCACCAATCGCGCGGTGAAGACCCATACATATCCCGTCGGCACCTCGAACAGGCCACCAGGAATGGTGTAAACATTAGTGTAGAGCTTATACACAACAGCAGACAACACCGCGCCAACCGCAGACCCAATCATCTGACCCCAAAACTGCGCGTTCGGCGCCGCGCCGAGAAGATGGCCGCATTTGAGATCTTGCAATAGATCGCCTGCTTGTAGTGCTGCGGACTCGGAGATAGCGCCTGCGACAAGGTTGATGATGACTGCGTTTTTGGCGCCGGGGCCGGTGGTTGGGGTGACGAGCGCGAAGACGAGTTGGGTGAGCTTTGAGATGCCGGAGACGGGGTTGAGATCGGTTTCGCCGAGGGCGCGGACGCCCATGATGGATAGGACGAGGGCGAGGACGAGTGATAGTAGGGTAAGGCGGAGGGGGATGAGGTTGGGGAATGAGACGTGGACTGCGATGACGCAAAGGACTAGGGATGCGATGAGGCCGATAATGGTGGTGCGGTTTGAGACGAGGTGCTCGGGCGGCGCGTCGGGCTCGTTGCCTTCAGCTAGGTGCTGTTTTATTGCTTCCAAGAGATTGACGGATGTGCCGTCGCTGAGCTGGGTATATTGCGGCTTGGACGTGATGTTGAGCGTGAAGATCTCCTTCCAGGTATGCGACTGGAAGTTCTCTTTCGCGGTTGGGTAGTAAGCTCTGGCAATCGTGACGACTGGGCGCAGAAGGAGCCATCCCAAATTGACGAGGGAGTCTGCTAACATGATGGCTAGAGAGATCCAGACAATCCAGCCTTTTGAGCCATTCGTCCAGTCTGATACTGGCCCTGGAGCCCACTCTTTGTGCTTTGCGATAGGGGAGAGAATACCCCAGCCTATGATGGCACCGAGAAGCATGTGTAGTGTCGTAGCTGGACCCATAATGATACCCTGGCCGACGTATGCAGGCGATGGGTTCAGAGTCCAGAGCCAGTTCTGCGCCAGAGAAAGACCGAAGATGGGTATGTCGTGAAGCTGCGGGAGGAAGTACGACACGACAGTATATAGCGCAGATCCGCCAAAAGAGATGAGCAGTAATCTGATTTTCGATCTCCAGTCTCCGTCTTCTCCGAGCTCCTGATCTGGGTCCTTCATGCTGTCGTCCATGGATGGCCTGAGGTCATGCTCTTCTCGCTGCGCGCTTGAACCTTGCAACAGGCCCTGTGTCTCTCCGTCGTTGGACCGATCGTCCCCGTCCTGGACTCCTTCACGGGCCATCATCGTCTTTGATTTCTCGTCTCCGTGTAGCACTCTGATCAAAAGAGCAGTCGCAGTACCACTAGGGAACTTCAACTTCTCTCTAATGATCATCTCTTTCCGCAAGGGCACTGCAAACACTACGCCAAAGAAGCAGATACCAACAGACCACACTATCAGTTTCCACAGACTGATATCTAATGGCCCGTTCTCTTCAGGCGTCAACAGATAGTTCAGCGCAGGAATCACGCCAACGAATCCGCATCCAAGAGGCATGGTGCCGACCGATCCAGCGACTGATTGAACGAGGACATTCTCCACAGGCGTGAACGGCAACTTAAGCGTCCTGGCAACGACCTTGAAGTACGCGAATCCGATCAGAGCAGAAGGCATCGCCATGCCAGAAACCCAACCGGTCTGCAACCCAAAGTACATGTTGGAAAAACATATCACAACCCCAATCGCCAAGCCCACCAAAACCCCCCTCAGCGTGAAGTTTTGCGGCTGATCTGCCTGCTCAGCCAGGTACCTGCGGGCACCCGTCGTACTGCGACCGAGCGCATGACCATCCACCTCTTCACCAAGCCCATCTCTTTCGTTTTCCAACGATGCGGACCCCCGATCTGGAGCCATCCTCGCGATATCCTGGAGCTGAATCGACTCAGCCAGCGTGAAGACGAGGAAGGCGCATTCGGGAAAGGAAAAAGAAAGAGGTCAGAAGGTCGCTGATGGGAAGATAACGGAGTCTTGACAGGGTATGGCGTGCTTGGGCATGTGCACGCGATGATGCAAGGCGATCTGCTAGCGTGCGCGGATCCACACGTGACAGCCGGCTGTTATTGGCGGAGTGAAGTGCTTATCTCCGATTTGTCAGATTGCGCCAACATCGACAACGGGCATCGCGAACTGCTAGACAGGGGCGCGTCGCGGGTCCGCAATACGACGTCAAGAACGCCTCTGAATTGCCCGCTCGTACTAAATTCGACATTGGCTTCACGATGAAGTTCTCCGCCGCCCTCCTGCCTTTGCTGGCGGTCCCCTTCGTCGCCAGCGAACACACATCCAACTGGGCGGTCCTCGTCTCAACATCACGCTTCTGGTTCAACTACCGCCACCTCGCCAATGTCCTCTCGCTATACCGCACCGTCAAGCGTCTCGGCATCCCCGATTCGCAAATCATCCTCATGCTGCCCGACGACATGGCATGCAACCCGCGTAACGCCTTCCCCGGAACCGTCTACAACAACGCCGACCGAGCGCTAGATCTATACGGCGACAACATCGAGGTGGACTACCGGGGCTACGAAGTCACGGTCGAGAACTTCATTAGGTTGATGACGGATAGAGTGGGCGAGGACATGCCGCGAAGCAAGAGGTTGATGACGGACGAGCGGAGTAATATACTCGTGTACATGACCGGGCATGGCGGAAACGAATTCCTCAAATTCCAAGACGCGGAGGAAATCAGTGCTTTCGACCTCGCCGATGCGTTTGGCCAGATGTGGGAGAAGAAACGGTACGTCCACCCCTTCCACCCAAGACCCATCAACTAACACCACCCCACCCAGCTACCACGAAATCCTCTTCATGATAGACACCTGCCAAGCAAACACCATGTACTCCAAATTCTACACGCCCAACATCCTCGCAACCGGCTCCTCTGAAATCGACCAATCCTCCTACTCCCACCACGCCGACAACGACGTCGGCGTCGCCGTCATCGACCGCTACACTTACTACAACCTCGAGTTTCTGGAAAACCAGGTCAAAGACCCTACTTCAAAATTGACCATGGGTGATCTGTTTGATAGCTATGACGAGGAAAAGATACATAGTCATCCGGGTATACGGTATGATCTTTTTGCAGGGGGGGAAGGGAAGGCGAGGGAGAGGAGGGTTATGGATTTTTTTGGGAATGTGCAGAATGTGGAGGTTGAGGGGAGGAATGAGACGGGGTGGGTTGGGGAGAAGGGGAGGGGGGTTAAGTTGGTGAAGAGTCGGGATCAGAGTGTGGGGAATGTGAGTGAGGAAGAGGTACCGCACAAAGCGCGTACGGAGGGGGCTTGGAAGGTAGATGGAGAGCAAGGGTGGACGAAGCAGGCGTATGGCGCTGCAGCTTTGGTGGGTTGTGCGAGTGTTTGGCTTGTGGGGAGTTGGATTGAGTCTATGTAGGGTTGTAGAGATTTGTGGTCTTTCATGTTTTTTGACGTTAATGATACCCAACATCACAAATCTTCATGTTCTGAACGATGCTACTGGGCGCCAGGGTGTATTCTGATTGGAATTGTTAGGTTTGGGCTCATGTTTATGTTGACATGAACTACAGTGGATCTCCCAAATGCGTGGCAAGGACGAGCCTGGAAGATATGTCCTTCCGATCATTTCACTACATCACATCATATCCTATAAGAAGCCATGATGAAGCGCTCGATTGCTACTTTTCCACTATGCGTAGAACCCGCGAAAAGGAAAACACATAAGGTATCGTATGCCGTTCTCCGTGATCCATGCTATGCACCGAAACTCCTCTAAAGAACCTGAAACCAATCTCAATTCATTGCCATCACATAGCATCGTGTATCGCGCCGTGTCGCGTGAACTCCACATGTATTGCCCGACGATCGAACCCCGCTGAAAGGAATAAGCCCAAACCCATGCAGTCTGCATTGGCAACATAAACGAACGTTGGCGGGTCCTTGAAGCAATGCACACTTCTGGGTCATTCTCATCCGTCATCCGCTGTAAGTCGGTGTTCAATTTTGCCCAGTATGGGGTGGTCAACGGAGAGATGCGCTCAGCCCCATCTCCTAGTACATGGCAGACGCGTTCTCCGCACCACCATAAGCCGTCTCCTTGAAGCCAGCGGGAACAGTCCATCCATGTACTTGGCACGCACGTATGTACGCGTCGACCGCCTCCATGACACCGTAGTCTCCAGGAGGGCCTTGTTGTAGACGAGCAGGCTTGGGATCCAGACTGGAGATGGCCATGCGTACTTGGAGAAGAATGGATTCGATGGAAGAAACAGCGCTCCAGCCATCGTTGGTGAGAAGCTCCATGCACATGGCACCACCACCGGTGACATGACCTCCTCCACCCATAGTGAAGGGTAGGAAACGAGGTCGGATGACACGGACAAATGGTGGGCTCATGGGATAGTCCTTGCCGAATCGTAGCTCCAGTACGATGCTCTTGACTTTCTTTGACTTCATGTCTTTTGCAAGTGGCAGAGTGGGGTCAAATGAGTGCAACTCCACAATCCACTGGTAGATGTTCTCGGTCTTCTCCTCGTCAATGTGCCAACCTAGCTCATGCATCGGTTCCTTATTCTGGATCTTGACGAGGTCCTTGAAGTCCCTCATCAGACGCCTGGTAGCAGCGGTCGTTGCCCACGCAGGCTCCTGGAGTTTAGGAAGCTTATCGTAGTCAAGCTTTCCAGGCTCGTAGTCGGTTAGAGGCTCACTTGATGATGACTTGCCAAAGATCTTGGACGAAAACGACGCGATCGAGGCCGCGACCTTTGACTTGCCCTTGTCGCTGATTGAGTTTGGCGTGGGAAGAGGGTCAGTCTCTTGGAAAGACTTGTGCTCGTCCTCACCGTCAAAGATGATGCGATCTTCTTCAAGAGTTGCGACACTGGCGGCGTCATCATCGTCGTCAATCTCGATGGGGTCGTACTGTGTCTTCCCTGAAGCCTTCTGCCGCTTGTGACCCTGTGTATCTGTCAGCAAGTGCGCAGTAGCATTTAGGGTACCACTCACCCCAGTAGACTTCGCCTTGGGACGCCGAGAAGCAGCAATAGCGTGGATCGGGATAACGAGGTCGCCTGTCACACCACGAGGCGTGCGGCCTGGGTCCTGATCAACGCAAAGAAGGGGTTTGCTACCCGGGTCTATGGCTGTTGCGTTGTCCGCGCGCGTCTTTATAAAGAGGTAGCGAGTTTGAATCCAATCAAGCTGAGCGACGACCAGATGCGGAGTCTGGCTCACGAACTCTTGTGGAGCGTTGACAATCTCATTTAGAGCCAAGGTCTGTTGGACCTTCAGCTCGCTCATTGACCAAGCCGCGCCGTAAGACATCGAGGAATAACCCAAGCTAGTGTTGACATCAGGAGCGTGGTAAACACCATTTCCGAAAGCGCGTCCGTGAGCAGTCTCCTTGAAGTGAAGACCCTCTCGGATGATGGTGTGCCAATTGTGGATAGGGCTGCCATGCCACGCAAACAAAGTTGGGTATTTGAGCTTGAGGCGGTCGGTAGTGTCTCGCACGGCCTGTATGAACATTCGCTCCTTATCAGGGGCACCCATTGCGAATCGGAACTGCGCCCAACCTGCCATTCCATACAGACGCTCTTCCGATTTGCGGCCGTTCGAAGCATCTTCTTCGTTATCGACCTGTAGGATGCAGGCTCGATTTGAAGCGATGACCCAACGCAGTATTCCAAGGACGGCAGGGGAAAGACGGTCAACCCAAGCGCTCAGAGAAGACTGCGATTTCCGCAAAAGGTACTTCCTCATTTCTTGCACAGGCGGTAGGAGATCAAGAAGTGATGCAATGACTCGCGGCTTCTCGACGTCGGCCAAATCGTCGAAGTTGGTGTTGTAGATGTAGAAGCTTGCGGACTTGAACTCGTTCTCCGGAACTGGCCGTGGGGCTGACACCTTCGGTTTTGATGGAACTGGCTGTGCCATGCCGTATGCATCCGTCGGTCCCTCGATGGACGGGATGACAGGATTTGAAACCTTGACTGATGGATACAGAGATGCATCGACCACGCGGCAATGCAGAGCTTTGGTCGGCTCATCATCTGTCCGCATAACGATCCATTGACCCTTTGATAAAGGACAAGCTTCCCTCGCGTTCTCAAACAGCATCTCAAGATTGGCCGCATTGTATCGCACACTCAACGCAGCTACTGGAGGTGTACTGTCGGCTTGCGGAGGCTGTTGTGCGGGGTCTTGGGTGGCATAATGATAGCGGGTACTGATAGGTATGTAATCCTTCTCATTCGTTATCGGAGGTGGAACTGCCAAACTGAGACCGGTTGGAAATTCCCTCAGTCTACTGGCGCGCGCACTAGCGTAGCAGAAGCTGATTAGGAGGTCGACGACTTTGGGTTGTGAGACGATCTCATGCTCAATACTCGGACCGAAGCCTAGCGACATGTACTGGTACAAACACAGCGGATTGTCACAGACATAGGGCTTGATAGCTTGTAGGTCATCAGGCATTCTACTGAAACAGATCAGGCAGAACTCGGTACATCGAACAAAGTGCCGTAGCACGAATTGCATTCCCACAAGAGGAAGAGAGTGCTCTTGACCATTTGAAGATGCGATGTGATCATCGGTCACAATCTTCGGCCATGTATTGCCGGCACGCTCGTCGTCGTAGTACTTGTCGTGCGAGGCATCGTGATCCGAGTGTGAGGCATGAAGCACTTGATCGTTGTAGAATGATTCAGCACCGTGCCATGGCATACCCCCGTAGCGGTACTTTAGAAGCATGTGAAAACGCTGTTCCAATAGCTCGTTCAAAGGCCTTGATATGAAAGAATTCCGGAATCCCTTGGGCAACTCTGAAGAGACGTTTTGAGAGTCGGCATGTTGTGACGCTTCCCGTCGCTTCTCCTCCTCTTTGCTGAAGACTGTGAAGGCAGAAATAGCTTCTTGCATGGTTGGCTTGTACGTCGTACAGACACCGATGCGGATGCCGAAGTTCCGTCGAGCTTGGTGGGCATCGTAGGACCTCAGGTCGTCCATGTTCTTGTAGCCTGATGGGTAATGAAAGACCGCGACAAGATATTCCGATGGCTCGACCTGCCATGCTTGCATAGCCTCTTCTGAGATACCGAGTTTCGAAATGCGGATAGACAGGGAGACGTAGCATCCTAGACCATCCATCAAACCTCCGAGATGTCCAACCTTGAAGCCTTCGCTCTTCGCGATCAGGAGGTCATTCCGGACACGCTGTCGGAAAGCAGATGTAGCTTCTGTGTAACCTCCACCCGACGTAACACCACCGTCGGTGGCGAGTCGCGGCTTCGGCATCATGTCGTCGTCACCGGGAAAGTACTCGTCTTCTTCGTCCTCTTCATCGTCAAAGTCTTCAAACTCCTGAGAGTCGAGCATCTGCTGGTCCCCATCCCGGTCGGTGGACTCCAGTCGGGTAGAGACGAGCTCTAAAATCTGGGAAACGGTCTTTGCGTAGGTAGCGTCAGCGATGCTGTCAAGGGCAGTAGCGACACCAGCAGAAAGGTTATCGGCGCCGAAGATCATACAGGTATGGCCAGTAGGGTAATCGGATACTTCTGCGCAGTCTGTTAGCTATGTTTCGTCAAGGTAATGCAGACAGGCCGGGAGCTCCGGGCGGTAGACGCCTCGCCGCCAGGACGACTAGAATTCGTGGGCGCATGCTCCAGCGTACACGATGCTAAATCTTGAGAAGTAGACACCTGAGCCAAAGTGTGCTTCTACCACGAGATAATTCTGTAAATTGCGACACGAGTTGTAGCCATCCCGAGTGTCGCGAGCTATGCGTATACCGGAAGTAGCTTACCTGGAACAAGCGCTGAGATCTCTAGCTGCTGGCCGTCTGCGAGGCACATGAAGGTGAATTCACCATCATCACCACCAGGGCGCACATTTGAGATGCCCGCAATCGAAAGTCCTTCTGCTGCCTTTTGCAGGTCGGCTTGGAATTGCCGCCGCGGCATTTTGGCGCGCGTGTTGAGTAGTGTCGCTGGTGTCGCGAAGTGTTTGTGCACTGTAATGGAAGTTGCTGTTTGCACGTGTAAAGCTGGCGCGGATTGAGATCCGTGGTTGAGCGAGTGGGCTGCGGCGTAGTGCAAATCCAGTGGAGAGGCCGACTTTAATCTTTTGAGCACTCCAGGGCTGGAGATCGTGAATTAGGCGGAAACTGCCTGGATAAGGGTCCACGGGTGACGTCGAACTGCCGTATTCGGTGTGAGGTAGCAAACGCTGGACGGCTTAACCTTGGAAACTAGGTAATCGCGCCCACGAACAGCTGACGACCGACGCGGAGGAGAAAGAGACGAAACAGAAGAGCGAGAGGAAGAACAGCGGCTGGCGACCCTACCTTACAGGCTCTTGGCAGACTAGAATCCGTGAAACGCAGTCAGTCCATGGTGGTGGTGGAGGACGGGCCCTGTTGCCTGGGAAGAGTGGGTAGGCACGGAGTAGTGTGGCTCAGTCCAAGCTCCAGCCCGCATCTTGCAGGCGGGCAGCTACAGGGATGATAACTATGCAATCCATTTTAGCAATTACCACTGATATCATAGATCCCATCTCGAACAAAGAGAAAGTGAATAGCAAACCCAAAGACATTGGCGGCGCACCCAGGACGTGGAAGATGCCGGCCCCTCCCCCACAATTACCTAGTTTCCCTCTCCCGCATCTAAAGGTCCCGAGCGTTCGGCTTAACTGATTCAGGAACGGCCGCCGCCGCTCCAGTCTTCCTCAGCCCTGCTCTCGCCCTCCAAATGGCTGTGTCGGAACAAAAGACGACGCCCAAGTCTGCCCACGTCTCCGACCCTGCGCTTGCCCCGTTTCTGGGTTCGCGCTTCGATGCCGCTGAATACCTCAACGCCACGCTCCCCTCGCTCTCGCTAGCTGCCAGGCCGAAATCGAGCAATGCCGCCTCGCTAGCCGACCTCTCCTCTCAGACCCAAGACCTCCTCTCACAGCTCAATGCACACACGACGCGGTTATCGGCGATATTGACACAATTGACGGATGACATACTGCGGAGCGGCGGGCGCTTGGCTTACGAGGTCGAGGTGCTGCGGGGAGAGGCCATTGGGCTCACCGAGACCTTGACAGATGGGTTAAAGGGCGATGTTCAGAAGTTCCTACCAGGCGGCATGGCGATAAAGACCGAGTCAGCCGATGACGATGCTAAGAGCCCTGCTGGGACACAGGCCGATGCGCCAGATGTGCAACCGTCACAGCCAGCATTGGAGGAGCCTGATGAGACGACCCCAGAGTACATCTCCGACCTGCGCACCCTCACCACAGTCCGTTCGCGCCTGGAGACTGTCATCAAAGTCTTTGGGGAAGCCATGCACTGGTCCATACCACCCTCTGAGGTCTCGCTAGGAGCCTCCCTTATCAGCGTCTCCGCCCCCGAACCCGGCACAGACAGCGCCTCGCGCGAACAGAAGGGCAAAGAGTTCGCTGCTTCCCTGCGCACCGAGATCGCCGACCTCATCACCGGCGACCCAGACGGCGGTATGGAAAAGGCAGAGGTGCGGATACAGGCTTTGAGAGACCTAGCGCAGGTCTGGAAAGGCACAGCAGAAGAGAAGGCGAGGACCAAGTTCGTGGAGGGTCTTGTCAAGTTGGCAGAAGATAAGCAAAGAGAGCTTGATAGAGAGAAGGAGAGGAACAAGGAGCGTGGTCAGCAGAAGCACGCTCGTAGTGGGAGTGTGCCAAAGCCGCAGCAGCAGCCACAACAGCAAAGAGGCGGGTTTCTGGAGAACCTGCAGAGGAGATTTGTGGAATGAAGATCATGCGCTCGTCCAGTGCATATCATTTCCTGAATCTCATCGTCACGTGAAAGCGCGTCAAGTCGTGATGGAAAGCATGATTTCTCATGTTAAGTGTACGCTGCCATTGACTACCGTGCGTATTCATGCTGCAAAGACTTGCCCGCAGTACCATCAGCATTTCCACACCCCCGTCACCAACCCTATTTAATCCTCCTTCTGCATCCTCTCCTCCGTTTTTTGAATAACCCTTTCAGCAATCTTCTCAGTTACCTTATCCACTATCCTCTCCACCATCCTTTCAATGATCCGTGTGATAACCCATTCAACCGTTCTCTCAATCACCCTTGCAAACAGTCTCTCGATTACCCGTTCGACAATTCTATCGACGAAGCCTTCGCTGTCCGATCCACTCGCACGCATGATACCCATGGCGCTGGTCGAAATCACTGAGAAGAGAGGGGATGTATACATACATATATATATATATATATATATATATATATATATGCCGTCGCTATCGGCTACAATGTTGGGAGATAGCGTTGTGCCTGCACCGCGCCTTTCTAGCTCGCAAGATAGACATGCGCTCTCTCATTACGTTTAGGCATCTTCCCTCGATTCGACTGCGCACTACGCTTGTATCTCTCATCTACCTAGGTACGGCGGCCGATCGTTTTTCTCTCGGCTCGAGCCTTCCCATCGCGCCTACTAGCTTCTGCATGCCTCCTCCTCACCCCCCATGAACACCCCTACTACATTAGCAAGAACGTCTTGCTAGAGGAAAGTTTGTTTACATACACTAGTCAAAGCTTCCATGTGGGAGTCAAACCCTTCAAGCCTCCCCGGACGACGTTCAGATACCCAGTCGCCACTCAATGGTCACGCGCCTTCGCGCATCTTTATCTTACTTCTCTCATCGCATTGCTGTCATCTTCGTCGTCGGCGCACTCCTCCACGGCCTTACCATCTTACCTTATCCCTACTCAGATATTCTTCACAAGCGGACCTTCGCTACACAGTAAGCCACCAGCCCCATGCAGCAAGAGACCTCTTTCTCTCATACACTTGTCTTACTACCCTGGTACTGCGGTGACGCGACGCATACGAGCGACTCACAACTTCCGAATTCCATATGTACCCATCCAATCAGATCCTCTCGAAAAAAGAGAAGTATCATCAACACAAGAGCTTGTCTTACCACCCCAGTCCTCGGTCATGCCCTCGAAAACGACCTCAACACCAATCGCCCCGTCACTCGTATGAGCCGGAACGGAAGTTGAGCTGGCGAGCAAGAGCTCTTCCGATACACGTATACGGCCGACATCGACCTGTTGCGCTTCAAAGAGGCTTGGAAGGTTGTCATTGCCAGCGACATCAAAGCTATTGCAATCATACCGTATACCAAAGCACAATCTCAAAGACCAAGCCCAACCTAGGACCAGACCGCAGTCTAAGTCAAAGGCGCACTCTATTCTTTCTGTCATTGCCAGCGAGACCACTTTGCGCGGAGCGTGGCGTGTCGCCGCACCCGTCAGACTCGTCGCGCTACTCGTCGCAACAACAGCAGCAGCAACTCGATCATCGATATCGTACTCCTGTAAGTTGATGCCATCAAATCCCTGTATGCAGCTGGCTAATGTACGACGAAAAAGGTTCCTAGCATCTTTCCGCATTCTTTCGACTATCTTTTCGCCTATCCCTCCAGCCAGCTTTAACTTGTCCTTCAGGTCCTCCTCTTCGCTATCCTGTTGAACAGCACCATGCTCAATCTTTTTCCCGCTACCGCCACCACCACCGACACCGCCGTCATCTACTTCCACACCTGCGCCTGACGACGCCGAGGATACCCAAGATGAGATTCCGTGTGTTGGTCAAGCGGAACACAAGCCTATGTTCCCCAACCGCGCGACAACCAGCTTGACTACTACCTACCCTCCTCTTACGCAATTACCACCACCCCAAGCAATCCGCCCCCATCCGTCGTCGCAGCAGCGGCAACAAGGAAGCCAGTTTACATCTTTGCAGCGACGATTCGACTATTGTGCCATGCAGCACTCAAATCATCTCGGTCCTCCGAACGTCGCTACTAGGCCTAAGCAGACTCGCATCTTCAGCACCAACATACCTAACCATGATTCGGGCCATGATCTTCTCGATGATCGGGCGGAGTAGGTATGTGGAATAATGTACGAGCTCTCTCAAACACTCCAGCTGTCCGCCATAAAAAATAGCTGATATGACCACGCAGCCGTGATGGCTCCTTGGGGTTTTTTCCTAATATTTCTCCAACATTCTTTCGGCATTCTTTCACCATTCTTCCATCATTCTTCCGCTATCCTTCCACTGTGATCTTGGGCAATCGTATTGCTTGCGACATTCTTCTCATTTCGGATACCACTGCTCGTTTCAACGAAGTCGTGGATTTAAATCGCGCATGAGCGACGCCATGGATATTACCCAAACTTCGGAGAGGCTGTACATCGACGACACGATGGAGGGCAGCGAGCTATCGGATATGCCACAGCCGGCACCCGAAGCGCGGCAAGAAGCGCACTTCTTCTCAGAGATTGGATTGGATTGGATTTACTAGTTTGGTATTTTCCTGTTCTATACTGTACGAGATGATGAAGACAATAGACTTTTACATAACTAATCTGCGTTTTGAGAACGTGCAGAGCCAAGGAACAAGTCCTAATTAGATAGACACCTTCTATCTAATTTACATTTATGCGGATATATTTTAGCAACATCCTGTATCTGCTGCATTAGACTATGCAAGTAGAACAAGATTTATTACAAGAATGTCTTGCACGGCAAATTGTACTTAATAGGTTCTTTTCATCGGGCGGAGAGCCGTAGAGATCTAAAGTGTGAGGTTTACACGTTGAGCGTGACACAAAAAGAATCATGTAGGTTACAACACAAAAATAAAATTAAAAGCGGGAGTAAGTAGCTCACTAACACTACCTTTATCCTCTCTTACCCACCCCCCCTTCACTCAAGCCTAAAAAAGGGCAAAAAAAGAAAGATCCGTAAAGGGCTCAACCGGGATTTGACTAACACATGTTAGTGGTTGATACTTCCGTAATTCGAACACACTGGCAACTTACACCCGGGACCTCCTGCATTTAAGAATAGCTTTTCCCAAAGCAGGAATCATGCGACTAGCTGGTAGAGATATTAGTCGGGGGGTTGGGCTTGAACGGGTGAAGTTGGGGACTTACACCATTGAGCCGTTGGATGGGTGGGTTTGATGACTAATCGAAGATTCAGATAATATATAATGACCAATGCAGGTACGGAAGCGCTAGTAGTGTCACGGAATTACTTTGTACAATTTGGATTACTGTGTGGGCGTTAGTTCGAAATTAGTTGTGGGTGGAGACGGTGGAGAGGGGCGGTCAAAACAAGTCTCGTTTACATGCAGTGGTGGCTCAACAAGGTGGACCACTGCAGACTAGTTATTATCGTGCATTCGACAGCATATAATACATCTCTTTGGGGTTTATACTTCACCACAGTATGTAAAGAGAACAAGCTGTGCTGTTGATTTGAAGTTTATTGAAGTCTATGTTCGCTTTTCCGCTTATACAGAGAGCCTGACCCGTGAGCTACGACGGCGGCTATACGCGATTGTATTCGAGACATGTAGAAGCTGATTCGCTTGCTACTCGCTTTTGATGATGGTACAAAGAAAACAATGCTTGAGAGAGCGAACATCAACATCTAATAACGTCCCGTTTATTTCATCTTCGCCTTCTGCCTCTTCTCCTGCAGATACCGTACTGTCTTGGAGAAGCCCGCAGTGAAAGGACCCTTCAGAGTCTGCACGGTTGAAGGCCACTTGACTGTCTGATTGATTGCCTTGGTGACCATCTGCGGGACGTCTTTCTCGCCCGCTATCCGTTTGTCAAAGTCGCCAGCAACCTGCTTCTTCAGGATACCACCGGAAGACTCGTCTTTGTTTGCATCCAGCATCTCCTGGTATTCGCGGCCTGAAATGCCGAATTTGCCGCGGTATTGGAAGTATACCTTCTCACGGAACTTCTTGGGCAACCGCCTGATCATGGTAGCGCGCCTCTCGGGATCCATATCTTGCGACATTTTCTGATCGAGCGTCTGGTCTTCGATCCAACCCCTTGTGTGCACCACGGAATCGTCGGCGTAGAGTATGTTTGGTAATGACAGTATGAGGTCGTGGTAGAGGTATCTGAAGTTCCGTATTTGGTGCGTGACGATGTTATCGATCTTCTTGGGGTTCTCGCTGCCATATTGCATCCGCGGATCGCCCTGATAGCTCAAGCCAGTGATTGTAGAGTATAGTTCCTTCTCGGTGAACGTCTGGGGTAGTAGGAGAAGCGCGCATCGTACGGCTGAGAGGAGGTTACGTTGGTTCGCGACGCGGAGGTTGGGCTCTTCGTGGAGGATCTTGACGGGCTTGTGTAAGCGACCGGCGAAGTAGAGGGTGTCCCAATCGGTGAGGTCGCGGAGGAGGGTTTCGTAGTTGACAACAGCGTACTTGATCATCGTTCCGTTCACTACAACATATGGATTAAAGTAGGCGCCTGCACCATACTTGTCCTGCACATGGCTGACGACGCCTGAGCCGAGCGACCCCAGGAAAGAATAGTGGTCTCGATGCTCGCGCAGATTGAGCGAGTGGAAGTGCTGCGAGAACCGAGGTGTCAGGATAAAGTCTATCATCTTTCCACCGCCCTTCTGCCATTTGAGAATTGCCTCGGGCGCGTTCGGATGCGGTGATTCCGACGGGCGTGAAGCTGTCGCAGCTGACTGAGGGAAGACACCGGAGCCATAGGCAAACGCATAGGTGACCGGTGGAAATTGCCGAAGTATGCCCCTTAACGATCGCTTGAACTCCTCATTCGTCTGTATCAGCTGATTCTTCCCGAAGTCGCGTGGCAGCTGCGTGAAGTCGTCCAGCGAGGGAGGCTCATCTTCCCAGTCTGGGGGCAGCGATTGGAATGCATGTGGCTTGTCGGCGGGTACAGTCTTTTCGGATGAGATGAAGCGGCGATTGACATTAACCAGAGGCCTCCTGCACCACGCTATCCGGAATGCTGGTTGGCGTCGATACATCTTGTACAGAAGTCGATGCCTGAGGTTTCGCAAAGTGAGAGGGTGGATGACGTAAGCGGTTGCTTCCGTAACCAGCTTGGTGGATTTGATGTTGTCTGGTCCCGCCTGCCGCGTAAAGACGCGACTTCCTCTCATCCCACCCATCCCACCACACTCCACACCAGCAACTCTCAATACTGCGTGTAACTCAGGCGCTACTCTTGTCAATTGAATACAAATCACACAGGAACGCCCAAAAAGAAATTCGGCTACCCCCACAACATCCAGCACCATGGACGCCGCGCTGGCTTCATTCCAGGCGCGTCTCGCGACCTTTGGCGGAGCAGCGACGACCACAAAGACGCGACGCACGAGCAGCAGATCGAAAAAGGCAGGCACAAAGTCCAAAGCCGGCTGGCCATTGGCATCACCAGCGGCACAAGATCTCGCGTACGCGGGTTTCGTATGGAGGCCCACTACCGCCAGCCCTGACAACGTACAATGCTTCTCCTGCGAGTGCCAGCTCGACGGCTGGGAAGAATCAGACGTCCCCGCATATGAACACGCGACACATTCGCCGAGCTGCGGCTTTGCAGTCATCGCGTGCATTCGCCTGCGTTCTGGCGATCCAGGCAGAACTGAAGAAGACCCGACCTCCGACGCGATGGTCGCGGCGCGTCGCGACACGTTCGGCGACATGTGGCCTCTAGACCCCAACGCCGGCTACCCCTCAGTCGACCAAATGGTCGCCGCGGGATGGTTCTACGACCCCACAGACGAAACTCCCGATGGTGTCACCTGTGCATACTGTGCTCGCGCACTCGACGCCTGGGACATTGGCGATGATCCGATGCAAGAGCACCGTAAACGCTCTCCCGACTGTCTCTTCTTCACCTTGTCCGATATCTACAACCCGCCCATCCCCGCGCCAAAGAAGGGCAAACGCGCTTCAAAAGCCAAGGGTCGTTCAGCACGCTCGTCTACTGCATCCACCGCGAGCAAGAAGGCCACGCGCGGCAAGAAGAACCTCGATGACACCACGATGGCGATGGAGGACAGTGAACTATCTGAGGTGTCACGACCGGCACCAAAACGCGGCAAGAAGCACGTAGACGACACGATGGAGGGCAGCGAGCTCTCGGAGCTGCCACAACCAGCACCTAAACGTGGCAAGAAACGCACGAGCGACACTATGGACATTACCGAAGTCTCGCAGGTTGTACAACCCGCACCGAAGCGCGGCAAGAAGCGCATGAGCGATGCGATGGAGATCACTGAGATGTCAGAGGTCGCACAACCAGCACCGAAGCGCGTTCGATCATCGAGCATTGAAAGCTTCCCCAGCGACTTGCCGGGCGGAACACCTAAGAAGACTCCGACTCATACCCAAGACCACGTCGCATCAGACTTCGACATGTCCAGCCTGCCAGGCGACCTGATGGTGGGAACACCTAAGAGGACCCCACCTCCTATGAGCGAGGCAGATGACAACAACGGTTGGGAGCCCGCCAATGTGGACATGCTCTTCGCGTCCCAGGGAGAGGCTCAGGGCCTGATGCAAGACATTCTCATCGACGCCGGTCTTGACAATATCGAGGCCGCTGGTTCAACACCCGAACAAATCTTCGACGCTGTCATGGCAAACCTCACAGACCACGAAAAGTCCATGACCATCGAGCAATGGGTTCTTTACAACGCCAAGAGGGGCGAGGAGAAGTTGCGCATGGCCTGCGAAAGGCAGATCATGGCATTCGAGGCTGAGGGCCAACGCGCCATGACGGTCTTGGAAGCCATTCCCACTATTTGATTTCCCCACGCGTTCGGTGAGGGTTGGAGTACTTCGGAGTTCGGTCGCTTATGATACCCCGGCATATGGACAGGCGTTTGGTTTTGTTGGTTTTCGAGGTTGTTTCTGTTGTTGTGTTTTGGGTTTGTGTTTTTCTAGTAGCCGCATCCGCCCTCTTCCCTTTCCCTTGGGCTTAAGGTGAACCTCACAGTTGTAGCCGCCCGCAAGGGCTGGCTCCTGTGGGGGGATCTGGTTAGCCTAGGGACGGGGCTGGGATAGGCGAGGCATTCTTGTTGTGGAGGACGTTTCTATGAGTGATTGGATTCTTTAGTATTGTGTTTCCTTGTTTTGTACTGTATGAGTTATGAAGAAATGGACCTTTACATGACTGATCTGTACTTCGTGGACATTGCGAGTGGTATTACATGCTAATGGAAACGTGTCGCCGCTGGTTTTCATTGCAAAGCGGCAAACCGCCCGCGGGTTATGTCACATGCGCAGAGCCGGTACCCATGGATGTCCTCTTTCGCCAACGTTCCTTCACAACACAGCCATGAATTGGAACGAGAACAATGTATATATTACCTCTTGTGATTACAAAAGCGAAAAACTATCATAATGACTGAAAGGAAGTACGCAAATTCGGCGGTTGAGATCCATGACTTCGTTGAAACGACCAGTGGTGTCCAAAATAACAAAAAGACCGCAAGCAACACAATTGCCCGTACCGTCCATCAGGGCTCCGAAAATCTCCCTGGGACATTTCCGTTGATGCCATGATCACCTGCCAAAGCATTTTGTCATGATCAACTAGCGTAACACTCACTGCTCAGTTAGCACGATACTTTGTCTGCAGGATGTTGCTGAAATATTTCCGCATGAACGTAGTTAGATAGAAGGTATCTTTTTAATGTCTTCTTGATACCTTGCTTTGCATTCTTTCCTGACAAGGAGTACCTTGACTCAAAGTAATACCTACGCTATGTTGCATGAACACTGCTGATCAAGAGCATACATCACTGACTCTTCCACTCTTCAGCAGCACGATCTTGAAGAAAGTTCAATCACATTCAAAAAGACCAAATAAAGGTATCTCAACATCCCCAAAACTCCATCTCCACCTACCCAAAGAGTAAGAACCAGGTATCATAACATTCATATTCGCTTCCAACCCAAAACGCCAGCCCCAACCAACCAACCAAAAGCCACATCATCTTCTCCCAACCGGCCATTCAACCTCCAACCCCAAACTCCGATCAATAACCCTCCCCTCCCTCTCATCCCTCCTAACACTCTCCCCCATAACAACAGTCGCGCACCGCCTAAGCACCTCCCGTCCCGTAATCTTCTCGCCAACCCTCCCCGGCGCACAATCCCCCACCTGCAACCTCCTCCCCGTAGTTAAAAAATACTGCTCTTCATTCTCCAACGTAAGCAACTGCATAAACACACTGCACATAACAACCAACTCCTCCGTCATCTCCATTTGGTAGCCCCAAGCATGGAATATCGCGCCGACGTATGGCAGGTTTCCGTTCTGGGAGAGGAATTGGCGGAGGAGGGTGTGGTTTGTGGCTGAGAGACGGGTTGGGGGGATGGTGGAGGGGCAGAAGAGGGCGGGGTGTTTGAGGTGCGTTGTGTAGAGTTTGTCGAGGGCTTTGTAGTGGGTGCGGGTCCAGGGTTCGATTTTGGGGAGGGGGTGGAGGTGGGAGAGGATTGGGTGGGGGGATGGCGGTGGTGGTGGGGGGCGTGTGAGGGTGGATTTGACGCGGTCGAGGAGATGCGGTTGCTGGGGTGGAGATGTGGCGGGCTGGCTGCTGGGTTCTGGGCTGGCTTGCGACTCCGAGCTGATGGAACTTTCGATTGACTCGTCGACAACCTGGGGACCTTTGTAACGCGCGGGCGATTGTTGCGGGGATGATGCGGGGACCTCTTCGGATTGCTGCGAGGCTTGCGAGAGCGGCGAAGGCTTGCGGGCAGATAACAAGTTCTGCTGGAACCGTTGCTGCATCTTTGGCGGACTTGATGGAAGACGACTGCGCTCTTGATGCAGAACTCTGCTGGGCTCCTCAGTGACCTCAGTAAGGTCGTTCAAAGTCCGCTCTTGCGGCTCGTAGGCATCCAGATATTCATTCGCTTCCTCGCGCACGCGGACTATCGTAGAAGCTGTGTTACCCTCCATCTCTACACGGAACTGTCGTTGATCGGATGCTGCAGAGATTTTGCTATCGCCATCAACAATGGTATGGAACGGAGAGCTTTGCGCGATTGGCAGCGTAGACTCTTCAAACTGCACCGAGCTTGTTGAGATGTCGGCGCTTTGAAGTTCTCGCCTCAAAGGACTGCTCTTCTTTGGTGAACTCATAAGCGCAGGGAAGCGAGGTGGTGTGTCAATGAACGGGTTTGTCTTTGTTGTCGGGGATGGCTTCTTTGTTGCCATGGGCGGCGGCGAGGACTCGGGAACGAAGCTTTCACCTTGGTCTAGAAGTTCAGACAGGCTCACTTTCTCCTTCTCTTGTCTTCGTTGCCGCCGTTGTTCGAAACGGGATGGTCGCTTTTGATTAAAGACGTTGGGCATATTCGACTGGAAGAACATGCCGGTGTCGTCACTGGCTTCGCTCGCCGGACTCGACTCATCGTCAATCTGAATCGGCTTGTCTTCTTCCAGTGGGGTTACGACATCCTCATCCTGCTCTTCCTGTTCCTCTTCGTCTTCGTTTTCGTCGTCTTCGGGTTGTTCTGTGACTGCAGGTTCCGCCTGGACAGGGCTCGGTTCTAGCTGTAACTCAACTTTCTTGTTGTAAAGAGCTTCATTCGCCTTTCTACGACGCCAAGTCCTTGCAGCCGATTTGGTAGGAATGTCCTCTGTGAAGACATCGCGGAACAATTTCTCTTCCTCCACAGGGGCTTCCTCCTCCTCAACTGAGACCACCGAACGACTAGCCTCTTCTTGCCAGATGTCAGCGAAGTCATCCCATTGGGCAGGTTTGTCTGCCTGTTCTGCAGCATGATCCTGTCGGGGTTCTTCCATCTCATAATCTCGTTGTGCCAAGCCAGTTCGTTTCGCAGGGGGTGTGTCAGCCCGCCAACTCATCTCTCCCTCGCTCCTTGCAGGGCTCACAGGTACACTCTCTTCTTCGACATCCAACACCGGGTATTGCACCTCGTCCGCTGTGGCGGTTGGCTCCACTGGTGAGACGGCATGATCCTGGTCTTCGGGAGTAAGAAGACGTGACTGACGTTTTCGATGCGTTCGGAACACACCTTGTTTGGGAGCTATCGTAGGATTGCTTTTGATGGGACTTGAAGGAGCGGGTGCGCTCTCTTCATATGGCTGGCCCGCAAGCTGCTCACCAAGACGTAAGCCCGCTTGGAGCTCTTTCCGCGTGCCCTCGCTGAATCCCCGAAACAGATCATCAAGCTCGTCGCGCTTCTTGTCGAGTGCCTGTTGAGGAGGTTCGGGCGTAGACGAAAGACGATTGGGATCCAGCAAGCCTTGTAAAGCTACGCCGGCGGTAACTACACGCCCGAGCGTCGGTGTCTGGGCTTTAGGTGGGCTAGGCTCTATAGCGGGCGGCGCTGATGGAAAGTCGGCATCTATGACAGGTGTCACGAAACGCGATAGCTTTGGGCGTGTACGGTCCGAGGGTGCTGTGAAGGTCTGGGGTGGAGGTGATGGCTCTTCGCTAGTCGATGGTCCAGCATTGTGCGTTGCAGCTGTGTTTGACTCAGAATATTCGTTTCTCAGTGATGATCCGACGGCTGGCGCTGTGGTGTTCTGCGTATCTGCAGGCTTTCGCGTACTCCGCGGTCCGTTACTAAGCAAGGTATCAAGTGAAATCATGGTGAAGCTCTCGTTACCGACTGTGTCGTCACGCATTCTCATCGTCCCCTCGTCAAAAGCGACATCTGCGTCGTTTCGATTATCGGGTTCGTCGTCTTCGAAGGCTTGAGCTTGGTCATCTCCGGCATCGCTCGCATGGGCGGAGCTTTCGCTGGGTGTGGGGAGGCTGGCATGGCCATCTTCCGAGAAATCGAGATCCTCGGGCTGTATAGGCTCTGCGTCGTCTCCACTGGTCGGCGTAAGCACATCGCTTCCCTCCTCTTCGTGCTCGTCAGACTCCATGAGTACCACTTTGTTCGCGTGTGGGGTGCCCTTGCGCGTTCGCAAATCCTGCCTCATGCTCCTCTGTGTCGGCGAGCTCAAGTTGGGTAACTCCTCAGCCTCCATCAGCGCATCGCTCATGGTCTCGGTAGTGGGGCCGGGGAGATCTGCAAAATGCGCGCTCTTTTTTGAGAGTCCGGACTTTGAACTCGAAGGGAGTACAGGCGTAGTATCTTGCACCGACCCTTCCCGGGTCTTTGAATCTTCGGCCACAGCCACGACCTTCCTGGGCCGGCCTCTCCGCTTCTTGGGCGGCACATCGGTGTCGACATCGGCTGCGCTTGACTCTCCACCCTTCATATTCAACTCGCGTGATCCGGATCGTGCGCGTCTCTTGACTGGTGTTCCCTTCCGCTTTGGTTTAGGAGTGGCTCCCACGTCAGACTTTCGGGGGCGTCCGCGGGGGCGTTTGACAGGCGACGAGGTCTCGTGATCCTTCAATGGCACCGTCGTCGTCTTCGTTCTCGTGGTCACTCGCTTCACGGATGGGGATGCGTTGACGTCGTCGCTGCCGGGTTCAGCCTGGACGGTGACCTTGATGCGCCAGGGGCTCGCGCCGCCGCCGCGTGGTGTGCTCATGATCATGGACTTGGTGGGCGACGAGAACATCATCTCCGAGGCCTCGAGTCGGCGGTTCTGCTTGGTCGGCGAGCTGCCCGCCATGGAGTCACGCGGCCTGGGCTTGCGGGCGGATGTGATGGTGTTGTCGAAGGAGAGGGCCAGCGGATCCGGGCTCGAGTCGTAGCTGCGATCGCTGTGGGCATCGTCGCCTGCCGTTGCGCTTCGGCCGCGGGGCGCCATGTCTTAGAAGGGTCGGAGGGGTGTCTTGGTTGTTAGTGCGAGAGGAATGCATGTGGGTGGGGAACAAACGTGCGGCATCCGTCAGAATGCGGGACAGGCCACGCGCTGTCGCCCTAGCAACTATCTTATCACGCGCTGCTACGCGCGACACCACCAACAAGGCAGCCAGCGAGACAACCGAGTGCAGACTATGGAGACGCGATGGGTATTCATGGGTGAGTTGCGCATTCTACTAACAATCATTTCTTGCTGATTCGCGCAGTATCTACAAGGAGATCGGCCCTGGAAAGCGCGTAGCCCTGTCAAAGCTCGCCGTCGAAAAGTTCGAAGAGACCGGACGCCCGCTGCGCATTGCTATCGACACATCAATATGGCTGTTCCAGATACAAGCTAGCAAAGGTAGAGCTTTGGCACCACGTACATGCTTTCGCTATGCTGACTGTGAATAGGCGGCACCAACCCGGCGTTGCGCACCTTCTATTACCGCCTCCTTCGCCTCATCTCACTCGCCATCCACCCCGTCTTCGTCTTCGATGGACCAAACAAGCCGCCCTTCAAGCGCAACAAACGCACTGGACCAAACGTCGCATCCATCCCCGAATTCCTCGCAAAGCAGCTATTGAAGCAATTTGGATATCCGATACATCTTGCGCCGGGTGAAGCTGAGGCAGAATGCGCACTACTTCAGCGAGAGGGAATAGTGGATGCGGTTCTGAGTGAAGATGTCGACACACTCATGTTTGGAAGTGGCATTACGATACGCAACTGGTCGCCGGAGAAGACAGGAAAGACGCCAACACACGTCAACGTATACGATGCGGTTGAAACAAAGAACGGGCCGTCAGGATTGGATCGCGAGGGCATGATACTCGTCGCCCTGATGAGTGGAGGAGATTACGTTCCTGAGGGTATACCTGGATGCGGCCCAAAGACAGCATGCGAGGCTGCGAAGGCAGGTTTCGGCGCCGATTTGTGCAAGATTCCGAAGAATGACGCCAGAGCCATGTCCCAGTGGCGAGATCGACTGCAGCATGAGCTGAAGACGAACGAGAGCAAGCACTTCAAGCGGAAGCACGGTGCGCTGAGGATCCCAGACGACTTCCCGCGTTTGGACATTCTTGGATACTACACACACCCGGCCATTTCGAATCAAGCTGGATTGGATAAACTGCGCCAATCGATCAAATGGGACCAAGAGCTGGATTTCTCGGGCTTACGCGAGTTTACACATGATGCGTTCGACTGGGTTAAGCTTGAAGGCGCAAAGCACTTCATCCGCAGTTTGGCGCCTTCGATGGTTGTGCGCCAGCTACGTATACGCGCTGGAAACCTCGATCGACTTCCTACGAACAACATTCAGGCGGTACAAGAGGATGAAGCTCTTCTCATCAAGGGCCTGCATGGCAAGCGACAACATTCGGTCACGGACAACTGCACAGAACTGCGAGTAAGCTTCACGCCCATTGAGCTTGTCAAGATCGACCTTAGTAAGGAAGATCCCGACGATGATGTGGAAGTACCGCCTAGTTCTCAGCAAGCCGGGGGTGATGCAGAACTCGATGATGAAGATCTGGAAGATGAAGGCCCTAAGAAGCGTGGGCCTACCAAGTTCGACCCAGAGAAGGCTGCGAGAATCTGGGTGATGGAGACCTTCGTCAAGGTTGGTGTGCCGCTCACGGTTGAAGATTGGGAAGCCGGGCGACAGACGAAGCTGAAGCCCAAGCGAGCAGCAACTGTGCAAGAGCCTGGCAAAGCGGCGCCAAAGGCCAAGGCTGCTCCTAAGCGAACAAAAACAGCCGGCGATCAACCGCAGGCTCGCATCAATACTTTTGCCAAAGTAACGAAACCGGGCTCGAAGCTTTCGCGAGCTCTCGCAAAGACACAGGACAAGGTTGCTGAGGTCACTCTGCCTGTCTCACAGCCTGCGCTACAACAAGACGATGTGATTGATCTGCTATTCTCCTCCCCAGTAAGGACTCTGGATGCTGTACAGCCGCACCCGCCTGAACGCGAGAAGTCGGTGTCTCCCCCCATTGCAGACCTTCCTCCAAGTGTGAGCAAGCGGAGAAGACGAGCCCCGATTCAACGCTCCAAAACACTTCCCGCCGATATCAATGCGGTTCCTGAACGACCATCGACGCCTCCTCTTCTGAACACGATAGAAACATTGGACTTGGTTGATTCGCCGGCCCATCCATCACCCTCACAATTACCCGCGAAGAAGGCGAGAACACGAAGGACTAAGGACGGGCCAGCTACGACAGCGTCTCGAGATACCTCTCTAGCCTTGTCTCCTAGCAAGTCAAAGCAGTCGACGTTAGATGCATGGCGAGCATCAGTGACGCCCACCAAGCGACGAGGTGTGACACCAGCTCTCAATGCAGGGCCACCACCCCAACTTCGCTCCTTATCAGAAGAAGTCGACTCGCTGGACTTGACACTTTCCTCGCCGGTACGAGAAACGCGACATCAACAAAGTGCCAGTACCAGCGCACTACCAACTTCGAGGACAGCGACGACACGCCCACCATTAACATCGATTTCATCGAACGCATCGCATGCATCCACAAACTCGGCATCATCAACAGCCTCCACATCTAACAAGAAGAAGAGTATAAGAGACGTATTTGGCCCATCGCGACCTTGCCGTTCTTCACCTCGTCTCAGCAAAACCATGTCCGCGCCCCCTGAAGCCGACTGCCTCGATCTCACATCACCACAGCTTGCTGCAGCAAAACCAAGATCAGAATCACCAACGGCTGATACTCTCGATCTCACATCGCCAAACCCCATGTCAACAAGACGACGATCCGCATCCCCAAATGTCGAAACGCTTGATCTTACTGAACTCTCGTCGCCCGTAGTCGAGCGCGCCCCGGTCCCGACAGCACCTGCCCCAGTATCCCCTCCACCAACTCACACCTCACCTTCCTCACTGCGCCGATCCCCACGCGATCATACATCTACCTCACCACAGCCCCCACCTCGCACCTCCCCACCAGCAGCATGGAAAGCGCGAGAGAAGAAGAAACGCGCAATCGTACTGCGAAAAAGCGTAGTCGGCGCTTGGACCTATGTAGATGTCGATAGTCCGGAGAAGACAGCAGGTGGTGAAGCAGGACTTGTGCTCAAGGGCAAGGAGAGACGGAAATGGCGCGAGAGCGCTGTTGAGATGTTGGATCTGACATGAACCTGGCTGGATGTGCTATCGGGTTTGGGGACGGTGTTTCGGTCCTTTTCAATGCAGGTTTTGGGGCTCGCGACTTGACGATGATGGATACGAAGCGCCGAGTTTATTGAATATACCACGTTGAATTCCTGTCCACCTCATTTTCTCATAATCGTGCAGCTACTACATCATCCATACCATACCACACAAACTACCCACATTGACGACACCAAGTGCGATACGAAAGTCATACACATATCCTCCGTATCTCCAAGACGTTGAACCCCTGCAACTAATCCCAGACCCTGCGCGCGTTCACACCAAAACCTGCTCCCCACCCCAGCCTCACTCCCAATCCAGCCCATGACGTCATACACCCAAACCCTCACCACCAAGGCACGCGGCCATGCATACAAAGCATGCGTACCACTTCCATCCGCGGAGGAGACTCCGCTACCAACCCTCTTCATTTCACTTTTCATATTGTATCGATATACTGCATACCCCGAATTACGTGTCGTGATACCCGTTGAGCCCATAACCCTTCACGCATTACACTACATATACCAAGAAGAAGAAGAAGAAGGATTAAATTGGTTATCCAAGATGACCCAAGCCGTATCTAAGCAGGATGCTTCAGCGCAGCAAGTCCAACAGCAGCGTCAAGATGCGGGAAGTAGGGAGGTGCAGGAACATCATGCTAGTGCGAATGCTTCTGTATGTCCATATCCATATCCCTTCCCATTCCCATTCCCCTTTCCATTTCTCTCATTCCCTACCCCACGACATCGCCTACAGCACTGTTCAATGTACTTCCACTGCCACTGGTAGATGAGTAGATGGGTATACGTGTAGTATGGATTGGATGTATACCTAGGTAGATGTGTGCTAACAGAGCGTAAAAGGCCGGTCTAAACCTCAACCTCTTCGGCGCCCTCTCCGGCGCCTTCTCCTCCAAGCAAAAGAAAACTACGCATCAGAATGCTGATGGGTCGAGTACGACTACTGAAGACAAACACGATAAAGGTAGTGCAACCCCGCCATCCCCTCATCAATCCCATCCCATCCTCCAATCCATTCCATCCAAACCCCCAATATACCCAGCGTATCCCCCATCCTCCCCCTTCTTCAATTCCCTCGTTACTCGACTACAGTCTCACTAATCGGTTCATATAGGCACCGCAAGCGCAGCAGCCGGCGGCAAAGGAAATGCGTACGCAGCAGGAAACGCACAGCAGAGTAGTCTAAAAGCAAAGTCGAGCGGGATGACGCAGGAACAAGCGCAGGGGAACAAAGTGGAAAAAATTGATCATTTGGGGATTGAGGGATAGTCAGTCACTCGAATGAAGCACGTTTGAACTTAAAGCTTTATTTCTGTATACAACAGCTAAGCAATATCCCCTTTTTAGGTAGTCCAAGATGAGTAGTAGATGCTTCTTCTCCCCTTATCGAATGAACACATCGCTCCCACAAGATCATCACCTTAACCCCGAAATATGCCCAAAGCTTTTGATAGTAAATGTCATCCATCGCATGCCCAAAACGATCATGAAAATGCCTAAGCACGCTCCCTACGACCACCGTTGCCACCCTTGGAAACAATGTCGAGGATCATCTGGCGGGCCTCCTCGCAGCCATCCTTGGTACCGACAATCTCGATTGCCTCATCCTTGGCTTGGTCGCGGGGGACCTGAATTTTTGTGCCGGTCTTCTTGCGGAGATCGTTGATTGTGGCACCACCGGGTCCGACAACGAGCCTGTGAGGTGTTAGTATTACTGCAGCATTGAATGTGTTCAACGCTTGAGCTTACCTGTAGCTTCTTGGGTCGGGCAGGATCAGGTACCCAGTGGCGGAAGGCTTGGAAGCAGCCTCAATAGCCTGTTCAAGCCTTTGACGGGCCTTGGGAAGGCTCTCAGTGGGTCCACGCAGGATCCAGGGGATAGTGGCAGAGGTATCAGTGCCCTCTGCCACAGCGTTGTTGTCAACGATCTCCCATGAGTGCTCGTTGGAACCGGCAGTCGCATCGTCGGTGATCAAAGGAAGAGCACCGTTAGCACCCTTCCTGGCGCGTCCGGCCTCAGCTTGGGCAGGCTTCGCGGGCACCTGTTCACCGCCGTGGTCTACGGTAACCTTGTGCTGGTTGCGCAGTTGCCTGAAGAACTGACCGTTGTCTGAAATGGCGTGGTGGAGGTGGCGGGGAACCTGGATGGTCTCGCCTTCCTGTCCCTTGACGAGCTCGAGGATGTGCTCCTTGGCCTTCTCAACAGCAGCAGGGTCACCGGTGATCTTTACCTGACTTCGGGCGGCACCAGTGGTAGTCTGCTTAGGAATGTCGAGCTGGATGCTGAGCTGCGACTCGAGTTGGCGGCGTGTCTCACCTCCACGGCCGATAAGCAGACGGTGCTTATCAGGCGAGACTTCGATGGTCTCGGTGGTCTGGTTCTCCAGCGAAGAGGCCTGTGCCTTCAAAGCAGCAACGATTTTCTCAACCACACTCTTGGGACCCTCAACACGGATAGTCGTCTCATCAGACTCGGGGCGGGGGAAGCGCACCATACGAGCCAAGTCGCGCGAGTTGTCAGGTCCGCCAGCTGAGGTGACAATGGAGCGGATGTTGGCACCGCTGCCACCAATGAGGCTCCTGTGGTGCTTCCTGTCAATATCCAGAGTCTCGACGATGGTATCATCAAACTCGCGGGCACGCTGCTGCAAGATCTTCTTGGCCTCCTCAACAGCCTTCTTAGTACCCTTGAGCTTGATCTCCGCGCGGCCGGATGGATCAGCGCCATCACGCGCGCCGGGAACGTCAATCTGGCACCCAGTCTCGAGACGGAGGTTCTCCATCTCGCGACCGCCTGATCCAATCAGACGCGGAATGTTGCTCTGAGCGACCGAGACAGTGTCGTTGAAAGAATTGTCCTTGATGTACTGGAGCAAGCTAAGCACCTCATCACGGGCTTCATCAGCACCCTTCCTGGGTCCACGGATGATGACTTCATCCTGGTTCTGACCCGAACGAACGTTCTTCTGTGATGACACATCTGCTGTCTCCTCGTCGTTTTGTGCTCGTCGAGGGAAGTTGATGCGAACACCGTAGCGGTCCTGCAGACGCTCTACCTGCTTGCCACCAGCACCGATCAGGTCGCGGTGGAACTGAGGCGCAACCTTCAAGGTGTGGGTAGCTTCGTCCTCGAGCTTCTTAGCCATGTCAAGAATGTCTTTCTTGCACTGCTGTGCCTTGGCGGAAGGTCCCTTCAGCTCGACCTTGCCGTCGTTGATCTGAACATCAACATCGTACTTCTGGCGCAGACGCTGAATGTTCTCTCCGCCCTTGCCAACAAGATGGCTAGCGTACTTCTGGGGGTAGTCGAATGTTGTAACGTGGTTACGCTCAAGCTCGTCCTTCTCAGCTTGCTCGATGAAAGCGAGAATCTTCTTGTTGAGCTCATCAACAGCATTCGATGGTCCACGGATCGCGAAGCTGTTGTTTGAGCGGCTGTGGGGCTCCGGTCGTCGCTGACCAAACAGCGCCTGTACGGGAACCTGGTCGGGTGTAAGGCCTTCTTGCTGTTCATTGACGAACTGCTCGATCTTGCGATGGAATTTGGGGTTGGACTCGAGGCCACGAGTGTCGATTTGCGGTTGGTTCTTGGTCAGACCCATGATGAATCGCTGAGCGTCTTGCAGACCTTGCTGGTATGCCTTAATCTCAGCTGGAGAGGGTCGGCCACGAGGAATGGAGTACTCGTTGTAAGGAGCGTCACCCTCGTAGACAAGGATCAACTCTGGCGATTGCTCGGTCTCGTCGGGGAAGACAATGTGAACGCCATGGTCTTGTCGGACCTTTGGTGCATTCTGCTGACGCAAGAACTGGTGGTAGAAAGGATCGACATTCATGGTCGCGAAACGACTGGGTGGGTGCGACTGGAAGACGCTCATGATGTCGCCACGAGCCTTCATGCTGTTCTTTCCGTCGCGAGCGTAGATCTCCCATCCAGTCGGGGCATCACGGTCTGTGGGTACGACAATGCTGGCCTCGTGCATGCGCTCAAGGTCAGCAAGGGCCTTGCGTTGACGAAGGTAGCGAGTCAGGTTGTGTGCGTGCGCTTGTGCGTTGGGACCCTTGTGCTCACGAGCAGCATCCGCAGTAGCCATGGTCATGCTAGCAGCAAGGTCCTCAAGCTTGTTGATACCCTGCTCGATCTTGTTGGGCGGGCCGACAATGTAGACTGTCTCGCTGTCGTCGGAGCTCGGGGGCAGGACAATGCTGCAGCCAGTCTCCTCCAAGAAGTCATGGAGAGAGTTGCCTCGGTCACCAACGATGAACTGATGCCTGCCGCGTTCGATGGATCGCTGCTCGATGGCCAACTGCTGGCGGAGTTGTTGAGCGCGACGCTCGAGCTCAGCTTGGATCTGCTGTGCAGCGGCGCGGTCACCAGAGACTTGGATGGGGAAGTTGGCCTGGGGAGCGAACGGGATGGGCTGGCCACGAGTAGCCTGAGGAGGTGCCTGGGACTGCCAAGTGTGGTACTGCGGGATCTGGATGTTGACGTCGCGGCCCTGGACAAGTCTGTCGGTGTGGACATTGTTGGGACCTGCGAGGAAAGGATAGAACTCGGCAGGGATGTCCTTCAGACGCAGGTTGACGGTCGAGGTGCGTTCGTTGACAATGGCATCGATCTCGCGACGAGCCATCTCAGCAGTCAAGGCATTGCCCTCAATGTGAACGTTGACCACAGTATCTTCATCCTCGCCCGGCTCGGCCTTGGGAACCTGGATGCGGGCACCGGTGCGCTTGCTGATTTCCTGGATCTTGGAACCTTGACGACCGATGATGTGGGCGCGGACAGAGGCGGGGACGGGGACATCGACGGATTGCTGGCAGATGTTAGTTTGGCCAGAGTACAATTGATGGGTGGCATACCTTGGAGCCGACTTCGTTGGCAACTTCCTTGAGAGCCTGCCTCACCGCTTCAACCGGACCGGTGGCCTCGAAGATGAGAGCTCCCTGACCCTGCTTGTAGTCGAGCTTGGCCTTGGAGCGCCTGTTGATATCGCGGACGATCTCGTTGATGGGCTTCTTCAACTCACCGCGAGGGGCGACCTGGTGGGCAGCGAGGGAGATGCGCTCGGTGTGTTTGCCGGGGATGTTCATGGACGGGAGGGCGGGGCCACGGCTGGGAGCAGACGGGGCAGGCGCGCTGCCATTGACGCCGTTGGAGGTGACCGAGGCAGGCTTCTTGCCCCAGGTGGGCGCGACAGGAGCCTGAGTGCGCTTGGCGGGACCGAGAGCTGGGAAGGCCTCCTCAGACGACGTGTTGAGGGCAGGCTTCTTCGAGGCAGGTTGCTTGCCAGCTGCCTTGTCGCTGAGCGGAGCAGAGCCGGCAAGCTCATCCTCGTCGGGGACGTCCTCGACAGTGACATGGTGATCTTCGACTCCATGATTGTGCATGAGCCTCTGCGCCGGGGTCAGACCGTCGTCAGAGGTAGCAACTTGCTCAGATGCCATGATTGAGTATAAACCGTTTCGAGTTGACCAAAGGGTGTTCGCGTGGACGGTGGGTGGGCAGCTTAGCAGCGTGGAGCCAGCTTGACGTTGACGTTGGGATTGAGATTTCGGTGGGCGGTGTACTTCTTGTTCTGGGGGTGGAGGGTTAGTGGATGGTTGAGAAGTAAGAGCCGAATTGAATAAGTCGCTTCTCGCTGGAAAGCTTTACCGGCAGTGCGGGTACCAAGTAATGCAACCGTGGAATGGGCCTGTTGTCACTCGGAGCTTACCAGGAAATAGCTTACAGGGTCTTGATGCCGTTACTCAGCAGGCCATTACGTGACTGGACAGGCGGTGCGGGTTCAATTGATGTGGAGACGACTGCTACAGTTGCAGGTGTCGTAGGCGATAGTGCAATGGGAGAGAGAGCACAGGTGGCCAGAAAGCTACTCGAAGGTACTCGAACTTCCCTTTGGTCGGTGTTGGACCCCTGCCGAAGGCGCCCCACCCGACTAATTCCAATGGATCCATCCCGTCGAGCCTAGCCCTGGAGAGCCGCTAACCTCCACACGCCTCGATAATTGCAATCCACTACTTGCATTCGTTTATCTGTATTCAACTGACTAAATATTATTCGTCTGGGTTATATTTTCCAACGGAACGGACATCCCAGCGCACGTTAGTCGCTACCAGAGAAATATGAATTCATGATGGGCACGAATATTCTCGTCTCAACTGCGTATAAGCAAAACATCGACCGCTAAGCATATATCGACGATTTTGTGAGATAGTACTGGAGGCTATCAAAGAGAACGAGAAAGAATGGCCGATGGGCTACCGCCACCGCAAACTACCAGGCGCCTCTGGCACGCTCGAAAAAGAGCATAGAAAAAGACCACCACCAAGAAGAGAACTTCCACACCGCCGCCCATATGACCAAGAACATTAAAGTAGTAACAAGAACCCCGTCTCCAACCCTCCTTCAATTCTACTATCCTCGCACCCTCCCTTTCTTACCCCCTCTCAAATCCCCTTCTTCCCCTTCCTCGCCCTACTCTCCCAAGTAATATACCCATCAGGCTGATTCTCCTTGGGCATATGCTGCGTCCACTTGCCCCCCAAAAACCCCGTACTATCATCCTGACTCGTCCTCGCCTTCCAATAACACCAACTTTGTCCCACCCCACCCCCCTCCCCCTTCGTCAACGCCGTGAACCCGTCCAGACACTCCTGCGTCAACGGTATCCAGCTCCATAAATGGTGCGCGAATTCGTTGTGGATGGATACTTTGAAGATCCAGTCGATGGGCTTGTTGTCGTGGCCGGTGATGGTGTAGGTGAAGACGGTGGCGCTGTCGGAGAATATGGGGCCGGAGCCGTGGAGGGAGCAGAATTGGCGCATTGCGGCGGACCATGAGGGGGTGTCGGGGTAGTGTTGTTGGGCGGTGTTGCATTGGTCGCCGCGGCGGATCAGGGTGGTTGTGTTGGTGGAGGGTGGAGGGGTGGTTAGGGTAGACGGGGCAGATAGGACTGTTGCTGCGAAGGCGGCGGGGAGAAATGCCTTGGGCAGATGCATGGTGTGGAATAAACTTGACTCTACCTTTCGAGTGGACGCGGGTGTGGATGTGGACGTGGGCAAGCAAAGGTGCATACCCAGGTAATATGAAAGACGTGTATTTTGTCTTATTATATCCTTCGATACCTAGGTACCCTGCTTGTGTATGCCAGCCAACCAATAGACAAGAAGTTCTAAGGAGGCATCGCAAAGACAAAGAGGCGACTCGGATGTTCCTTCCGGTTATCATAAAGGAATGATGCCGATGCCATGGCCCATGGAAAGCCCTACGACTGTATCCGGCATGATCGAGAGACAGTCTCACGATGCGGCGTCGCAAAGCGTGCAAACATAAAGAAACGACTCACTCGTCCCTTCAACCGAACAAAGAGATGATCATCGTGGTGCAACACTGCCATGACATCAAAACATCAAAATATTCAAGGCAGGCAGGCTATACCTAGGTATCAATGCGTTCCCTGCATGAACTGTGTATTCACTCCATTAAGGTACCTAGGTATTGCAGCACCCGTCCGGCAAATCAAACAAGATCGCCCTCTTCCCACTTCTCGTTCTAATCCACATGTATCGAGATGCAGAGATGAAGTACGGAAAGACGCTCTAACCCCCCCTTAACCGATGAGAGAGAAAGTGTACCTAGGTAACTAGTCCTTCAATCTACCCGCACAACCTCAATACTCAGTAACAACAAAAACCCATGCTACCCTCTCTACAATCTCCATCTCTACCAAGTCCACACTATCCCAACTTCTTACAAGTATTGTTATCAAATCCCTCAATCACACAACGTGTTTTACAATAACCGGAAATCTGCCTTCCACATCCAATCCATATCCAACAAACAGCATCTCGCACCTCGCATCCCCCCTTCCCTCATCCAAAAACAGCCTTAACATCAACAAAGACATCCCCCCAAAGCGGCGCAGCAACAGCGAACCGCCGCTATATCATCGTATCCTGAAACCCGGAGACTGGAGACTGGGGAAATGTATGTATATATAAAAGACCCCATACCATCAGCAAAACCATGTGAAGAACCCAGTGTGCAACTTGATAATATCTCGTATTTAGAAACCTGTTGTTATACTACACAACTACGACTACAGCTACACATCCCATCACCCGCCCATCGACCCCCACGGCCGATTCTAACGGTAAAAGCCCGCTGCGTCATCTCCACCGACCGGCGGCGCGCTGGGTGCTTGTTGGCCTCCAGGTCGATATGGCAAGTATCCCTGAGCAGGCGGTGCGGGGCTAGAGGTGTTACCAGGCGGCGCAGGTGGTGCGTAGCCAGGCTGTTGCGGCGGATATCCGTAACCTTGCTGAGGCGGCTGTTGTGAGTAAGGGTCAGATGGAGGCTGTTGTTCTTGTGGGGCTTGCTGTGGCGGAGGTGAGGTGAGCTGCTCGTATGGGTTCTGTTGTCCTGGTGGTGGGCCTTGGGGAGGGGCTTGCTGTGGTGGATAGCCGCCCGTTTCGTAGCCTTGTGGTGGCTGGCTGGGAGCGTGGAATGACTGGCGGTTGTCGACTGGTGAGTCGTATATACTGGTCGCTAGCTCCTGGGGTGCGTAGCTCTGCGGTCGACCTCCTACTGGTACTCTGCCTGGAGGTAGCGTGTAAGAGTCTGATGGCGGTCCCGGTTTGGGGGTTTGCTGTGTCCGTTCGTTCGGGGGAACCATGAAGAATGCAGGGCTTGAGCCTACAGGTGGTGCTTGGGAGGGAGGTCCATGTTGCTGAGGTCCTCCACCATAAGCGTAGCGGCCTGGATCTTGGTGTGGGGTAGATGATACTGGTGGGTATCCTTGGTAGTTTGAGGGGGGCGGTGCATTGTAGCCGCCATATCCAGGACGGCCGCCGTACGCAGGTTGTTGTGGCTGGGACATGGATGCCTCCAGCATGGACTCGTAGTCTCGACGAGCCTTGATGAACTTCTCGTTCAGCTGTGTAAAGTCATCTAGTAGAGTTAGCGCTGATCGTAACGCTTCTTACGATTGACCTACCCTTCTTCTGCGAGTACTTTCCGATGAGCTCGATCAACTTCGGCCGAATAGCCAGCGTTGAGTGGTAGAGCTCGGTGATCTCCTCGTTGTCTCGCGCATCGCCTGCGCCTGGCTGTGAGCTTGTGCTCAGCAGCGCAAGCAGCTTCTCCACATTCCTTATTTGTGCAAAGACTTCAGCTTCATTCTGTGCCTCCCTCTCGAGCTCCTCGCGCGTCGGATCTTGCAGCTTCTCCACGTAGTTAAGCGGGAAGATACCTGTCTGCCCACGCAGCGATCCCTTCCACCAGTCCTTGTATACCGATTCGAGTACGGCGATAATGTCACCCTTACGGAACTGTAGTTCACCGGGTTCGGATGGTTGGAAATCGAAGAGGGCTCGTACACGTGAGACGGTCGCTGCGGTTGTGCCTGACGGTAGGGGTTGCGAAGGCTGTTCGGGCTGGGCACTGGGAGTCGATCCGCCCTGCTGGGGCGTATTGGACTTGGCGGCCGTCGGCGCTGCGCCCTTCGACTCTCGTATCGACATGGCAAGCGCCATTTGTAGCTCTTCTTCCTCTTTCTGGCGTTCGACGTCGGAGATCTGCGTCTTCTGTGGCTTGGAAGGCGCTCGGAGGTTGGGGTCTAAGACCTGTCAGCATTGCACATGGGACCGTCACCTCCCCAACTCACTTTGTGACTTCAGCTTCATATATGCATTAGACATGATGCCCAGGTCGGGGTCGCGGGCGAACATATCACTCCACTCTTGCATGCGCTCCAGTATCTTGGCCTTGACCTGCTGATGTGTGTTGCGGTCGTTGGCAAGCCTCAGCAGCGCTTCTGTGAAGCTCCGTGAGGCAAGCTCCTTGTGCATTTGGATCCCGCAGTTCTGACTCAGGGCGTTGGCCAGCTCGAGGGTGTATAGTTGTACGTTCGCATTCCGGTGTGCTAACCGCCTGATCATGGCGGCGACCGCATCTTTGGCGCCTGTGTCGGACGATCCAACCTTGTCGCATACATCCTGCGTAGTCAGTTAGCATCTGTTGCATATGCTGGAATATAAGGCGCATGGTCGTGGCTGGACGGATGTTGCGACATCTGCCCAAATCGCCGCCCAAGGCATCGCGAGTGCTGACCGTACCAAAATGTATTCCCAGTTCTCGCTCGTGAGATTTTCGTCCGTGGCTTTTACGACAACATCGTCGAAGATGTTGGATTGCGCGCGAAACATGACGTGTGCCTGCTTCTAAGTGTCGTGAGACTCGGTATGGGGAAGCTCTCCGGGGGCGCGGGTGCCTGGAGTCGATACGCGAGTTGAGGTAAAGGTGTGAAGTTGAGAAGGGCGGAGGGTGAGCGGATGGATCGCAAATGCGCGCGAGGTAGTAAGGGTAGTTTCGGGGAAAGGCCGTGTTATGTGTTATAGGAAGAGTGAAAGTCGTTCGTGTCGCAGTCAGTCGTATGCAACCGGGCTTAGAGCTCCCCGCCAATGACGACGATGTGGCGGCCCTTACTCAGCCACAATGCTCGGGTCGCAAATTCACCAAGCCAGACATGTCAACGCCCATCACAATATACGCCCCTGAATATCGATCGATTGTAGGTACACAGGAAGAATATTCATATTCGACTTTTCTATATGCCGAGATTGCCACCTCCGGCCAAGTTTGTAACCCCAAATCGTATAGACACTAAAATTGCACACATTTGTATATGAGATAGTCGTAAGAGATGCGCTTCCTTCTGTAACCCAAGAAATCTGCCAGATCATGAGATGGGATGTATGCCTACATCGGCACTCGGAGTATTTGAAACAACATAAATAATGCGCTCGCGAATAGGAGCAGTTGAACAGGATATGACGCGCTTGCTAATTCGCTCGACAATGCTCGTTGTGTAGAACAGCAGTATGAGGCTTCGACCTTTGCATACTGACTGCCGAGCAGGGGGTGGTACCGCGACACGACCATGAGGGGCGGGTGGCTCCGAGCTGCCACTGGGGATGCGAAATTGTGAGCCTCCACCACGTGCGTTTGTTCATCGTTGTGCGCCTTTTCGTCACCTATAGTTCCATCGTCTTGCCATACCAATCGGCGAACGAATTCGTGCTCGTGTTTGACGAATCGCGGCCGTTGGTCTGCGCATTGTCCGTACCTAAGTTCCGGTGTTAAGAGACATTCACAATGAAATAAGAAACTTCACAGACCACCCTTCTTCCGCCTCTCTTCTGCCCTTGCTTTCCTCGCCGATTGTACCAGTGGCGCTAATGTGCCTAGCGGTTCAGCGGTCTGGATGAAGGGGTGCTGCATCTTGTTAGCGACTATCGACGACAAGCAATCACGATGTACTTACCACCAGAAGATCGTGAGCGCTAGCCCGCTTGTCGGGGTCGACCTTGAGCGAGAAGCCCAAGAAGTCACGGAACACTGGCGACAAGGCATGTTCCTCCTTGATCGTCGGTGTGCCGTTGGTCGCGATGAGCCACAGTGCACGGAGTGGACTTTCATTCAGGTACGGCGGCTCTCCCTCGATCATCTCGATGGACATGATACCCAACGACCAGATGTCAACCTTTCGGCCGTACTCCTTGCGAGTGACAACCTCGGGAGCCATCCAGTAGGGGGTACCTACCATGGTCGTGCGCTTGTTGTGGCTTTCGTTGATTTGCGCGCAGAAACCGAAGTCGGCTGTGAAATGTGTTAGACTTAGTGGAAGGTGGTGATTCTGAATTCAACATACTGAGCTTGATGTTGCCTTCCTGGGAAAGCAGGATGTTGTCCGACTTGATGTCTCGATGAATGACGCCCTTGGAGTGAAGATGTTGCAAGCCGTGGAGGGTCTGGAAAATTAGCGGAGTTCTTCGAGCGGGACATAAAGACTTACCTCTCTGCACACGGCAGCTATTTGACCTTCGGACATGATGTTGAAAGTAACGACATCCGTCAAACTTCCACCCTCCATGTACTCCATAACCACCCACAGATCGCCTCTGAGCAGGAAACTATCCATGAAGTTTACAATATTCTTGTGCTTGCTGTCCTTCATAACCAGAATCTCGTTGATAATCAGGTCCTTCTTGGGCTGCTGCTCGAGGTTCATCTGCTTGATGGCTACACACTTGTTGGTGCTATTTTCGTAGGCCATGAATACACCACCAGAAGCACCCTGACCGATCTTACTGAGGTTGCGGTATCTCTCCCGGGGATCGGCATTGGTACAGATGGCGTTGAGCTTGGCCACGATATCCGGCCCCTGACTCTGCCTCGGCCTTTGGCGTGGCCGGGGCGCGGGACCAACACGAGCCTGTTGCGATGGTAATGGAATGTTTTGGGGATCCGATTGCTGGGCAAAGACCTGCTGGGGTGTCGGCTGGGACATCTGCATCTGCGGCTGCTGCTGCGGCGCAGGGACCACAGGTGGTGCGTAGTTTGGTTGCGGGGCTCTTTGGCTGACGCTCCTCCCTAGAGGTGCCTTTGGCTGCTGCGTGGTTGCCATGGCCATGGCCTGTTGCTGCTGCTGCTGGTATTGCTGGGCGGGAGAGATTGGGGTCGAACTGGCTGGGGAATCAAATCGCGGCGGCGTTCCTCCCGTGGTGTTGGATCGGGTGCGGGACATTGCCGAAGAGCCATTGGGGCTCTCTGAGGGAGTTGGGTGGGCATAGGCCGCCTGGGGGTAGTCGTTCTCGTAGCGAGGGGTCTGGTGCTGGGTGATGATCGGACTTGGGGCCGCGGGGGCAGGTCTGTTTGGCATGGGCGCAGCGGAACCAGCAGGAGGACCTGGAGGCTTGGGCGCTGGCCGGCTGGGCACGAGGGCTGCAACATTGACTGGAGGAGAGTTAACGACGGGGGAGGTCAGGCTGCGCGGAACGGGAGGAGGCGCACGCGGGTTTTCGAAGCTAGACTGGTCGTTCCGTGGGAATCGCGGGCTCTGCGGGGGACTGAGCGGGGGCTGGTTGGAGCCGTAGTTTGAGTTCTGGTAGTTTGCGGTCTGGGGCACAATGTTGGCCTGGTACGCGTATCCCTGAGGCTGCGTGGGGCCCATTTTGTCCCAGATGGCATCTTCCTCGTTCTTCTCGGCATTGTCCTTGTAGAAGTTGACCACGTCCATGACGGCCTGGGGGTGCTGCTTCTGCTCCTCCTGCGAGATGCCATTCTGCTGGAGCATGCGCTGCCACTCCTTGGGGAGGCCCTGACACAGTTAGCACACACATATCAACAGTGAGGGGCTACCCACCGTGTACTCGCCCGTGTGGTTGTCGATGCTGACGTGGGTGACGTGCATGGGGTTCGTGGGCGTCGAAATGGTCGGGCGGCGCGGCGAGCCCAGCATGCTGCTCATGAAGTTGGAAAAGGTGCCCTTCTTCTTTGCGCCGCCCGAGAGGCGCTTCTTGGCAGCATCGCCGCTGCCGTCGCTGTAGCGGTTCGTCTTGCTCGACGTGGTCGAGGGCGGGGTCGTCGTCGAGTCCATCTTGGAGGTGAAGGAGCGCGACTGACGCAGATAGCGGTTCTGCGCAGGCTGGTCGGTGTGTGAGTGCTGGAGGGCGGGCCGCGGCTGGCTCGAGGCGTTCAGAGCTTCCTCGACGATGCGGTCGAAGGGCTGGCCAACGTGGACTGGTTGCAGATCATAGGCGTGCGGGTTCGGCGGCTCGTAGACTGGCCGCAGGGTGTGCGAGGGCGAGCGGGAGAGGCCTCGCGCTGGCGACTGCGACGAGGATGCTGCAGGTGCTACGCCAAGATTCGGCTGGAAGTAAGAGGCGGCGCCTATGGAGTCAGTATCGCAGGCACGGTACGAACACAGCAACATCACTATTACTCACTGGGCGCACGCTTCAGCGTCGTCGGGCCCTTGTTCAAATAGGCTATTGGCGGGCCTCGCTCCTTGGACGGCCCTCTCTTGGTCAGCCTCGTGGGCCGCGTTGATGACTTGTCGTCCATTGCGGGCCTGCAGAGTGTCCCAGGGCCTGGGAATGGCGGATGTCCACTCGCTTCAACGTCACACCTCGAGCCTGCGCAGCCGAGGGGGACCAGGCCGGAAGGGGAGAAAGACAGAGGATGGGCGGCGCCGTGGGCAGCTCAGTCGCTGGATACGTGGAGAGG
The DNA here is from genome assembly GCF_023758065.1 of Alternaria ventricosa. NCBI lineage: Eukaryota > Fungi > Ascomycota > Dothideomycetes > Pleosporales > Pleosporaceae > Alternaria > Alternaria ventricosa. Next base: position 805,576 of record NW_026055692.1, on the reverse strand, counting down.
GGATGCACGGCAGAAGCTGGTACAGACAGAAGTGATCGCAGCAGAAGCACAGATGGATCTGGCCGACTCTCCAGGGCTGGTTTTGCCGTGCTCAAGTCCTAGCTAGCGACTCTACCACCTAATCTCCACCAGGGCAGCTATACCTCCACCCTACTCCGAATACGTCTGTTTCAGGACGTGTTTCCTCTAATTTCTCAACGGCCTGCCGCCGCTGACTGAAGCGCGCCCTCTGCCCGTTGCTCTGCAGCCCGCCGACTCATGCGCGCCCGCATCAGACGCCCAAAGAAGGTGTGGCGATATGCAGTAGCTCATGTCACGTCGACGTCTACAGTACATAGTACATCTCCAAGTCGATTTGTCTTGTCTATTCTCATCGCATTTATCTCCGTGCAATCAATTGTCCATCCCGCATCTAGGACTGAACTTACCCCATTGACAGCGACCCCGACCCAACACCATGCCACGCCGTAAAGTCTATTCTTATACCTGCCATCCCATCGCGCCTTCCCTGGTAGACGCTGGACGCTGGACGCTCTTGCCTTGGTCGACGTGCGGCTCTTCCCGGCGTCGCATCTTTCACATGCGCGGCACCTGCTACCAACACCGATGCCCAAAAACACCACGCACCCTATCGCGTCTCCCGGGCAATACGCGCGATCATCACCTCCACCGTGGAAGCTTCACTGCAGGGTAGTCGCGTTTTGCAAATCGACTGGTAATGCCATGCAAGGCAGCGCCCAAGCTCCGAGACAGCCTCTTCCCCCCCACATCGCGCTATCTGTCGCTACGACTCCGGCCGCAGAGCACAGCGTCACGATAGCCTCAACCTTCACCCTCATGAAACACGCCACGCACGTCTCCTCTCCCACATGCAGGTCGCCGTGATACAGCATCCAACATGCCGGCCCAAAGCACGCGAGACAGCAGTAAGTCATGCGCCAACAAATACTAATCCACCTGGGCAAGAACATGAAATGTCAAGGCAAGGAGCACGGCAGCGCTCAACAACTCCGACCAGGCTCGCCTAGACGCTCCAAAACCAACGTTGCACGAACAACTCATACTCCCGCTTTACGAGTCTACGAGTAATGGTCATGCAACAAGAGCCAGCATACCCCGAGCGCCGCGGCAACGGCCCATCTCCCGTTCTTTCTAACGCACCCGGCCACGGCACTTTCCCCGTGCACAACAACGCTCCTCTGAGCATCTAGGGGTTTGATCAGCCCGCCACAAAACTGCGCAAGGCTAACACACGCCACGTGAAATGATACGAGTCTGTCGATCTATGTCAGCTCTCCGGCACTCTTCGAGTCTGGATTCATCTGTGAAGAAGCCCGAAACAGCCACATCGTGAGCTATGACGATCACTGTCAAACATGCAGTTGGTCGTGCTATTTTTGCTTCTTCGACGTCATGGCTTCAACGTTCGGTTGTCGGCACGACTTTTACATCATCACCGCACGTATTTGTAGGAGACGCGATGTAACGGCGCGTCTGTTTAAGATGGACTGCAGCGACACCGTAAACACAAGCCTTGTACACATTCAAACCGCGTCGCGCTCTGGCTTGGCAATTTGCGAAGACTTTGCTTCTTGAATAAGCATCCTAATCATGCATGTTGATAGAAAGGAGGCTTGCTTGACTCCTTACTACCCCCCACGAATAGCGTTTTATTTATATGCGTAGTCGAATGGAAGAATGTAAAGAACTCATTAAGATTACAGACTTCTCTAAGATGAGATTCAGTATCCAGCTTAAAACTTACACAATTTCCACCAAGAACCCACAACCTAGTATACAAAATGGCAGTAGAGTAGTCTTCCATTTCTGCATCTACCATGTACCCCACGCATCCCTTATCACCCCCTCAACCTTCTCACGCGCCTCACCCGTGCCGCCTCATCATCCCGGTCACTGTGCAATTGCGGCACGGTAGCTTTCTCCCCCCATTACTCAACGACTTGGTGTAGTCACCCGTTGGGCCACACGACCATATCTCACGCTCCTCCGTCTCGCAAACGATGCCCGTCCACTTCTTTTATGTTCTTGTTGCGATCGCCTACCCTGACCAGGTAGGTCTACGGCCTTTAACGTCCGCTTCCTCGGTCACTTGGGTTTCCATCACCTCTGCCAAGCATTCATTCCGCAAGATATGGGTACTGAGATCTCTTCCCGGCCCTAATCGTTAAGCTGCACGCGTGCACTCCTCAGTACATCATGAAGAAACGAGACTAGGTCTTCTCTTTGCATCTCGCATCACCCCTTTCAAAGTAGCAGTGAGTGTGTGCTCTGCGATGAGCGCTCTACATGTACATTATACTAGTCATTCTTAGTGGTAATAACATCCATATGTTGCCTGGTGAAGTAGTACAGTACAAGGCTTGAATCTTCCGAGCTATTGGTCCTGCAATGTAGATTAAAGTATTTACTTGCGTTTACTTTATATTACGTTTAGCAGCCTCTATGAAAGCGTCTATCTCCTCAAAGCTTCACATAATATATGGCAAGCGAAGTAGCTACCTAGTGGGAAGTAAAAAGGTGATAGACCGCAGTCCATGCAATAATCTCTCTGCTTTGAGATCATCGGATAAAACCGAGTAGTGGAATGTTTTCTGTATTAAATAACAGGCGACAAAGAGACATGGAAAATTGTGAAACTCGCAAACTTAACCAAATCAGACATAGGGATTCTTGATAGAACATTAGTATCAAGAGGTGTTTCGTACATGGTAAGTGATATAGTCGAGACCTCTTAATTTTAGCATGTAACAATTAGTATAGTACTTAATACTATTCTAAAAGGTGTAAATATTATTAAGCAGAAATCTAAATCTTAAGTAGTAATACTTATAGCTTAAAGAGCTACTAATTCTAAAAAAGTAAAAACTATTACTAGTACTCTAAAAAACGTATAACTAAAGGTTTTACTTACTTTTAAAGGTATAGTATTAAGTAAGCTAAAGCTTAGAGCTTTAGCGCTACTACCTTTAAAGTAGTTAAAGCTTCTAAATCTTTTAGGCTTATAAAGCAGCTATTTTAATACTCTATAAGAGAATTATAATACTAAATACTTTATAAAAGAACTTTATAAGAGAATTATAATCTAATTATATACACTTATTAGCTTATAACTAATAGAGTAATATATTCTAAAGCTTTATAGTTAGAATATATATACTAAAATTTTAGTAAAAGCGCGCTTCTTCTATTTTTTATACTTATATAATAATAATATTTAGAACTCTAAAGATTAAAAACATAAGTAGCTTATATCTAATACTAAACGCTACGTTACTATACTACTATATTAAATAATTTATAAGTTTTCTTAGTATTTATAAAAATAAAACTAATCTCTTACTAGTTACGTTACCTTACTACCTTACTAATACTCTACTAAATTATTTTTTTATCTTTTAATTACTTTTCTCTAAATTACGTTACTATTATAAATCTACTATAAGCTACTCTGTGTCTACTAGAAGAGAGACTATTAGAGAAACTATTTTTAAAGCTATTTTAGTAGCTATAGAATAAGATATTATTTATAATATAATACTTAATATTTTAAGTGCTATAAGAAGCGTCTTAAAATATATAAAGAGCTACTTTACTAATACTATTAAAGGCTCTAAAGCTCTTATTACTACTATTATCTTATAGACGTATTTACCTAAAGTAAGGCTATTAATTCTTTTTCTTACTAGTTTTACTATTAAAGAGCTTACTACTAATATATATAAGTTCTTTTACTACTCTAAGCTTATTATTAATATTAATTAGAGCTATTCTATTACTATAGATACGCTAGAAGTCTATACTATTTATATTTATACTTTTATATATAGACTAGTGCTAATTATAGAACTAGGCTCTTCTAAACTTATTTCTAATACTATAAAGTTATAGATTAGAGCTTTAAATAGAATTATTAGCTATTTTAATAGTATATTAAATAATAATAAAAAGAAGTTTATAAATAGTCTCTTAAGTATTACTATACTTAAGTAGATAGCTACTATAATAGCTATAAAGCTTTGCAGTTAAGAATAGTAGTTATTATTATTAGGTACTAGAGAGTTAATACAGCGTTATATTATAGTTAATAGAGAATAAATATAGCTAGTTCTATTAGTAGTATACCTATTACTATATATTATTCTAGTTATTTCTAGTTATTTCTAGTTATAGAATAAAGAAAGTTATATAGATAAGTGTAGAATAAGTCTAAAATAACTATATTACTATAGTAATATATACTAAATTAATATTAAAATTATTTAGTAGTTCTAAAAGAGACTAGCTTAAAGTTTTTTAACATCTTTTAATATCTTTTAATATTATTTTACTATAAAGATAACTAAATTAGACTTAAGGTACTAAGGTATAAATATTATAAATATATATTTCTTTAGAATTTTTAAGATAATATGTTGTCTTGTATTTTATATTATTTATTATACCTATTTAGAGCGCGTCTAACCTACTAGTAGTAGTAATATCTAATATAGTCTTTACTCTTTGCGCTTCTAATAGAGAAGTATATAGAGTAGTAATTAGTGCTCTTAAGCCTAATTTTGTAGACTCTATTTAGTAAAAAGATATTAAAAGATACTTAGCTATTATCTTAGAATAGCTAGAAAATTTTAAGATTTTAAGATATTTAGTATATATTACTATTAGTACTAACGCTTCTAACTAAGACTATATACTTATTTATATAACTTCTAGAAGCTTAAGTAGTATTTAAAAACTATATAATATAGTAGTAATAGAAATACTATAATAGGCTTTATAGTATATATTCTTTAATAACTATAATATAATAACTATTTCTTTAGGTTTTAATAGAAGTAATAATACTCTATTATAGCTACTATCTAATAAATAGTATTTTACTATATAAAATAAGCTATAAACACTATATTCTTATTATTCTAGCTTTTATTACTTTTATAAAGTATCTTAGCTAAAGTATTTCTTTACTAAAGTATAGTATTTTTAAGAGCTAGAAAGAGCTATAGACTTAATATTAATTTTACTTTATATACTTAGTTATAGATATAAATAGCGTAGGTAATTAAGTATATCTTAGTAAGATTCTAAATAGAATACTCTTTCTATTATTTTAAAAGTAGGTTATATCTACTAAAAAGCTTATATATCTTACTAATAAGCTTTTTAAAAGTAAGACTAGAAAAAAGAATAATAAAAGATTTTACGCTAGTTATATATATAATAGAAATAATAAAAATAGATAAAATAGAAATATTAATAGGCCTAGCGTATAGCTTTAAAGTACTAGTAAAGTAGCTCTTTAGAGCGCTTATAATAGCCTCTAGTATAGTATAAATAAAGTAGTTTATAATAGCCTCTATAATAGCTTCTAAAATAATAACTTTAAAAGAACTTATAAAGGTAGTAATAGTAGCGCGTTTAAGAGAAAAGTAATTAATATAGTAATAATAAAAAAGCTTAATTAAGCTTTAGTTAAGTAGTAAGGTAATATAACTAGTAATAAGATTAGCTTTAGACTTACTAACGCTAAAAGAACTTATAAAAAAGGTATAAAGTATTAAGAACGTAGTTAGAGCTTATTTAGTGTACTAGTATAGCTTTAGTATTAGATTTAAGCTACTATTTATATCTTTAATAAGTCTTTAGATCTCTAATTTATTATAAGTAGTAAAATAAAGATAAAGAGTGTATATATAGTAGAAGTATAATTTTACTTACTAAAAATTTTAGTATTTTATTACTTTATAATCTATAGCTCTATTAGTTATAAGCTATTAAGAATATATAATTATATTATAATTTTTTTTACTATAAGTAGATATTATTACAGAGGTAGTAGGCAGAGAAGAATAGGTGCACGTAATTAGTGTATTTACTATATATTGCTAACAGTACAGAGTTAGGCTAAGATAAGAATATAGCTTAAAGAGCTTCTAATAAAATACGTTTATATAGAAATTTTAGTATTATAGATTTTAAGTAAGCTAGCTAGCTACCTAAAATCTATATAGCTAATTAGAGTATAGTATAGCTCTTAGCGCTTCTTACTAGCTACTACTATAATAGTACTCTTCTCTCTAAGTAGAGCTCTAATAACGCAGTTAACTAAGCTTATATAGGTAGTAGTAGTAGAAGTTCTTTATAACTTTTTAGGCGTTCTTAACATAGTTAGCTAGTACCTTAGTAAACTTATTATAGCTAGCTTATTTTATAGTATACTTTAGCTAAAGGCAGTCTCTATAGCTATAGTAGTCTTAGTAGAAGTCTAGAATATTTTTAACTTTCTACTTCTTAACTCTCTTAACTTAAATAGAAGAGAGTAGCTCTTAGTACTATTCTAGTAATAGGTTTATAGTAGCTAAGTAGAAGAGGCTAATATAGAATATAGAGTAGATTCTTATAAAAGTAGGTAGCTCTAGTTAGTATATATATAAGCTAATAACTTTAGTAATCTTAAAGAGGCTTAGAAATTTCTAGTTAAGCTTCTTCTATAGATAGGTAGTCTTAATATTCTAGATATCTAACTAGACTATATTATTCTTAAAGAACTAGTAGGTAGGTATATATTTTCTATTAGCGTACTTCTTATACTAGGCTTATATAATATAGATCTCTAATTATAAGTATTTATAAATAGTCTTTATTTTTAGAGCTAGGTCTTTAGCGTCTTAAGTAGTAAGTTATTAGCTAAATTCTACTAGTTTAAATCTAAAGTAGAGGTAAAAGCTATAGTTTATAAAGAATAGCGTAGTATAAGTACTCTTATTATTAGTATTATTTACTACAAATTTAGCTAGTAGTAGCTATCTTACTTAGTTATTTTATAGGTATAAGACTTAACTTTGTAAGTATTATTCTAGAAAGAAGTTTACTCTCTCTATTTACTTATTAGTCTCTAGATAGTATATAGTTAATAAGAGAGACTATATCTCTAGGCGTTAGGTTAAGTAGCTCTAGAATTTAGATATAAATTATAGCTTTTAGTCTAATATAATTATCTTAGATAGGCTATATAGTTTCTAGATATACTTTATAAATAGTTATACTACTTTCTTTATATTATAAGTACTATTATAGGTAATAAAGTACTTTATTTTAGTAAGTCTATCTACTATAGCTAAGATAGCGTTAAATTTGCTACTCTTAGGTAAGTGCGTAATAAAGTCTATAGATAGGTCTTACTAAGCTTAGTTAGGTATTAGTAATAGTCTTAGAACCTCTTACTTTACTTCTTATAAAGTAGTTACTTATTTATAAGTATAGTAGTTCTAAGTCTATTATTTAACGTAGTCTAGTATTTCTAGCTAGTAGTACTTCTAAAATAGTACTTTATAGGTCTAGAATTAGCCTATATAGCTAGCTATAGAGCTCTTATAGTATATACGTAGTAGCTTAGTATATAGCTTAGAGTTATTAGACACGTATAAGTAGTCTTAGTAATATAGATAGTCTTTGCGCTCTATATACTTAGTAAGTATAATTCTCTTATAATAGCTTTAACTAGTATAGAAAGCTTCTAGAATAGAATTTAGTTTCTTATTATTTTAGTATTTTTTTATTACTAAGTCTCTTATAGTTAGTAGTAGTAAAGGTATAGTTCTATTAAGTAGTAGTATTAGATAGGCTAGTTTAGTAGTTAGTTCTAGCGCTGCTAGTTCTAGGCTTTTTATAGCTTTAGCGCGCGTAATAGAGAGTAGATAGATAAGGTAGTTAATAGTAAAGTAGACTCTCTTTTTAAGTTTTAGAGACGCTAGCAGTATTAGTAGTATATTTCTAAGGTAAGTAGTAGCTAAAATAGGTATTATAGTAGATATATTTAGTAGAGTTAGAGGCTAGTTAAAGTTCTTCTTTTTTAGTATAACTTAGCTTTAGTACTATAGGCGTTTATCTCTCTTCTTAGGTAGATTCTCTAACCTTCTAGTTAGCGCGTTAGGCTTTACGCCTAGCTTTCTAGAGTAGTATATAATCTAAAAGTTAAAATAGAATAGAAATTTAGACTAGTAAGCCTATTATTAGTTTAGTAGCTTTATAGTAGTAAAGTATTTAAAGTTATAATAGTTTATAATAATTTTAATTAGTAATAGAGTTCTTTTTAGCTTAAGTCTCTATTTCTTAAAGTAGTGTATAATTATAAGTAGTTTCTTATTATAGATCTTATAGTTATACTTTATTATAGAGTACTTCTTAGAAAAGAATGCTATAAGTTATAGTATTCTATTATCTTTATACTAGAATAGTACTTCTATAGAAACGTAGTTAGACGTATCTATTTCTAGAATAATCTCTCTTTTTTAGTTAAATAAGGCTAGAATTAGAGCTTTAGTAAACGTAGTCTTTAGATAGTTAAAAGCCTTCTAGTAGTTATTACTTTAGGTAAAGTTAATACCTTTCTTTATAAGAGTAACTAGTAGAGTAATAATCTTTAAGAAGTCTTAAATAAACTAGTAGTAGAAGTTACTAAATCTAATAAACGCTTATATATTAGTTAGGTAGAATAGAGTATTCTATTCTTAGATTATCTAGATCTTCTTTAGGTCTATATAGATATCTTTACATTTTATAATAATGCTAAGAAATATTATTTTTTTCTTAAAGAATTTATACTTCTAGATCTTAGTATATAACTTAGCTTCTTATAGAGTAGTAAGTACTAGTTATAAGTAGTTCTTATATTCTTCTTAGGTTTAGCTGTAAATTAGAATATTATCTAAGTAAGTAGTATAGAAAATATCTAAGTATTCTCTTAGAGTATTATTAATAAACCTCTAGAAAGTAGCTAGTACTTCTAATAAGCTAAATAGTATTACTAAGCTCTTATATAGGCTAAATTAGGTTTAGAATATAGTTAAATACTTCTAGCTTTTCTTTATACGTATATTATTAAAGGTAGTAATAATATTAATTTTAGAGAAGTACTTTATCTCTTTTAAATTATTTAGACTTTTCTTTATAAGTAGAAGTAAGTAGTAGTCTTTTATAAATATATTATTTAACCTCTAGTAGTCTATATAGAACTAGAGGCCTCTATTAAATTTCTTAATAAATAAAATAAGTAAGGTAGTAAGTAAGAAGCTTAGCTAGATAAACCTCTTTTAGAGATTCTCTTTAAGCTATTCTTTTAAGGCTTTAAGTTCTTTTTAGAATATTAAGTATAGTAGTCTAAAGAGTAGAGTTTTACTCTCTAGTAGATAGATATTATAGTTATATAAGTAGTATAGTAGAAGCTTCTCTACCTTCTTAGGTAAAAAGATATTTTAGAAGTCTCTTATTTTAGATAGTAGTAGAGTCTTAGAGTTTAGTAGTTTAGTTTAGTTAGCTTAGAATAAGTAGAAGTTAATCTATTTAATAGTAACTATAAATATATAGTAGTTCTTTTACGTATATATAGCGTAGGCTTTAAGTAATACTTTTATAATATCTTAGTTCTATAGTAGTTTTAGGTAGTCTAGTAAGTTAATAGAGTAAGACTTAGGTAGAACTTAGTATAGAGTATAGATCTTATTTAGTTTCTCTAAGATATTATAGTATCTCTAGTAGTATTTACTTTTAAATATTAGAGTATAGCTAGTAAAGCTAATTCTTAAGTTATACTATTTTAGCTAAAGTATTCTAAGAATTATAGAGTAGTACGCTAGCTATATTATATTTAGGTAGATAGTTTCTATATAGTCTTCTATTCTTATAGTAGCTTTAACGTAGTGCGTAATAGTACTCTACTCTAATAGGTCTCTATTAAATATTATAATACTAAAGAGATTCTTTAGTTTTTGTAGAGGTAGCTTATAGCTTTTAGTCTAGCTTTAGTCTATAAACTCTTTACTCTCTACACTAGAGTCTATTATTATATATATTAGTATTATCTTCTCTTCTATTCTTAGTAAGATAGGCAAGATTATTATATTAGACTTTTAGTTACTTTTCTTATATACTAAGAGTCTCTTAATAGATACTTTAGAGAGGTAAACTAAGAGCTACTAGCCTTAGTTATATAACTTTAGAGCCTAAATATAACTTAGTTTAGACTTATTCTATTTAATAAGTAGCTTAGGCTAGATAGTAGGCTAGCTATTTAGTAGGTAGAAGAACGTAAGAGGCTAATAGAGTAGGTAATCTAGAGTAAAAATATATAAAAAGACTAGTAAGTAGTAGAGAGACTAGAGAATTAGTAAAGTATAAAGAGATAGGTATTAGATTCTAGGTAGTGCGCTACCTAATAGCTTTTTAAGCTATAGTAAAAATACTTATCTCTCTCTTAGTAGCTATTTAGTATAGAGGTCTTTTATAAGCTAAAATCTATAAGTTTATATATAAGTATAGTATTTAGCGCTGCTAGATAGAGAGAGTTTACTTATCTATTCTATATATCTAGGCTAGAAGTAGGCTTTATAGTAGAGGCGTAGCTTACTAGAAAGGTTCTAATAAGTAAGGCCTAGTAGTTATAGATAACCTACTACTAGTACTATTAGTAATAGTTATTAAGCTTCTATAAGTAGCTAGTATAAGTAAAGAACTTTTAAAATAGAGCTAAGTTATAAAGTAGTATATTTTATAATTTCTAGAATATTTCTTAAAATAGTAAGAGTGTAAGTACGCTTTCTAGTATATCTCTCTCTAGAGCTAGTTACTAGAATTTAGAAAAGTAAGTACTAAAATTAAGATTTTTCTACTATAGTTAGAAGAGCTTATTCTAAGTATTCTAAGTATAATCTAAGTTTCTAAATACCTACTCTAAGTATTTTAGTATTTATAGGTAGTTAATAAACTAAGAAATACTATATTAGATCTTAGGTAGTATTAGCGCGTACGCGCTGCCTATAAGATAGCCTATAATATAAGTTATTTAGTTAGTAGCTAATAGAAAATAGTTAGCGTTTATATTTATTTTACTATATATTTATTAGATAAACTACTAAAAGTTACTATAAGTTCTATTAAACTTCTTTAGGTTAGGTATCTTCTTACTAAAGCTAGTAGTTCTAGAATATAGAGAAGTAGTAGGCGTAGATAGTCTTATTAGGTTATTTATATAAGCTTTAGCTATAGCTTAGAGAGGTAGAGTAGTAGCTTTATAAAGAGTCTATATAGTAAGGCTTATAGTAGTAGTAAGGTAAGACTTTTTAACCTTAAGCTAAGTAATCTACCTCTAGTTAGTAGTAAGTTACTTTTTCTAGTAGTAGATAATTCTATTACGCTTAGTAATAGAGATTTAGAGTTCTTACTTAGTAGCGCGTATATTACTTAAGTAGTCTTTAAGGCTTTATAAGTACTAATAATTATTACGTAAGTATAGTAGCTAAAAATTAGAGTTTCTCTATACTTTAGCTATAAGAGCTTTAGCTAAGTCTAGAGTTATAGAAAGTTTAGAGTAATTTATAGTAGGCTTTATAGAGATAAGTACCTATAAATAGAAGCTACGTAATATTATAGAAGTAGTAGGTAGAGAAAAATAAATATATATAATTAGTATATTTACTATATATTACTAATAGTATAGAGTTAGGCTAAGATAAGAATATAGCTTAAAGAGCTTCTAATAGAACGCGTCTACGTAGGAATTTTAGTATTATAGATTTTAAGTAAGCTAGCTAGCTACCTAAAATCTGTGTAGCTAATTAGAGCACAGCGCAGCTCTTAGCGCTTCTTACTAGCTACTACTATAACAGATATTAGTATTTATAAAATAGTTACTTTACTAGTCTAAATTTTAGAAGCTTTAACTATACTAAAAGTAGTAGCGCTAAGAATTTAAGTCTTAGTCTACCTAACGCCTACACCTCTAAACATAAAATTTTAACTTTTTTAGAAATACATCTTTTTATATACTAGTAATAGACTTTAATCTTTTTAGACTAGCTTCTACTATAGAATTATTAGTTTGCTAATAAATAGAGTAGTAATAAAGAGGAGTAGAGAAGGATAAGAACAATAGCTGTAAAATCTTGCTAGAGCACTATTTCGCTCGCAAAAATTGCTATTAAACAATTATAGTGTAAGAGGAGATATGGGTGTCGCAGTATTATCGCAATCACTAATTTCCCGATAGCACACTTAACCTATCAATAGAACCATCGAATCCACGTATACACACACAGCAGTATCTGATGTTTTTGTGTCCTTCAATTGAACATTCGCACCTATCCTACTCTAGACCCCTCCCTTTTCATCCTTTCCCTTCTACAAGTCCGCGGACACGACATATCTCGTCTCTCATACAAGGGGCACGCATACGCCCCATCGACAACAAGCACAAGACTCCTCTTCTCATCATCATACGCGCGTGACATCCAAGAAACTCGACGCAGACTTTCTAACGTCTAATGTTGGACCGATCTGGGATAAGAAGAACAAAAACCCAAAAACCCCTTCCAATGCTTGCAGGGCCCTGTTCCCGACCAACTATGCCGCCTGAAAAGTGATGGAAAAATTTACATGTATACGGTGAAAGGGTATGCGCTGACCGGTGAGCCCGAACAGGGTGAGGGTCGTGAGGGCGCAGAAAGAAAGTAAGACTGTGTTGGTGGTCGGCGTGGGCGCGGAGAACCATCTAGCTGCGACGGGCGGCTTGTATTAGCAGTACCGTGGGCGGAGTGGATAGACTAGGATAGTAGCAGGCCATGTGATCGAGTACGCGTTTCTCAACAGCTTCATGCTGGATCTTTGGAGGCGTCATCCGGTGGTGGCTCCGTCTTTCCCTCCTCCTGGTTTTGCAAGAGCCGTGCTTGTTCGTCGGGAATATCGCCCTGTTCGTTCTCCTCTCCAGCCATTGGTTCTTCTGATCGCATGATCGCTTCGTCGACCTCTTCCGAAGGGTTGGGCATTGGCGCTTCGCCTGATGGCTTGGTGTCGGCCTCGTCGGCACTGTGTTTGCCACCGTGGAACCAGCCACCCTTCTCCCACTCTCCAGGTTGGTAGAGACAGTCATGGCGAATGTCCGTGTCGACGATAGCAGCCATGAGTTTGTTGAGCCGATCGAACGAGATGGGCTTCAGGATCCATGCATCGAATCCAGCGTCGATGTAGCGTTGGCGGTCGCGTTCGATCAAAGAGGCTGAGACTGCAATGATGGGAACGCGGCCGCAGAGGGCGGCTCGGGCTGAGTAGATATCGGTGTGTAGTTTCTCGAACGATCTTATCATCTTGGTTGAGGTAAGTCCGTCGACGATTGGCATCTTCAATAATGTCAGTAAACGGGGCAGGGCTTCGAGAACACTCTACTAACCTGCATATCCATCAAGACAACATCAATGTCTCGTGAATTGTCGCAGTATGCCGACGAACATTCCTCGCCATTGACGGTAAGATGGACCTCATGTCCAAGCTTTTCTAATCGTTTCTTGACAATCCTACTATTCACCGGGTCGTCTTCCGCAACGAGTACGCGCATGTGATCCGAAGTCAATTTCTCCGGTTCCGCAGACGGTTGTATTGGTGTGTCGCCTTGTACCTCTCCGAGGACACTCCCAGGCTTGGGCCGAGGATCTACCGGACTATCGCCGCCTTCATCAGGCATCTTCAAGGCCGTGATGGGGGCACCGGAGCCAGGTACGGTTTCTTCACCTGGGTGATCGGACTGCATGCTTCTCTGGTGTGGAGGTACAATAGGCTGGCTGCTGATGTATTCAAGGCTCCTAGACCTCATGCGCGCGGCGCCGGGATCAAGACTATTGCGTTTCGTTAAGGTCGGTCTCAGAGAGTGTGCGCTTGGGCTTCCATCGCCTCTGCCGATCATGTGCGGCTCTTGTATCGCGTCGATAAGTCTGTCCACATCACTCCTCTGACTCGACCCGCTCTTGAAGCTGCGTAGACTAGTCTTGCTTGTCAGACTCTCCGCACTAGATCTTCGAATGACCACACCGCTCGCTCCCCCACTCGCCCCACCACTCGTGCTACTCCTTCTCTCGCTATCGGAGGTGTGGCGCGATAGACTTGGGGCGATCAGAGTCCGCTCGCCTTCATCAGTGCCGGGTAGGATGCTCGATAAGGTACTGTCCGGTTGGGGTGTGATGCTACCAGCTGGCGAAGCCTCCGCCGTTGTCACGGCTTCTACCTCGGCATCTGGAAGGTCGAACGGGAATTGTACGACAAACCTCGTGCCTTTGCCCTCTTCGGATCGAAGCCTCAATTGTCCGTTCATATTCCTGATGATGCGGCCAACGACGGCCAGACCGAGACCCAACGTTGACTTCTCATCTTGCTCGGCAATTTGCTTCTTGTCAGGCACCAGCGCATCCTCCAACATGGATGCAGGCTCAGACTGAACTTGCTCCAAGTCATAGAAGAGCTGATCAAGCTTCTTCTGGCTCATGCCCCTACCCGTGTCGGCTACCGCCACCTCAACCTCGACGTGATCTCTCCTGGGCCTTGCTGCAACATAAACCTCCACAGTGACGCTTCCTTGCGTGGTATTCTGTATCGCGTTTGCAGTGATATTGGAAATGGCCTGACGGACTCGCCGTTGATCTCCGATACATAAAGTAGGCAACCCCGGGTGTTCGATAACTTCGTAAGATATGTTCTTCCGTTTGGCGTCGTTCTTGAACATGTCGGTGGCATCCTTGATGGTTTCCCGGAAGTCGAACGACTCGCCCTTAATGAGTGGTCCGCCTTCCTCCGTCTTGGTCAGGTCAAGTAGGTCGTTGATTACGTAGATGAGTGATTTCGATGCCGAGTGCGATCTCGAAAGGTTTTCCCGCGTTTCCGTGTCCAGGGCCCCTTCCAGTGCTATTTCGAGATAGTTGATAATTGCATTCAGTGGTGTGCGAACTTCGTGCGCCGAGTTCGCCAGCAATAACCGGGTCAGCTGACTGCTCTGCAGCGCAGCTTCTTTTTGCCTCCAAACCTCGATGAACTTGCCGTATACCAAGCATAGCACTGAGGCGGTCTCAATCTCTTCTTCCGTCCATTCGCGGCACTTTCCAACGACGGTCTCGGACCAGGTTTTGAAACTCTTTCTTGGCTCCAGGTAACCCTCGGTGCCCTCTTTGATGAACTTTTCGTATGGGTTGCCAGCCCATTTCACCTCCTTCAGCTGTCCTTTCCTGAAGAATACGATAAAGTCCTCGCCATCTACCGACAAGGGGACGATCAGCATGCCTGCTATGACATGGAAACCGGGCGGGTATCGCAGATCGGGGAAGTCCGTGATGATATCTATGGAAGTCATGACCGATTGTATTTTCCTCATCCTGAGATACTCTAACATGGCAAGTGCTTCTTGCGAGTTTTCTAGAACCCCAAGAATCTTCGTCTCGTCACGAATCGAGAGTAAACCAAAGTCGGCATCGAACAGTTTCAAGAGATCATCAGAGGAAGCGATGATGTACCCGGAGGGGTTATGTTGTGTTGGTACAGTATTGATGAGTTTCCTGGCCTGTAGTCTTGACGCATACGATAATCTTTCGATGTTTCTCGATGCTGCATCGCCGACCATGCGACACATCTTTCGAATAGGAAAAGATACGCGCATGCCGCGAGGCCCGTACGAATGGCAGGCAATGAGACCCCACAGCTCACCGAACGCGTTGATGGAGATGGACATTGACGATCTTACGGCCATGTTCGCGAGATATTTGAGATGAATTGGGGACATGGCGCGAAGATACGAGTGCGTGAGGTCGAGAGGGCTTTCCAAATCCTCAGCGGTACGGCAAACGAGCCTTGCGGTTGTTAGGTCTCGATCGTAGAGCATGCGTACCTTGTTTAGCTTGTATAGTTCTCGAGCTTGCTTTGGAATATCGGAAGCAGGAAAGTTCAGCCCCTTGTACAGATCCTTGGTCGCTCGCGGGTCAACAAGTTCGGTAACGACACGGCCGTTGAATGTTTGGTCGAATTGATATATCATGACGCGATGGAAACCAGTTAGTTCCTTGACAACGCCCACAAGAACCTTGAGAAACTTTTCCAATGAAGGTGCCGCAGCCAGCTGTTCTTGCACCTGGGACATGATGTTGAAGACCTCCATCGCAGCAGCTTCACCCTTCCTTTTCCGCGCGCTACGCAGGACTCGTAGGGGTTTGCTCTTGATTTCTGTACTTTCGAGTAGTTCCTCCGCCGTGGGCTGACTGGACAAAGTATCTTCCGGCAGCTCTGGAGTAAGGTCGTTGGGGGGCACCAGCGGATATAGTGGATCTTCTTCAAGCTCGAACTCGCAGATAACGAGCCCAGGATTTGACTCATTGATATGGATGGCGCACCACAGCTTGCGGGTTCGATTGTAGCCTGCCACTTTGATGGACATGGTGAAGACTTCGGGCCCATTGGACGTGACATCGGAGTCCTCGTCTTTGATGAAGTCGATGTGGTCCAAGAGGTTATCGGCTTGCTCTTCAGAGAGGATGTCTGTAAAGCTCTCTAGTGCGAATAGCTCCTTCGGGGTGCGTCCTAATATGCGTTTAGAGTTTTCACTTACAACGCGCACTAGCAGGCTGCCCTCGGGGTCGTCTTGCAGTGCCAGTAGCAGACCGAAGCCTTGCACGGCGCCCGGAAGATGGATGGGCTCATCCTCGCAGCGCTGTAGGGTATCGCCCTCACGGCCTGTTATGACCATGTGTCCTCCCTCAGTCGTGACGTGCTTGAACCGATGTGTTACCAGTCCGCCCATATCCAAGCTGCTGATGCCGCTTCTAGCGGAAGCACCCCCAATTGACGGTGCCCGTTCGGCTCTGGACCCCGGTGACCGACTGCCTTCCTGTGCGCTTCCACCTGACTTTGTTGACGACAGATCATTGAACAAATTTTGGGGTATTTGAGGGGCGGCCCTTCTCGAGCCGTCAGCTCTTTGGGTGGATTGGAAAGACGAGCGCTGCGTATCGGAACCTGAGTCTGCCTTGTTACCCCCGGGGCGCAACCCCCAAGCGCGCTGCGAGCCATGTGAAGCCTGTGACGTAGTCGATCCCTGCGAAGCTCGGCGGGAGTCGCTCGTGAAGCGCGAGTCGTTTGTTCGCGAATATGGGTGGAAGTAATCGCCCTGGGAGTGACCGCCCTTTGGGGTGGGAGTAGGGTCGACGCTGATGGCGCTCCGTATTGGAAAGACACGGTCGGTCGCGGAGGGGCTCATGGCGCCTTCGTTGCTAGGACCACTGTTGGGTGGCAGAGCGAAGTCGGCGGCCTTTGGTGCAGCGTCGGGCGTGGCTGGCTCTTCGGGCACGGGCGACACGGTGGAGAAGTTGAAGCGGCCATCGCTTGGTGTATTTGGACCAAGGTTGGGGGTTTGCTGGGGTGATTGAGACATGGAGCTGTGTGTCGTCGATCAGGCGAGCACGCCGGCGGCAGGGTTAAGAGTGCGCCGACGGCCTGGGTGTTGGTAGGAATAGAGGCACCCGCACACGGTGGGATTGTGCCTTCAGGCGTCCATGGGCGTCTGGTGGTCGCTAACGTGTGGTGTGGACAGTTGCTGTGGTGCTCTCAACCGCAGGCAAGGTCACTTGGCGTTATGCAGGGACCGCGTGAGGGTGGCGAAAGGCGGACAATCCCTAATAGGAGTCTCGTTCGTTTTGCCAGAGGGGAATGGTGGGCGGGCCTAGCAGCCTCATGAAGTTGGCAGAGTTGCTGCTGCTGGGAGATGTGGCGGCGTGCGGAGGGGCGAACGAAATCTGGACCGTCCAGGGCTGTCAAGTGCGAGGCATGCAACGGTTGGAGTGGATGGAAAGCGACAGAAGGACGGACACAGGCAGAGATGCGCAACGACCAGGCTGGCTCCTAGCTGCACTTGTGCAGACACAACGACGGGCAGCGCGTCACCGTCTAGTTGATGAGATAGATGACTGCCATGCGTCGTCTTGAATGGCTTGATGCGCCTCCAGATGTCGATCGCGAACGTCTTGGGTTAAGTCGCTCTATCTCTGCGATCGTCGATCTAAGCTCAGAGCAGGTAGGTTAGGGGCAAGATGCAGGTTAGGCCATGAAAGTTCTTAGCGACCAGAGCATGGATATTCGACACATTTCCATCATCAGCGGCCTCGGACCCACTCGCGCGCGGGAATTGGGGCGGAAGAGGGCTACGTCATCGGTGAGATGGTGGCTTGACGCCGAACGTGCAGTGTGTTTGGTGAGACGCGGCGCATCATTGCGACAGTCATCTGCTTGTTTATTGCCCTCACCACCACAGAGGCGTCGGATAATGACACCCGGGTCTCACAAACATGTCCATGACAGCTGTCAGAGGGCTCAGAGGGCTCCAGACACGCTCGCAGCAAGAGTGGTACGCTGCGTCGCCGGTCCGCGGAACTGTCTGTCCCCAGAATATTGCAGAGTGCCCACGGCAGACAGCCCCGGGGGCAGGATGCGCCGATCTCACGTGATCCATGTCCACTCCGGCCCGTGGCGTGCAAATGTTTCGACGATCAACACGCCAAGCTCTGACGAATTCCTGGACCAACGATGCACCATGGAATTACTTCATGTTTGACGCGTACATGTAACGAGGTCGGGCCTTTGAATGCGGCCGTCACCACCGTTCGCGACAGTATGGCATCAATGGCTTATGCCCCCCAAACGTCCATGCACCCTTCGTGCCTGACACTGTCGTGGCTTGGCAGCTACTGACAGCAACGCTGGTGGGGCAGCGGCCAATCGCGGTCTAACGTAACGGTGAATCGTTGTCTGTAGGCACTCACCGCAACCGACACACTGCCACACGCCACCCCTCAATGTCCTCGCAAACACCCGCGCGAACGCTAAACGTCCTCGTCGCCCTCACTGACCCCTCGGCCTTCCGCTTTGGCTGCTCCATCGTTGCGCGCCTGCATCGCCTCCAGCATGTTTCTCTGAAGATCATCGCATGCAAGGACTTCCCGACCACGACGCACACGACTGTCCCGCCCCAGCTCGAGCCCGTCTGGTACACGTATGACCCCGAGAGCGACACGACGCCCGAGTGGCAACATGCGGACTATCAGGAGACCAACGTGGCAGAGTACTGCTCATGGGCCGACTTGCTCGTCCTCGCACCGCTTGACGCCGAGAATCTCGCCCGTATGCTCCATGGATTCACAACAAACCTGCACCTGAAGATTCTGCGCAGCTGGAATGTGTCGAAGAAGATAATGCTCATACCGGGAATGTCCACGCTGATGTGGGAGAACCCCATGTCGAGGAAGCAGATCAGCAAGATACGGCGGAAGTGGAACTGGATCCGCGTACTCCCTCCGTTCTTGTGGTCTTTTGACCATTCCGGGCGCAAGTACCACCCATGGGTAGAAGGGCACAAGGCTTTCAATGAATCTATACAAACCCAGATCGATTTGATGGCCGTTGGTGATCGCACTATTGCACTACCTATTGCCCATCTCCCAACACTGAAACCTACGCGAAGTAAAGGATCTCGGCTACCGCCAGAGCTCTGGTCCATAATCCTGGAATTCACCAAGGATTGGGAGTTGGCGACTACATTAAATGTCCATACGAACCTGCCTGTACCGAAAGAGTGGCGACAATCGGCGAGCGATGAAGGGCCCAAGACACAGATGCAGAAGATAGAATGGGCGCTTCTTACCTACCCTTATTCAGAGATCAAGGCTGTGTTTGACACTGAGAACCCCACACGCATTTCCCGCGTATGCATCGAACTCATCATGCGCTTTGCTATGGTTCCCGTTCTTGCGCATCTCGAAAAGTTCCACAAGGAGCTCTTCTGGGGCACGTTCGGGCACACCTTCCTACCACACAAAGCCTCTGTATTTGGCAAGACGGAGATTCTCGAGTACTGGCGAACGTCGCCCACCTTCCTTACCAAGGAGTACTCTGCGGAAGCCATTGACAATGCGAGCCGCACCAACTCGGTTCAAGCCCTTGAATGGTGGTACAACTCTGGCCTTTCGCTTAAGTACACAGAAGCCGCGCTTGAGCAAGCTAGTTCTCAAGGTCACATTCACGTACTGAAGTGGTGGAAGGAGCATAGTCGCTATAGGACTGCCCCTTCAGCGCCGTCCTCACCGATTGATGAACAAGCACCCAGCAGACCCCGTCAAGACGACTTACCTCTCAAGGTGGGCAAATCCATCACCTACGCAACACAGTCAGGTTGCCTACCTGCAATCCACTTCTGGGTCGAATCCGGCATTCCCTTCTCGCATGAGGACACTATAGCTAAGATCGCCTCGACTCACGGCCACACACATATCCTAGACTACTGGCGCACCCTTCGCGGCGAGAAAATTCTCTTTGACAACCAGGTTCTCGTAGGACCAACCAAAATGGGCCATGCCGGCGTGCTAGAATGGTGGAAGCGCAGCGGCCTAAAAGTGGAATACAAGACGTGTGATATCGAAGAAGCGTTGGAGGATGGTGTTGAGGGAGCGCGGGGAGATGCCGTGCGAAGATGGTGGGCGTTGAACGGATTAAATCTTGGGGTGGGTACGAGCGAGTGGATGAAGATCAAGGTCCTGGGGTCGTGATGGGGAATCAGGGAGGCGGAGCAGGTGTAGATAGCATCATAGCATTATAGCATAGCAAGCGATTTTTCTGACAACCATCCGACTATTCCCATTGCCAACGGAATTGGCTACTCAATACAGTATGATAGGAATGCCCAGGTGTCGAGTAGTAGTGGGGCTTACGAGGGGCAGGGTCTTCTTACCCGATCCAGGCGGAGCTCGGAAGTCTTGTCGGTGAGAGAGCGGTCGGCCAATAGAGGGACCGCAATTTGACTTTGAGCTTCGCAACGCCTAAACCGAGAAGCTAGCTAATCAACCCGCTACGAGCGTGCACAACTTCTTATCCGCCGTGCTGTTCCCATCTGACACTTCCACGTCAACGCAACCGTCTCCCGTCCAATCCTCTCCTCGCCTCGACGCACGCAAGCACACGCTCAACTCGGTTCTTCTCCGCCTTAAGACCACGTACCCCGAATTTCCTCTTCCACCACCACAATGTCTGCCGACAAGGAATTCACCTACTCCGACGTCTCGGAGCACAACACCAAGAAGGATCTATACATCGTCGTCCACGACAAAGTCTACAACGCATCGAGCTTCGTAGACGAGCACCCGTACGTTTCGCTGCTCCTGCACCTGCCCGCCGCGCAATGCACCGCACCTCGGCAGCATTCGCATACTCATACTTGTTATGGCGAAAAGCCCCGCCTTCACATGTGTCGGGTCAATGGTCACAGCAACGGTTGCTAACATGTGTATACAGAGGTGGTGAGGAGGTTCTTCTCGATGTTGGAGGCCAGGACTCAACAGAAGCCTTTGAGGATGTTGGGCACTCGGATGAGGCCCGTGAGATTCTTGATGGGCTGCTTGTTGGAAACTTGAAGCGTCAGGTACGGCACTCTCCTCTCCTCAATTCCGCATATATAACCCGACTCCCACTTCCTCCCTTCCTTCACACAAAACAACATCCCCCGACACACCACACATCTGTTTCCCGCCTGCGACCCCAGCTCCCGCGCCCAGCTACCGGTCCTCGGGTCAAGGAACTTCTTCGGAACGATTCCGCCCACCATGCACGGAAACGAAACAACCCGTTCTCCGTATCCACAAAACAGAATAGCGATGCTAACGAGTGATATAGGAGGGCGACCCAAAGCCCAAGAGCTACGCGCAACCCGGTACAACCGCTACCACCACCGACGGCGCATCCACCGGTGTCGGTCTCTACGCTATCATCTTGCTTGGTGGTGCGCTTGCATTCGCGGCCTACACCATGATGAACAAGCAGTCTTCTGAGTAGGACTGTTCACGTAGAGAAAGCATACAACACAGACATACCCTTGATTAGAGTCTCGATTCTGATTCGGAGGAGGAAGAGTCCCGCCTGGACAAGACAACGGGGCTGGCATATCATGTAGGGGCGGTACCATGTGGAGTTTGCACATGGAGGAGTATATTCATATGGCGTAGGTTGCGTCTGGGCTTTATCACGCCGCGGACGAGCTATTGGAATAGATCGATTTGACTTTCTTCAGTCTGGTCTCTACGCATGCTCTGACAGCCCACAATGCAACAATGCAGGACTCTTCCTTCTTCTACACGCTTCCAAGTGCTTGCCTGTGTAGGGTCACACTCACTGATCCCAATTGCGCAGGTAAGAGATGGATGTAAAAACAGATATTGATACTGAAGTTTTTTGGTTTATCTCCGTTGCAAAGCCAATGTGAGGCAGAGGCCTCGAGGTTCTTAAAGGAAGGTCTTATCGTCAAAGCCGTAAGCTTGGGTAGAAAGTTTCTTGTAGACGGAACGACTTTATATGTCCTTGTAAGAAACAGGAGAGCCCATGAACAAAATCACCACTTCCTATCACAGCTTCAACACATATTTTACACTTTGATAAGGGTATCATTCAACTCCCAAGTATACGTCTCCATCTCCATCTCCATCTCCATCCATCTCCATCCCTCCCACCCAATCCATCCACTTTCCCAAACCCTACATATTCCTAAAAACATTGTTACTAGCATTCCTCCTCCCGCCCTCCTTCCTCCGATCATGCCTCTGCCCCTCCTGCTCGGGCCTCTTCCTCTGCTTCTTCTCCGGCGCAAACGTAATCTCGCGCTCACCCACCACCGTCGTGTTACTCGCCGACTTGGCCGGTTTCCTATCCTTAAGCTTACTAACACGCGAACCAAACGTCTTGTCCTTCGCCATCGCAGACGACCCCGATTTCCGTTGGTTTGATGACGAGACGACCATTTCGGGGCCAGCGCGTTGAGAGCGGTGCCCCGCTTTGCGGTAGGCACTGGATGAAATACGCGAGTTGTCTTGTTTTTCCTTCTGCTGTTGTGGTTTCTTCGCAGGACGCACGGCGTCCTTTTCGTCGTCTGAAGAGTCGGAGTCGGAGGAGCCTTTTCTTGATTCGAGGTCTTCTTGCTCGGCGGCGGTAAGGCCCTTGGGGATCTTGGTGCTGGGGTTGAGCTGCTGGAACTCGCGGGTTTGCTCGTCGATTTCGAATTCGGGGTCTTCGAACATTTTGGCAAAACGAGGGTCGTTGAGGACGCCGTCGGCGGGTTTGGTGGGCTCGGAGACGGCGGGCGCGGTGCTGGTGGTGGCGTCGAGCATGTCGTCGTCGCCGCCTTGTTTGAGGACGCGCTTGGCTTGTCGGCGCGCTTGCTCTTCTTGCTTTTCCAGCATCTTTTCTGCGAGCTTTCGGTTGACCTTGACGGCCACCTTTTTGTTGCCGCGGATTCGCGACTCGCGCTCTTTGCTGATCTTCTCGGCGATGCTCTTGGCGCGCTGTTCTTGCCAGAGGTCTGGGTTTGAGATGAGGCGCGCTTCTTCGTACAGCTTCTGGGCGACGAAGAATCCGTGCATGTAGGGTCGGAGTAGGCTTGTGGTTCCCACGAGATGGTCCAGGGAAAGCTGCTTCAGCTGCTCGTGTGTCAGGAACTTGAAGTTGTCGTATACATCTCCAGATGCGCCCTTGCCGAAAGCGTTGGGGTCGTTGGGGTCTTCGGCCATTTCTTCCACAATGTTGTCGAGGAAGGAGCACCATCTTGGCGCTGGACCAAGCTGTGGAATGAAGAAGGAGTGTTGTTGCCTGCCCTCGTTTGCTGTCAGCAACATGCCAGTCTTTGGGACCCATTCGACGTGGTTGAGGTCTACTGATGGTTCCACGGAAGTCCATGGTGTGCCGTCCTTTGGATCCCAGATCTTGATAACCCTCTTGTCTGCGGTCAGAATCTTGGGCTCGGCGGTTTGCGCGCCGTCGAGGTAGATGATGTTCTTTATCGGGTAGCCGTATCCTTGGTCTTTTCGCAGAAGTGGTTTCGGTGATCGAAGATCATAGAGCTGCACAATGCCGTTAGAGTCTCCCACGGCAACTTCCAGTCCTGACGATGGGAAGGTCAACGCTGTGATTTCCGACTTTCCCTCAAACGCATCTGGGGGCGCCGACAGAACGCCCACTCTGTTTCTTGATCGTGAGTCCCAGTACTCGACTGTGCCAATAGAGGTACCAAAGGCGAGGAGGCCATGCGAATGTTCGGCGATAGCACCAGTGTTCACTGCGCCCGCACCAATGCCACCCTGGAGAGCGCCGCCGCCGACTGTCGTCACATCGTCACCACCCACGTCAATCTCGTAGCTCCTCATGAAGCGCCCGACTTCAAGGTTCAGTCTGAAGGCCTCGCCCATGCCGTCCGCGTTGACACCGACCGCGGGCACCAGGCACTCTGCTGATCTCCGGTCGTAGATAAGATCGCGACCGTAACGTGGTATGCGACTCGCATAGTGGAGGCCTCCACCGGTGTGGAATTCTATACATCGATCTTGCTGGAGATGTACGCTCTTTTTGGCGTCGGAAGAGAGGAGGTGGAAGGTTTGGTTCTGCGGAAGTCAGTATATCTTGCGGGTGGATAATAAGAACGGAAAGAGCGTACAAGAGTGTTGGTGTGTCTTGCAAACGACAGCGACAAATGGGGAAGGTAGTGGACGTGTATTTGGGGCTTGTAAGTGCCCGTGCTCATGACCCAGTCGCCATCCTCGCTCACACGCACACACTGGCTGGCTTCCTCAAACTCGAAATCTTGCAGCAGGTCGACGCGGTTGGCGAATTCGGGGTCGTTCTTCAGACTGCGCTTTCTTTTCCGGATAAGCCACTCGGGCAGCGGGCGCGCCTCGCTGCCACTGATGGTGTATACCGGAACGGCGCCCGAGGAAATCTTCATGGTGGCGTGGTGAGGTAATGCGACAGAGCGGCGGCAGAGAACGTTTGGAAGTTCGCGATGAAAAAAGAGTGGAGCCGTTAGTACTAAGCGCAACTCCGGGCGTGCACCCGGGCGACATGGATGTGTGGGCTAGCGACCGCGAGCCAGCCGCCGTCGACTGGGCTGCCTCTTCCGCGTAGCTGACATCGCATGCACATGCTTTTTCGCTGCCGGGTCCAGTCGCTCTGTCCCTCAAGTGCTTGTACTGCCCGCCCTGTACCACGTCGTTGCAATCGGGAGGCGCCGAACGCTGCATCCGGCTCTCTCCCCGTGTTCGGAGCCATGATCACTTCTCCTACGCGTCTAGATCATGCCGATACACTGACCCTCGACCCTCGACGCCCCGCCCACACCACTCCTCCATCGCTTTGATAGACACTGTCGCGCGTGACGCGCTGGGCGGACCGCAGCGGAGTTGATGGAAAAAGTGTACAGCGCAGTCTTGGGAGTGAAAATACGCCGCGCATACCACCTGAATGTCCCTTAACAAGGAGCCATCTCTCTAATGGAATTTCTCAAAACCTGTACTACGAATGCGCAAGCTATAGTACGTCGGAGCCTCTTTGTACGCGATGGCACGCTGACAATATACAGGGAGACTTTGAGGCTGTCGCATATCACGCCTTCTCAATCACCCGCACCACCACCCCCACCTCCTCGAGCACGCGAGACTGGAATGTTTCCGACGACATACGCGCAGTCGAAGCCGAGCTGCGACAGGAACTGCACCTTGTTGCGCAGGATGCATCGCGACCGTGGCTATGGCTGTTCAAGCCCACGGCCGTCGATAAGATAGAGCCGAGCGTCGACCTCCCAGAGCTCGACGGCTATCGCCTGCACAGTATGTCGCTCTCGCACCTTCCCGAAATTACGACTGACACGTGCTAGGCGAGCAGACAGGATGCACCAAAGCCATCGATCTAGCGCGGCCTCCCATGCGCCCGGGCAACCCCAACACCACCGCGGCTTCGAACAATTCCCCATCGGCAACCGCACCACAAAGGGGCCTGCCTGCTGGCAGCGCGAGATCGTCACAGGGCAACAGCCAGGCCACGGCATCTGATGCCCCTGCGCCGCCCGATTGCTTCACAGTCTATGAGCTTTTCACATCATCCGTCATTGCTCTCATCTCGTTCAACATCGTCAAAGATTGCAATGTGACTGCCTTGAACTTCCGCACGTTTGTTTCCAAGGCCTACAAGCAGATAGACGATGAGGAAGATGAGTTTGAACCACCAGACTGCGTACATCGCATAACAAGCATCAATGTACATTGGGCCAGCTCGGGCACGCTCCTCGTGTCGACTTTCACTGACCAAAAGACTGATATTCGTTGCGTCGCCGACGTGTCCACGCAAGCTGGAGAGCAGTCTCTTGTTGGTAGATGCATCCGAGTGGCTCCGAATGGCCTGCTTGCCACAATAACGAGCCTCGAAGATCCACTAGACTCCCTCGTAGAAGAGATAAGCCTCCGTCATAGGAAACGCACTAGACTCACCACCTTAGAGCAAAGCATTGAGAACTGGAAGTCGAGTGTCAAGCGTTGGCTGGGCTGGAAGGGCTTCACTTTGCCTGACCTTGACAAGAAAAGCGCATGGGTTAGAATACGCATGACCTCAGTTAACAATCCTCTAATTTCGAGCCCGGCTCTAGCAGGTCAGGATCGAGACGTCCTCTGGCCCAGAGCACTGTGCTTCTTTCACGGCACAGAAGAGCACGAGGTGACGTCTGCGGAGCCGGCAGCTGGAGGCCACAGTATGCTGAGATGGTACGAAACGCCAGAATCAATGGGCTTCAAGGACCCACTTGATGCCGCACAAGAGTGGTTCCTAGGGAAGCCAGATCGTGACAAGATTCTGGAAGCGAGACGCAAAGCGAAGAAGGCTGAAGAGGACGCTGCCCGTCTTAAGGATGAACAACAGAACCTGATCGCGTCATCACCTGTAAACGCTCGTGGTGCCTATGGGGACCTGCATCCTGCAGGTGGTGTCTACCCCACACCCCCGGATGGGGTTGTTCCCGGAACTGCAGTCTCCCATAGCGACACACCGAGCGTGTCTGGCACGGTCTCTAACGTCATCCTGGCACCCGGAGGCAACAACCCTGCCATCAATCTCTCCGCTCCACAAGACGACACCAAGATGGAAGATCAACAAATGCCTTTGACTTCACCCGTCGCACCTGCGCCAGACAACTTCAACAACTCCGGTGGAAACGATGATCTCTTTGGCGACGACATAGACGAAGATGGATATGGAGGGGATCGCATCAACGACACGGATTTCGACTTCTTCGATGGACCTGACGATAATGACATTGACATGATGGACGCACCTCAGCTGCCGGATACAAGTGTAGCACCTTCCAACACACAACAAAAACTCGAGTCTCAAGTCGCTGTCGAACCCAAGACCGAAGAAGACACATCCGACCCCTTCGCTGCACTCGAAAGTGCGTTGGACACGGCTTCTGAGCCTCCCGTGGACATGAAGAAAGAAGACAAAGGCAAACAGCCCATGGCCGCGGAAGTGCCCCCAAACGAAAGCCATGACCCGTCGGATGAGAAAATTGCTGTACCAACGCCTAGAGCGAAAGTGTCATTCTCCAAGGAGCCAACCCCACCACTAAGCCCGACCGCTGTTACCAAGGCACTACAGCCATCTCCTCCGAACAAGAAGGCATCCCGTACTCGATCGAATCAACCCATGGATACCCCACACGACACACACTTCAGCCCAGTGGCTTTCAGTCGCAAGATGAGCATGTCTGACGCAAAGTATCAGGATGGACGATTCAGTACGCATCACTCTATTGAAAATGGTCGTAACAGTCTCTCCAGCCCTAGTCCTGGTGCTGGGGCCACCGTCACCCAAACAAAAAGTCTGAGAGACATACCTCTACTTTCGAAGCTTCGTATCACTGTAGGGGCCGCGTCTACGCATCAGATACCAGAAATAGCATCTCTGGCTCGAGCAGCTAGCGAAGACTCAGACTCCAGTGAGACGTCAGACGAATCCGATGAAGACTCTGGAGAAGATGAGGAAGTAGAAGCGACGCCCACAGCTACCATAGGCGGACTAGTCATGCCTGCGAAGAGGAAGTTACAGAGCGAGGGCAACGCCACGCCGCTCTCGGTGACGTCGTTCGCGGACTCGATGGGAGGCGATTGGCAAGATTTACACGGTCTTCAACTTGATGAGTCAAACCTGAACAATTTCGAGCCAAGCTTATGGGATTGGTCTTTGGTTCATTTCCCGTCTCCAGTGGAACGACACTTAGCTGGCGCGCGCTACAGTCTACCTACCCTACAGACAACCCCAGCGCAAATGCCCGACACTCCCACCTCTCAGCCTGAGATGAGTTACGAAGTATCAGAAGAGAAGCCTTTGAGTGCTAAGGACAGCATCTCAATTACGCAGATTGTAACAGACCAGATTGTGTCTACAACTCTGGATCTGTTGGGAGAGGATGTACCTTTCGAAAAGGAACCCGGAAGTGATGAGATGACAGAGACGCGCTGGCAGGCTGTCATCAAGGAGCTCTTCCCAGCGGCCGAGGATTGTGACCTACCTACACTTGCAGGCGTGCACGAGGTCTTCCAGGACTATGCTGCCCTGGCAAAAGCGCAGCAGAGGCCACCTGCACGCAAGAGTGATGGCCCGGCAGTTACCGGGAGTCACATGTACCAGATCAACGCACCCTTCTTGAGGGTACGCCGTGCGGAGACGCATTGGGATTTGCTTCCACCAGCAGTAGCGTTCTGGGAGCCCTTGGGATTATCACCCATCAGTCCTCCCAAGAATGTCGTTACATTCTGCGTATACCCTCATAGCGATGCTCTACGACCATGCCTTGAGAATTTCCTGCTCAACCTTCAGCTTGCTTACGACAGCTGCAAGCTCGGTTCACACTCTCGCGTCGAGACCGTCGTCGAGTTTGAAGGGGGTCTTGTGCCTGTGAGGGCCAGCTCGTCCATCACACCGTCAGAGACATTCAAGCTCCTCAGAGAGACCTGCGTCCAGCTCGGAAAGCTTCTCGCCATACAGCATGCAAAGATACGGGAGCAACAGGATTCAAAGATCGATGCATTCGTCATTTACATGATTGATCCTTTCGGTGGTCCGTCTGCGCTCTGGGAACTGTGCTCGGCCTTCTGGGCGCTATTTCAAGCTTACGGTCAAGGAACACCAGGACGTCCAGATCAGCCCCAGAAGCCGGATCTGGTGCTTCAGGTCATACCTATCAAGTACATCGCTTCGTTTGACGCCCCTGTCATCCTGGATCCCGCTACTTACTTCAGCCTTGCACGAGAGGTCTACGATCGATGCCCGCCGAGTGCACCTAATAGCGACAAAACATCTCTCAGCATATATGCGGCACCTGCTTTCCATCTCGAGGAGACGCTTCCACGAAACATACCCTTCAAGCTTATCCCCGAGCCAGCGCAGGACCTGCTTCGAGAAAATACCTATATGCATCTTGCGTACGCGATCAGTCTCGATGGCACATGGGTGACAGCTGCTTGGACCGACAGCTGCGGCAAGTCTCAAGCCGTTGTCTCGTACCATCTAGGCACACGTGTGTTCAGGGAAGTCGCAAAAGAGATTTGGCAAACGACTATCGAGATCTTACAATCACGACGAGTCAACTGGCGCGTTTGCATTGCCAAAGCCGGAGTCCTGGAAAGGGAGGAACTGGAGACATGGGTCTACCTCATTTCGTGTCCGACACAGATCAATGTGTTCGTCACATTACTCACAGCAGTAGATGCAGATCCACCGTACAAGTTCATACCCACCATGGCTGCTCCAAGCACAACCACCGGCGGCGGTGCAAGCCCTTTAGACTCCACGTCCCAAGCAGGAGTCTCCCCCTCCGATCCAGGACCAGGTCTAACACCCGCTGCAACACCCTCAGCCGACCCCTCCGCCACGGACCCAACAGCAGATCCAGAAGCCAGGTTAGTCGACGTGACAGACGAAACCTGGGGCGTAATCCTCGCCCACCGCCTCCACAACACCCACTCCACAACGCAATTCAGCCCCGCCCTCATCTCGGGCCTCCTCGTCAAACGCGGCGAAACCCACCAAACAACCAACAGCACCTCGCACCCCATCCCCGACCCAGAACCCGGTCCCATCGTCATAGCCGTAAACTTCCTCTGGATCGGCGCCGTAGGCTCTACCCGCGCTGCCTCCTCCCCCTTCCCACCCTCTTCCAGTAGCACCAGCACCAGCAGTGGTAGTAGTTCCGCCTCCTCCGACCTACCCAGCCCAGGTGGTGCTGGCTTGCCTAATCCTTACGCTAGTAATCCGGGTACGCCGCAGAGTCCGGGGCCGGGTCAGGATTCTGCTCAAAGGAGTACAACGAGTCTTATGTGGACGCCTACGCCGCAGACGAGGACGACGGCTGAGGGGTTGTTGAAGGAGGTGCTGGGGCAGTTTAGGGCGTTGGGCGTTTTGGCGAAGTTGAGGGGGATGCGCGGGACGAGGAATGGGGCGGTGCCTTGGCATGTTGTTGCTGCTAAGAGGGGGGTTGAGGGGTTGGGGAGGATTGGTGGGGCGGTTTAACGGTTTTTGGGAAGTGTTTTCTTCAAGGTGTTTAGGAAGGATTTTGGAACATTGTGGTTGATATATGGCGTTTCTTGGTTTTCTGGGATGTGTATTGTCTATCGTCTATGAAGGGACGATGTTATCCGTCATATTTTGTTTCGCAATGTTGTCACGTTTTAGCATCATGCCGATTTGGTTTAATTTAATGTAGTCATAATCATTTCAAATCCGGTTTATCATCGTAGTCTTCGAAAGTACTAAAACACCCACGTTCTTTGCCCCATGTCTTCTTTCGCTTCTACCTACTGCTGGAATCCGTGTTCGCGAAGGGATCGTCTTCCTCCCTCCTACTGGACCATGAGCTGAAGTATCACCCTGTTGTTTGATAATCTCGAAAAGGGTATCTAGCCTATACTATGATGCTGCTTTCTCTGCCCTTCCTTTTGTCTTGCCATACGCTCCCCCAGCCAACTTCCGCATCTCCAACGCCCTCTTATACGGCGGCGCAGTAGGCGGCTGTACAGGATCCAGACTAACCCTATCCTTTGGCAAATGATACGTCGCATCCGCATCATACGCCGAAAGATCGCCACAAGCCAGAAACGGGGCTATCCACCGCCGACCACCCTCCTCGATATCATCCTCATCGTCCGTCTCATCCCCCAGATCTATCTCAATCGCACCATCCTCCCTAACCCTTGACGTAACCTTCTTTTCCGGTTTCTTCGCATCTGAAGACACCGGCTCCTCCCTCACAGGCTCGGGCAACACCGTCCCCGCCCCCAACGGCCTCTCCAAACTCGGCATAAACCCCTCGGGCGGACAAAACCCCTCACAAACCACAAACGCCTCTATACTACTCGCCCGACTACTCCTCGGCTTCGCCACTCTCACACGCTCAAACACGATTTTCAGCTGCGCAAACAGCAGATCTACGTCTTTGCCTCTGAAGATCTTGGCTACGAACTTGCCGCCGGGTTTGAGAACGCAGAGGGCGAGGTTGAGGGCCGCCCAGAGGAGTTGCGATTGCACGTAGATGTCGAGGTCGTGCAGGCCGGTTACGTCGGGGGCGCCGTCGGAGATTACGAGGTCGACGGGGGAGGAGTTGAGGGGGGAGGAGGGGGAGTAGGTGTCTGGGTCGAGGGCTTTGAGCATGAGGGGGATGGTGGAGGGGTGGGTTATGTCTGCGCGCATGGTTGTTACGCCGTCGAGGGGGGACATGGGTTGCAGGTCGATGGCTACGATGCGGACGCCTTCCCGCGGTGTGAGTTTTGGTGTCTCCTCTGCCTTCTTTTCAACTTCTCCTTCTACACCCCCCTCTTCCTTCCCCTCTTCCTTCACCTCCTCCTTCTCCCCACCACCGCCCAAAACATAATCCCGCATATTCTTCTGCTTATCCTGCCATCCCGCTCTCCCAAACTTCTCCCCCTTTATCAGCACACGCGAGAGAACCTGACTCCAACTTCCTGGTGCGGCGCAGAGGTCTACGACGCGCGTTACGCCTTCGAAGAGGTTGAATTCTTCGTCTAGTTGGAGGAGTTTGTAGGCGGAGCGGGCGCGCCAGCCTTCTTCTTTTGCGAGGCGGTAGTAGGCGTCTCGTTTGTCTTTTGAGGATTTGCCCATCTTTTGGTAGGTCTGTTGACTCCAGTTCCTTTTGGGGATTTAGATAGAGTGTTGGTGGGGCTGGGTTTTATGTCTTTTGAGAGGGCGATGGATTGGTGTGAGGCCTCTGTGAAAAGATCACAACCATGTCAAAAATTGTTTCTTCTCGTCAACGTATCCCTGCTCTCTTTATATCTTATCCATATGTGCGAATAGTCTTGGTTAAAAAAGGTTAATCGACGTGCGAGTCATTGCACGTGAAGTGTGGGAAAGCGCAAGTGGGCTAGAACAAAAGTGGGGCGAGCGGACTCCCGAAGACCGACAAGTTTTCCAAAAAGTTCACGGCGCGCGCATCCAACCCACGACAAACCTCAATCGCACCACAGCCCACCATGAAGCGCCCCAATCCCGCCCCGAAACAAGCGTCGCATAAGGGTCACAAACCCAAACGTCAAAAACTCGACGACTTCCCTAAACCTCTTCCCCCGTCCACGAGACCCAAGCGCCGAGTGCAACTCAACGAGCTGGGATGGAAGACCGTGGAGATGCCTGATCGGTTGGAGGATACAGAGGGTTTCTACGGTCTTGAAGAAATTGAAGATGTTGAGATTGTCAAAGATCCGGTTACGGGCAATCTTACCTTTGAGACTACAAAGACGGAAGATGAGGTGGCACAGGATGTGGAGGAAGCGTGGCAACGGGAGGAGGACGAGCAAAAACGCTTGGAGCAGATTACCTTTGACGAGGAGAAGGTGGTTGGAAAAGACGAGAGCGTAGGAAAGAAACTGCAGGAAGCTGATGAGGAAGTCGCGTGGGAGGGCTTCAGCGATGAGGAAGATGCGCCGGCGGGAATCCTAAAGCAGACAACAGGTGCAGGTGCCAAGGATACAGCTGGCGCGACTGCTACCAACGGCGAGTCGGAGGTGAAGAAATTGACAAAGACTGAGAAGAAGAAAAGGGCGAAGGAAGCAAAGCTCAAGAGGGAGGCAGAGGAAAAGGCCAAGGCAGAGCTGCCGACACCAGATGAGGTTGAAACAGAGGAGGCCGAGGACGATGAGGACGACGAACCCTCCGATATCGAAGATCGCGAAGATGGCGAGACCTTCGGACCTGGCGCTTGGGACATATTGGCGAACCACGCCGATGACGACGATGACGAGACAGATGTGCGCGCATGGGCTAAACTCGACCTCTCCGAAGACATGCTGGGTGCGTTGGCGAAGCTGAAGTTCTCGAAACCTACCAGTATCCAAGCGTCTACTATACCCGAGATCATGTCTGGGCGAGATGTTATCGGCAAGGCTTCGACCGGTTCAGGAAAGACACTCGCTTTCGGCATCCCGATTGTCGAGACATATCTTGCTGCTCGTTCGACGCCCAAAAATCCCGAGGACAAGGCGCCCATCGCGTTGATCATTGCGCCCACACGTGAACTTGCGCATCAGATCAATGATCATTTGATCGCCCTTTGCGCGAAGGGCGATTTCGACTCCCCGTACATTGCATCCATCACAGGTGGACTTTCCGTGCAAAAGCAGCGCAGGCAATTGGAGAAGGCCGACATTGTTGTCGGAACACCAGGACGTCTGTGGGAGGTCATGAGCAGCGGTTCAGGAGTGCTACCCAAGTTCAAGCAAATCAAGTTCCTGGTTGTAGACGAGGCTGATCGTTTGCTGAGCCAAGGACACTTCAAAGAAATGGCAGAGATTCTCAAAGTCCTAGAGCCCGATGATGAGCCTAATGAGAATGTCAATACGGAAGACGCGCCAGAATCTCAACGGCAAACTCTTGTGTTCTCTGCCACTTTCGGAAAGGAGCTGCAGCACAAACTCGCTGGGAAGCAGAAGTATGGTGGTGGGGATCTGATGAACCAACAACAGTCGATGGAGTACCTGCTCAAGAAACTTAAGTTCCGCGAGGAGAAGCCAATGTTCATCGATGCCAATCCGACTTCGCAGATGGCCAGTAGACTGCAGGAAGGTCTCATTGAATGCGCTGGACCCGAGAAGGATCTCTATCTCTACTCGCTACTGATGTTCTACACCAAAAAGCGCGCTTTAGTCTTCACCAACTCAATCTCGGCAGTACGTCGCATAACGCCGTTCCTGACGAATCTGGCGCTCCCAGCTCTACCCCTACACTCCAACATGCCCCAGAAAGCCCGATTACGCTCGATCGAACGTTTCAAAGAACGACCAGGATCAATCCTAGTAGCCACCGACGTCGCCGCCAGAGGCCTCGACATACCCAAGATAGACCTAGTCATCCACTACCATCTCCCCCGCGCGGCAGACACTTACGTCCACCGCTCGGGACGTACCGCCCGAGCCGACGCATCCGGAGCCAGCATCCTCATCTGCGCCCCCGAAGAAGTCGGCGGCGTCCGGCGCCTCGTCGCCAAAGTGCACGCCCGCGCCAGCGACGCCCCCAAATCAAAGAAAACCGCCTTCTTCATCCGCACCCTAGACATCGACCGCCGCATCGTCTCCCGTCTAAAGCCCCGCGCCACTATCTCCAAACGCCTCGCCGACACCGTCATCGCGAAGGAAAAGAAACACAGCGAAGACGACGTGCTGCGTCGAGCAGCTGAGGATCTAGGCGTAGACTACGACAGCGAGGAGTTTGAGAAGGAAGCGCCCGGTAAAAGGGGGAGGGGTAGTGGTCGCAAGAAGAAGGAGAAGGAGGCGAGTGAGATGACGAAGGGGGAGATGCAGGCTCTTAGAGCGGAACTTAAACATTTGCTCAGTCAGAGGATTAATACGGGGGTTAGTGCGAGGTATCTTACTAGTGGCGGGATAGATGTTGATGCGCTTATGGCTGGGGAGGGGAATATGGAGTTTTTGGGTAATTTGGATGGGCTGGGGTTTGATGAGGTTGTTGAATAGTCACGTCGTAGAGGATGATCAATTGTACGCAAGATTTGCTCAACCATTCAAAGTCTACCCGACGTCTTTGCAGCCCTGCATTACTGCCTTAGATTTCGCTGTAAGCTCATGTTTTAATAAAGAGTTATAAGCTGTTACCGTGAAATGTTGATGCAGCGCAGGGCAACAAAACGCGGTCAGGTACTCTACATAGTGATCTCAATGTAGTGTATTTCCCAAACACTTTATATTCGCTGTGATGCAGCAGTAGGAAAGAGCTATGAGCTATCATATACTATACGACTAATTTATTAAGTAAAAAAGGTAGAGTATCTACTACTGCGCTGTAGGATCTGCTCCGACATCGACTCGATTTATCCATCAGGAGTACGCATGTTTTGGCGACCGGTTTCACGAACCTTCTAGGCTTTGTTTGGTTTCCGAATAATAGACTGCGGGATTGCGAAGCGCAAACCGGGGAGCGCTTTGTGCGTTACTTCCGCACAAACACTGCGTTAGTATATTGTCTCCGTCGACCCGCGACTATTCGTAGCTCATCATACAGAACGGTCTAATTTGGTACTCTTCTTGATGTCTTCAACTCCAACTATGGACCCAGATCATCAGACCCAGCCAAACGCTGATGACAGAGCGACAAGAGACGAGTCCTCCGCCACAGAGACCGACGTCCCAACCACCACGGAAGTGCCTCCAAATTCCCAGTCCGTTGGCTACATCACGCTCGAGTACCTCCGAAGCATTTTTGTGCAGTTTACAATCTGGGCACCCACCATCTACGCCTTGCTCCACTTCCGCGCCGGCCTCTTCACCAGCGATGTCCTCATCAAAGCTCTGGGTTTTACATTCCTACTGCCAACTGGGTTCATCACTGTCCTCGCCATCACAGCCGAGTACCTGCGAAGAACCATCGACGCACAGACGAAAACTTTACAAGAAAATGCGGACATAGTAAGAGGGTTACAAGACGAGAAGGAAGCATCATCGGAAGATCTCTGGTCTTGTCTCAAAGCAAGAGAAAAAGAACATAGCAGGCATCGGAAACGAATCATCGAAGCCCGTGTCAGGCACTACACATCCCTTCACAAGCACCAAAGCAGCACGATCAGTTTCCTAGAACATCTGAATAGAGCCCACACCAATATCCCCGATTCTCCCGCACTAAATATCCCGTTCGATAAGCTCTACATGATGCGATCAAGAACACAGACGCGACTGAGCATAGCCCAGAGCATCGAGAATATCCTGTACTCCAAAACAATACGCGCGCTGAGAGACGAGGGAATGGATGGCTCCATCCGCGAGGCAGAAGGCGATCTAGAGAAGGCGGTGGTGATAGATGGGTATTTGATGCATCTGGAAGATCTGGTGAAGAATTCTGCTGCTCCTGCTAGGGTCGATTCTGGGTTGGAAGTGAGGTTGAATAGGCATAGGGAGAGGCTGGAGAGGTATTGTGAGGGGGATTGGAGGGTTAGGAATTGTTTGAGGAAGGTGGATAGGGATGAGGAGGAAGGATAGGTATAGAATGGGGAAAAGGGTAGATGTTGTAAATATGTAGGTAGAGGAGCGACGAGATGTCATATGTGTGAGAGCGGTTTGTGCGCTTTACTCATCATAACAACTGTTTCACATGAAGTCGCGCATTCAGTAGCGGATATTTTCCCACAAGCACTTGACAATTGACACCCAGTCTCAGTTTCCCGAGATACCACGACGTTTTCTTTCTAGCAAGTCCACCTGGGCAAACTACGTGGGGTCATCAACGTGGTTGCCTGATTGATGGGTAGGATGTCACCAACAAATAGCAAATGACGTAGCATAATCCGTCCCACCCCATCGCCTATATGAAGACGTGTTTCATCGTAGCCAGTGACCTTTCGAATCATACTACCACACCACGAGTCATCCCAAGGAAAGATAGCCATGGCAACGAGCGCAGAGTCCACACCTGCCCTATGTTCAACCCGGAAGACGCTTGCCATGGACCCCAACATCAACAAGAACACACTCATCTCGGAAGCGGAAGCTGAAAAGACGCTTCACGAAATCGATAATGCGATGATGGACGAGCTCGACCAGGTCCTGCGCACACTTGCTAACACATCGCCGCGTCGCCGACGCTACTTCTCGCCAGGCGCGTTGTTACTTCTTGTTCTCTACACACTGATCCACGTTGTATTCATCCAGCCCGCATCTTCGCGCCTAGGTCGCCAATTCCTCATTCCCATCATCTTCATGGTGTTCATAGAAGTCACTTCCGAGGCCTATCTGGAACGAATAGTAGGATCGTACGAGAAGATAGTTGACAGGATGAGAGACTTGGCCCGCCTTTCACTCGACATGGCACATACCTGCGACAAAAGGGTGCAAGAGGCTGAGGAAGCGTTTGACCAGACCGCGGCGTACAGGACGACCTATTTCCGCGCCTTCCACCAAAAATTAAATGAAATGCGTCTGGAATACTATCAAGCATACCTGGATCACTACGGAACCCTCATCGGTTACGCCGAACTCATTACCAAGAAGGCGAAGACCATGGCTGCGCCGCCTAAAGTCAAGGGCGCGAAGAGGAACTGCGGCAACCGCATCAAGAACGATAACAACGCTCTTACGGAGTCTCTGGAGAACTTCGCTGTCGCGCTCAAACAGCGGCAGACCACGGCCAGGCTCCAGATTGCAGTAGCGGAGAAGATCAAGGACATACTCGATCGCGAGGGCTTGTTACCGGAAGAGATTGATCGACTAGTGGATGAGGCGGAAGAGGATCTGGAGCGTGCGCAGGACGCGTCGAACGTTCGGACTCTATCACCAGGTTATGGTACCTCAGACTCTATCGCGTCGCCATCGCCAGCCGTGGAGAGCGTTGATAGCAAGTTGGAGAAGAATTACGAGGACTTGGATAGGTGGTTCCAGAGTGTGCGGGATCAGCCTGTTGTCGCAGAGGAGACCTGAAGAGAAGGATGTCACGGGAGGATCGTGGCTGCTACGGCTGCATGGAAAGTGGATGAGGATGATGAAATAGGAGTGCACCGATCCTGAGTGTGTTCCCCAGCGGCTCATCCCAGACGTACTCCTAGTGAGGAAAACGTGGCATGTGTCCCATCTTATCTTTCCCCGTGGCCGTGTGACAGAAATTCGCGATTGATTTTGTGTGATGTATTCGTCACAGGCCGTGTCCCAAAACGACGCGCTGGTAGGTGCATTTAACGTCTTAGTAATCGATGATGTAAGCACAAGGGCGCTCACCTGGGAGCGCGCGCTCAGCTCTCGGAATCAAAGCAATACCATCCTTTTCACCAGATCTCTCCCGGGTACCTAGTCCATCTTCTATAGCGACATGATCGTCTTCGCAGACACAAAAATGCGAGTGGAAGGGAAGTAACAATAACGTCTTCTCGATCTTACGCTGCTGAATTCGCGACTGCGACGCGTCACGGTGAATCATCAGAAGCTGCTGAAAAGCCAACATTCGATCAGGCGATCCAGTTTTGCCTTCTGCATGACAACAATAACATCTGGCGCCATGCCGTAGTGCAGACGATGATCTAGACTGCATCTCGACCGCCACCTTCTCAGCTGCGCTCAGCCTTGCGGGACCAAGCGCCACGAGAAACAACTCACTCGTGCGCACACCTCATACACGAAAAAAACTGAACAGGTCTACAGACTACATTAGGCTAAAAGCTTACAAAGTAGCTAACATAACAGCAACGTAGGCTCTAGGGTGTACAGTTTTTTATCAGGTTGTCGTGCGCAGCCCAATAACTGTCTTGATCTATCTACCCTTCATATTCAGCGAAACTCATGTTCCCAGACTTTTGCAACGCCTGGCGTTGCCGATAGGTGGTATTCAGATGTTATGTCATCGGTGGTATGGGTCGCAAGTCATTGACCCGCCACAGCCTTGTTCAGCCTTGTGTGCTGACTGCACGAAGTCGGGTTATCAGCCCCTGTGATTCGTCGGGATCCTACCTATCAACATGCAACGGCTTATACTTGTATTTATTCATTGTAAGCTAAAGGCTTCCATCTTCAGCCTGATGCACGCTTACCTCGCGTACTTAACACGTTCTTCCCGCGCTTTGATCGACGCTTTCCCCGCTGATATACATTACCGCATCGTCCAGTGATACTGCGATGGCGGCAGTAGATCATCTTCCATGGCGGTATGAGCACTGGAAACGACACCCAGAAAGGTTGGTACCGCAGGACGAATATGTCATCGTCTCGATATGTGAAGCCAGCGTAGGTGTTTATACAGGAGACTTGTGTTCATTGGTCTAAGGCTATACAGGAGGGGATCAAATTCAATCAAAAGTTAGTGAGCGACATGGATATACCAGCGCTGTGCGCGGAAACGGCCAAATCAACCACGGATACAAAGTGGTCTTTTGAACTGTTAGCATGATGAGCCTTATTGTTCTAGAATCTACTAACATACTATAAGCCTTCTAACTGCCTCTCCGGAAAATCAAACTGGACACAGTTTAATTCCATATTCAATTGAAAGTGTTCGGGCTCTGAACTCATGCTGGCATATCCCATACAGCTACATTTCCTCATATCACTTTTACTCCGAGGTATCGATGGCATTCTCCCCTCTACTTCATGACTCCAATTGGAAAGGTAAGTTTGATTTGGACTGCGCGACGCCATCCAACAACATAGGCTGGTACTTACATAATTCCGCAGGGTTTCTCCAAACCTTCGGGGACCATATCACGACTACTTACAATGTCGCGACAAGTCAAACTTTTGCGTTATGTCTCACATCAGACAACAATCCCGACCGCATCGTAACACGTTTACAGCGCGCCCAGAGCTTTGCGTCTAATCCATTCCTGTTGACAGTAGTTTCACTCTCCATGGGTCAACAATACAAAGAACTCAAGGGATTCGAAGCCGATCAGGATTGCAGGTACATGGAGCTAACGATGGGTTACGACTATGGAACCAACTTTATGCACTTGGACCAAATGCGAGACACTTCGCAGACAACCCAGCGTCTGAACAGTCTCCTGACTCGGATTGCCGACATCGAGAGCGAATGCGCCTCACTACTGGTCGCATTGGACCGTTTGGGGAGCCAGCTCGAGGTATTGCCTGATGAATATTGCCCTATGATCTGTACCGAGCTACGAGAGCAGGTAATGTACTATCAAGGAAGTGTAGCGGATATCAGCTTCGCCGCCAGGAGAGGAAAAGACATCGTCCAAGCCATGGTACAGACGGTAGGCGTCCCTTTGAAGGGTTTGAGAAAATTTCCCATACACTGAATCTTACAATCATAGGTATACGCGAACCTCCAGCAGCATGGTATGATAATGAAACGCCCTGCAAGTAAGCCGCATACTGACTTCGTATTTCCACTCTTGCAGACAATCAACTGAACCATCGGTACGGCGCTGACATGCGACTCATCACGGCGATCACCCTCATCTTTCTGCCTGGAACGTTTGTCGCAACCTTCTTCAGTACTACATTCTGGGACTTTTCTCCCGACAATGACGGCGCGAAGGTGACATACTGGGTTTATCTGTACTTTGTGATTACGATAGGTCTGACCCTGCTGGTGCTCATTGTGTGGAGGAGATTCAGTGCGCTTAAGCGAGTGATACTGAAGATGGTACACCTAGGCTACCGGATCCCTTGGTTGGGAGGGCTCATACGAAAGAAGAAGGTGGATGATGAAGAGTCGGGAAAGAAAGGTGACTAAGGTAGACTCTAAGGATTGCGATGTCTCTTATTTAATAAGGAGTACCTTTGCGTATGTAGTAGTTATGTAATTTAGGAATTATAAGTAGCTTATCTTACTCTGCATTATTATAGTACTATAGATAGAATAGAAGAACTAAACTTTAGAATTGTATACACTAAAGTAAGTTAACTATAGAGAAATATAAAATGCGCACTTTAGCGTTTTTGTTACTTATATAACTTACATAACTATATTAGTATTTTAAATCTTTATATACTAAGTTAATACCTAGAGCGCTATAACTAGCTTCTACAGAATATTAGTGCTAACTCTTAATATCTCTACTTTCTCTACTACGCCTAGCACCTTAAAAGGCATTAAGGATTTAAGTTAAATATACGCTAGCTTTAAGAATACTAGTATTCTTAGTTAATATAAGTAGCAGCTCTAAAAGAACCTTATCTACTATAGCTATTTACAAGGTATATAGTAATACTATTTACTATAGATATAGCTAACTATATAGGTAATACCTTCTAAGCTAGAGACTTCCT
Source organism: Alternaria ventricosa (assembly GCF_023758065.1). Taxonomy (NCBI): domain Eukaryota; kingdom Fungi; phylum Ascomycota; class Dothideomycetes; order Pleosporales; family Pleosporaceae; genus Alternaria; species Alternaria ventricosa. The sequence continues at coordinate 764,627 of NW_026055692.1, read as the reverse complement.
AAAGAGAGAGAAGAATATAGTAAAAGGTCTTCTTTATTAACTTAAATAGCTTAGCTATGTACTAATAAATCTTAAGAGGTTATACCTTGCAAGTAACGCCTATAGCTACTTGCCCTAGAGGGTTCGCGCTAATAACTACCTTTATAGTTATAGTCTCTAGGTTAACTAAGAGTCTAAGAGATAAGGAGAGATAAACATAGTAGTAGCTATTAAGCAATAGAATCTATGTTTAGGCAAATGTGTGTCTTATGTGTGTCTTATGTAGGCCGAACGCGAAGGAACAACTGGTGTCTAAGGTACATCTTTTGGTTCACATGATCTTTGATTAGACTCTTCTGATCGACATAGCCGGATAAGCATGTGCTCAATGATAAATGACCATGTTGTTCTGGTAGGGTGGATGACTCAAACGTGAACCGTGGTACAATCTTGTCGCTAGTCTAGTGTTGTTTGCTCGAGCAAAAGTCATCTCGCTCAAGGTCTCACTGCACTCCACACACAACGAAAAGAACTAACGAGAATCTACCGCCATCAGCGGAACACAATGGGTTCCGTATTTCCAGAGAAGGTCAACTTGGAGTTGCTGCTACACACTGCCGTGGACCACGTGAAAGGGCAGGGTGTTGGAATCGGCGTCCTACAGCAGGCCAGATGCGCAAAAACGGGCGCCTTGATGCCAGAACTACTGCCTACTGAAGAGCGTAGATACGGTATTACACGCGCAAACTTTCCGACCGAGAACGTCAAGACACGCGAAAGAGCTGAGCTACTTGCTATATTACACGCTCTCGGTCTGGCCTCCAGCACGATCAAGAAACGATGTCCGCCAAATGTCCAATTACGGACTATACAGATCTTTTGCGAACATCCGTCGGTTATACATACTGTCAAGCACCACCTTCGGTATTCTCCAGCAAGCCTCGAAGACGAAGTGAGTGGAAACGACCGCGCCATGATCAAGAGAGTTGTCCAAGCCATTCAAAAACTCGAGAGAAGATCGTTTGAGGTCTTTTTAACAATCGCAAACATGGAAGACGGCGCGCAAAAAAAGGTAGGCTTAGCAGCAAGGCAACGAGGCAGGTTTGCGTGTAAACAACGCCGCCAATTGCAGCACGCTCGGGAAAGAGTATCAACAGCAGTGCGTCGCACCTTGGAGAACGAAAACTCTACAGAAGCGCTCGTAGAGGGGATTTAGGAGCTCAAATTAGCCCATTAGGCACGTTGTCACCGGACATCGTCGTCCGTATCGCCGGCATCAAGCGCTTCGATGGTAGTCCCTCCTTCAACAAATTCTTCATCTTGATCCATCAACCTCATTTCCTCATCCAGCACGACCCTCCTGTGTCGCCACTCCCGGAACAGTCTCCGACCGCACAGCTTCCACGTTATGTTCGTAAATGAGGTGAGTACGCCGAAGAGGAGGAAGCTCGCCACCGCATCTTCGAGATACCACATTGCGTATGCAACGCATGCGACGATCGATAAGAAGATCGACGTGTATAGGATGACCTTGAGAGAATAGATGGAGAGACCCTCGCTTTCGGCATCATCGGTTGTGGAGATTGGTGTTGCGCTAAGAGGAGAGAGCGGTATTTCGCTGTCAATATTCGGCGAAATGACCTCTTTAGAGGAGGTCGTGGGCAGGGTTCGAGTCGGAAAGTGCGTTTGCGTTGTCATTGTTCGTTACCACCTGCAATGTATGCGAGATCGAGTAAAGTTGATAAAGATTGGTTAAAAGACTGGGTGTTGCGCAACAAAAATTGCAAAGACGATAGAGCAAGATTCCATCGAAGTTATACGTACATCTCAGTCAGCTTTTCAAGAAGACACGTTGTCCTGAGTGCCTCGAAATGGGGCCATCTCACGTACATCCGTTCGATATTGCCACCACGCCACAGTCAACATCATTGCAACATTGCATACAGTTTGCCACAGACCAAAAGCGACCCACCATCTCCAACCGCATCCCTGTTTCCTCGCCGTCTCAAGTCCAGTCCACCATCTCCAATTGAATCCCTGACTCTTCGCCAACTCAACCCCCCTATCTTTATCTCTCCGTACCGCATAAAAGTCCACCTTTCCGTCCGATAAGTCGCTCCTCTTCATCAACCCAACGTCTGCCTCGTCATCCCCAACCGTTCTGCTCACTCTCCACTTGTCCTTCGCCAGTTTCTTCCATAGCAAGTCTATAATAGTCCCCCCGATTGCAAACAGAAGTGGAGGATAGAGACGACGGACTCCTTGGTGAATTAGGAGGCAACGGAAAACTTGCAGCCAGATGTATTTGAGGAACGTGTCGTAGGTAATAAACCCGAACGTGCGGAAGGACAGTGGCTGATCTTCGTAGCGAAAGTGATCAAGTTCGTCCAACCATTGTCGAAAACCTGAAAGAGTTGGTCGAGGGTTGGATCGTGGTAGATGAGCATCTGGCTGTTTCTCGCTGTAAACCGAGGGCTGTGGCATGAAGTGTTCTTTTTGCGAAAACATATTGTTGTAATAGTGATCCAATGCTGACGAGAAGTGAGGAGATAATCTCGTACAGGAAGCGCAGCACGGGAAGTTGTGTTTGGAATATATGAGTAGAGGAAGGCTGTGTTCATGCGCGATGCGGCACAGTAGCGTACAAGGTACGCGCTAGGGAATCTGCCTTGCTGCGCCACTTGATGTCTCATATTAGCGAAAGATTCTTGGCAGCACATGCAACCAGAAGCAAAAGCAAATCTCCAATCTGGTGGCGTCAAGATAAATGAAGGCAGTAGTATACACGCAGAACATAAACCAGATAAGCGTTCGCGGCGCCACAAGCAACACCGTCTCCAACCCATCACATTGTCTGAGCGACACTCAGACAGACTTTGGAGGCCAAGAATCTGATCCCTTAGACTCCGATGGTTTGGCAGATATCAGCAGGATGTCAGTAATTCGCTTCATGACTCAATCTTGCTGACGATTGCAAGAAGTGCTAGCAAAGCTTTCGTGAATCAGCAGGAGATTGACATTCTCAGCGACTGATACGACTCACAAGTACCAACAGTAAGGATGAAAGCGGCGACTGTGAACGCCGTTTGCACATCACCGCCTCTCACTGTCCACACAACACCCACTACAGTTGCTACCACCCACGGTAGCGATCCGATCAGTCCAATGCGGAAGCCGCTCCAACCCTCAACAAATTCTAGAGCATGGCGGCGGTCAGCTTGGCGAAGCCGAAATACCCAGTCAATCCATTCGCATTCCGTATTAATATCCTCTGAATGCTCGTACGCATAAAGTACCTCCTGTAGGGTGAAATCGTTTGTCGAAACAACTTCTGGGCGAGTCGTGGGTGTGAAGGATAATAATCGGATCTGCCTCAACGTCTTTAGTGACAGGTGCCGTCGCCAGAAGCCACATATATACTGTTCATACTCTCGATGAAGTGCCTGGAAAAACTCTTGATCGGTTCGAATCATACCTGGGTACTCTTCCGAAGACTTCCTGGCCACCTGAATTTGACGTCGTATGCAGCCCTGGCTACCAGGTCTGTAGCACATGAGATTCAAAGAGCACGTTGGTTTGTTTAAGCCATCGACCGTTGGTGAAACTGCTCTTTGGGTTGGAGAGATAATTATGGACTGATCGTTTGCATTTGATGCCGGTGTGACTGCGTATGGGTAACAATCGATGGGTGGTAGTGCCGCCGTGATGGTAGACGATTCAGGTCGTAGTAAGACTGGAGCGTTGCGGGCAAGCTCTGGGAGATGTTCTGGAGATGGACCCTCACTCGCCGTTGTGCCTAGCGAGTAGGAAGGTGCTGCTGCACTATCAACGTCTAGAACGGACCCTCCATTCATATCTCTTCTTGGTTTTGACATCGATCGCGGAGTCATCGCCTCAATGAGTGTACCCAACCCTGAAAGCGGTATTTTGGCTGGGACGCTTGGAATATTGGGTGGATCGCTTAGCATCTCCAACACACCTGATGCAAAGCTTGTCTTAATTTGGTAGTTATCCAAGCGAGGGGGGTCAACACCGCGGCGTGTTTCTACCGACTTGCTAAGTTCGACATTCATAATGAGGTTTTGCGCCATCTTGGATTTCCTTCAGAACTTGTATATCAACCAAACTCTGATGCGTGATCAAGATCCAAATTCAAATCGGAGATGAGAGATATGCTGGTGATAATATATCCGCTGCTGGTGTCAGCCGCAGCTGACTCTCCCGTGAGCCTGGGCAACTCAGCCACCATCACACTAACTATCTAGGGGCTCACGTCAGCCACCGAGAAAAGCACTTTGATAATTATCTCAGGGCCACGTCTTTGGGCCAGATCGAGGAGCAGCGACACGGCTGAGTGGTGTCCCGCATCGCTATGCGCCGCAGTAACCAAGCGGCAGGTGTACAGCGCGCTACTTGGGTAACATGCACAACACGTCACTACGTCATTGAGTCCTTGATAATCCAAATCTGTCCCTCTCACTTCCCCAGCCCAAGACCCTCTTCATCCTTATACCCCACAGCATACAAATCCAACCCATCCTCCAAAACCTCGTCAGCATCTAACAGCCCGATGACAGCCTCATCGTCAGCAATCGTTCTATCCATTCTATAGCGTCTGTAACTTCTCCAAAGACGGGTGCCTGTGATCACCCACAGCGGGAGAAAGAAAAAGGCGAGGAAGGGGCTCCAGTTTACGGAAGGCGATAGCCAAGGAAGCATGATGAGGTACATGATCCAAGCAACTGTGATGATCAGGAAGCTCAAGAGCCTATCCATGTTGCGTATGTTGAAGAAGGTGCGCGGTCTGTTGCGACGAACCCGAGGATGCCGTAATTTATTGGTTGTTTTGCTAGGGAACGGAGGAGGTGGTAGAGTGCATGGCGACTGTGATGGTGGATGTGATCCTAAGTTTGGCGTTCGTGCAGGTGATGATCCCCGTGTCAGCGTTATGAAAGGCTCCTTCTCGTAGCTCGCAGATGCAGCCATTGCGATGGACTTGAGATGCGCCCTTGTACTGTACTTTGTGGGAAGTAAGCGCAGAAAGAAGATTCGTGATACCTTAATACATAAATGTGCAGCTGTGACGCCATTTTGTCGGGTCGCATGCGGCACAGCGGATGAAGAGTCTGCCTCGCTGCGCCGCAAGAGTTGGGGGCCGGAACTCACTCTGCAAACCGATCACAGACTGACCGATCAACGAGGGGCGGAACCGTGTCTTGGTATTGCTGTTATCTGCAGCATACGTCATCCGTTTCATCCTGCTTGCCCTGCTGCATGTACTTTCTTCCACCTTTCGTACCCGTGCCTAGCACCTGCTCTTTCAAGACCATCCACAACGTAATCTTCATCATCTCCGTCGCCTTTCTCACTCTCATCCACATCGACCTCCCAACCACTCTTCTCCCCTCTTGCAATCATCCTCTTAACCCACATCCGCACAACCCATCTGGTGATCACCAACCCCAACCCACCAACACCAATGATGAAAGGAATCAATTGCCCAACACTCGTCCACAGCCCACTCAAACCACTCACTTGATTCCATTGCAGGGTCAATTCAAGTTGCAGGATAACGATGACGTGGATGAGCAGATCAAGGATGGTGTAGTACCACCCTAGCCAGATCTTCTTTGGCGTTGCAGGGTTGGTAAGCAGGAGTGATGAAGCCAGTGATACGGAAGCCCACGGTGGTATGATGTCCGGGGTCGAAGCTGCTGATGTATACGTTATAGCGGCGTATGTTTGGAAAGGTCCGTTGAGTGGATCGAGAAGATGGGCATGGCGTAGATGCGAGTAAATGACGAAAGCTTGGGGTGGGAAGCGCCCTGTCAGGAAAGCTGTGTAGCTGTGTAGTTGGCAGTGAAACCAAGATGGCGGTGCGGGTCTTTCAGTAGTTGCGTCGCGGTACTTCTTCGGAAAAAGAATCGATCGTGCGATGACTGGGAAGGTGAGGGGTTTGTCGTCGGCGCTCATCTGGTATGGGCTCGCTGCGACGCAATGTTTGATATACAATTCGCTTTCGTAGACTTCATGGATGATGGAGAGGTCCGGCAAAGGTTGAGAGATGCTTGCGTTGGTGTGAGAAGACGATAGCGAAGTCGGTGTTGTAGGAGAAGGGACCTCTTGAATAGTGACGTGGGATGATCGATTGGAGTGTCCCTGGTGAATGATACGAGAAAAGTACCTCCACTCTGCTGTTCTTTGCGCCAGGGGATCTGAACGCGTGCGAACCGAGTTGAGTGGGCGGGTGGGCCCGAAGTCGGCTCTCGTTGGTAGACAGCGTGAGCATAGAGCTTGAGTACATGCTTCGTGAGATGCTCTATGCTTTGAGGTATCCTCCGTGTTCTTCTCTTCAACAGCCTCTTCGTTAAGGTTTTGTCCTCGAGACTCCTCCCAAGACCTAACCGCCTCGACGAACTGCCTTCTCTTTTCGCTGACCTTCCAAGCAGTCCACGGTTTCAGAAACCCCAGAACCATCCAATAAATGGTGCAAAGCAGAACGAACAGACTCATAGCCATCATCACCTTCCTCGCCCAACCAAACAGATCCGTCTTGACCACATACATCATCAACCACGTACCGCACGGCGTCTCTTTCATCTGGTCCAACCCTGACCACCAAAACCAGACATGCAGGCAAATATTCACTAGATTGACAATCTCACACACCACTCGTCTCAAAAAGCTGCCGCGCGAAAACGTCGCTTCGCTGTACGACGACTTGGCGCGCACACCCGTTATGCAACTCCATGCCAGTATTTGTAGCAAGACGAATGCCTCTACGGCATACACATCGGCCGGATTGGAAGCGTAAATCAACGTGACGATGAGGATTGCGACGCTGAAGATGCTGACGGAGTCGCGGAGTACCTGGGCTTCAGAGAGGAGGAAGTAGTTTGCGAACCACACAGCCAGGATCTGCGCGTATATACCGATTCGGATCCTGATGCCGTAGATATCATTATTGCCCTCGAAGCCGCATGTTGGGTCTGTAGTTGCGTGATTGAGGATGGGGGAAGGCGACGAGGAAGGTGTGGAGAGGTACATCGACGCTGGCGGGTAGGAAGACGTCGGAAAGCGAATGCGATGGTGATACAGGGTAGGAAATGATTGATACTACATGTTAGCAATCTCTGGTAGGCATCAGTATTGCGCTGCTGTGCCGCATGCTGTGTGGTCTCTAAGCGCCCAAGTCGAAGCGTGGCGGATACCTGAGGCAAGCCATTCGCCACAGGCGCAAGGCACTGAAACATCGAGGCATAGCCCAACAGCCGCGCGACAAAAATTTAGAGCGTTGTAGATTGCGCATCGCGATAGTCTTCCCTACTCGCGGATGCACGGTGTGAAGAGAGGCGGTCTTGAAGTTCAGAGCAGAAACGCGCAGGATGAAAGATCTAAAGGTCCTATTGCTATGAGCAGTTACCAACAAGCTCACGAGCTATCGCTCCAATCCCAAACTCCAAAAGTAATCCTCCTGCTGTGGTATGCTCGCTCAAAATGTCCCAAAACACCGTTCCCTTATCGTGCCCGTTGTCTGGCGCGTGCCGTCCGTGACGTGCCGACTGTTGCCGCTTCCGCTTCCGCTTTCGCACGCGACGGCGCCGCCATGCGTCGAAGCCGTCCGCGGCTCTTCATATTGCCGTCGCGTTTACATGACGGTGCAGGGAATGCAGCAGCAACTGCAGTCATCGGTGCTGATGCAGCTGCACTTTCCGCCCTGAGGCTTAACGATCGAGCCGGCGGCCGAAGAGACGGAGTTGGTAGAGGCAGGCATTGCGAAGTATGAATATGCGATGATCGAGTGGGTTTACGACGTATTATGACTCGGGGGTTGACGGTCGCGGGTTCGTGACTGTTGGTTGAGAAAGATGACGGAGTTGCGCTGCGATGACGTTAGCGGTGTTCACGGCCACGAGGCTAGGCGGGACTCACAGTGTATGCGATGAAGGTGCGTGAAAGACGAGGTTTGTCGTGAGCTAGTAGGCAGTGGTATCGAGGAGGCAAAGGGGAGATTAATACGGTCGCAGAGCGCATCCAGCCCTGCTTCAATGCTGCGCGTGGCGCTAGGCCAATGACAGGCCGACGCTAGGGGCTGCATGACGTCGCCCGCGTGGCAGTGAACGTGGCTAATGCCGCGCGTTCGGTCAGAGGCGCGCGCGGGGCATGCGGAAGATGGAGATGCATGGCAGATGGTGGAAATGTGCTTAGAGGTCTTTCTAAATATTGAAACTATAGGAAAAGGGTATAGCTGAACATGAGATGAGGAGAGCCCAACACCGTGTCTCGCCGTGAACATGCAGGTCTTGTTCCCATAGTGCCTTGTGTGTATTAGACGTCCCTCCAGGTCGGTTGGCCCTTCTCTGCGAATGGTGTTTTGACAGCTGTAGCGCGTTAGCTAGGGTTCGAAGGAGAGCTTTGACTTCATCTTACCGTTGCTGTCTCCGAACGGGTCATCCTCATCCTCCTCTGGCTCACTGTCTGGCTCGACGCGCTGCGGAGGCATGGAGATGCTCATGGGCCTCGGCGGCTTCGGAGGGGCGGACTCATTCATACCCATATTCGCCATAGCTGCTTCAGCGGCAGACACGTTGCCCTCCTCGTTATCACTATCACTGTCATCATCGATGCTCTTGTCCATGAGCTCGAAGGCCATGAGGCCCTTGACTAGCTCGTCGTTGGCGTTGAGAAGACCGCCAATGTACTGCTCAGACTCGACCAGGTGAATGTAGCGCAAGATCTGGCGACGGAGTTGCTTGCACGTCTCGAAGCGTCGCATAACTTCCGCGTTCTCACTGACACGCTGTTGCTCTCGGTTGATGAGTTGCAGGCCATTCAGTAGGTTCGTACTGGCGACATTTGCCGATGCCATCGTCTCAAGCATCTGACCCTTCTCCTTTTCGAGGTTGAACGGCTGCCCCTTGGTCTTCTTCTTGTCTTTCTTGTCCCTCTTGAATAGAGAAGTGGTTGGAAGAGGGGTACCAGCACCGAGTACAACAGGTGTGGTCGTTCGTGAAGATGACGTATGGGGTGGCTCCGGTCGCCTGCTTCTAGGAGGAGATTGCGAATGCTCCTCACGCTCACGCGCAGCTTCGGCATCTTGCTGTCGCACAATCCGAGATTGTTGTGGCTGAGGACGTTTGGTACGAGGAAGTTCTTTGTGTAGTGCAGCTATCCGCTCAAGGCCAGGCGTTCCCTTGTATGCGACAGCCCAGCTTCGGAACAGAACGTTGGCCTTCTGCCGTACTTCAGCATCGACTGTGTCGTCCCTTGCCAGGATGCGGAGTCGCTCGAGAAGTGGCTCATCTGCAAACGCTTTCTGGAATCTAGTTCCAGCATTCTGAATTAGAGCGTCCATTATGACAAGCGCACGGATCTGGCGATGTACATTCCCATACTTGCTGCGTACTTATTAGTACACGTTGTGGATTTGCGGAAATCCAGCTTACAGCTTCTTTCGCAGAGCTCGTGCTGCTTCCGTAGGACCAGATGCCTGGATGCGGATGACCTCGATGAGATCAACGACACCACCGACATCCTGTACTGATTAGCAAGAGACATGCAATCTTAACAGGACAACTTACATTCTCCTCGTATTGCTCGCTCGTCAATCGATCGATCTGGACCGTGACAGCCGAGAAAGCGTGCTTCTACGTTTAATCCATGTTCTTAGTACCGTGTGACAGTGTTCAAAGAAGCATAGCGGGCAGGGGTTTTCGAAAATCGGAAGGTCCGCATAGGCTTTAGGGTCCTTGTGGTGATGAAGTGTTTTGCGAGGGGGTTTGATTGACGCCTCGACTGACGACTCGCTTGACAATGACAGACTTTTGCGGTACAAAGGAAGTGCTTGCAGTTCAGAAGATGCACTGCTATACGAAGAAGAAGTTCTATGAAGCGTCTCTCCGTAGAGAAGGGGTTGTCCGTCATACCAAGAAGCGTGGGAAATCATAACTATGGTAGGAATGGTGGTTTGAAGGATGAATGAAACGGGGCTGCTGCGGAAGAGAACATGGTATTTGAACGCTCTTAAGGAGAGACAAGTCTGAAGAAGAACTTACAGGCATCGTACGTTTGTCGCTTCGTTTGTCGCTTCGTTTGACCCTTCAGGGTAAGACCTGCTATATTTGGGAGGCGAGAAAAAGAAAGCGCCCCGAACAGGATGTTTGCTTGGCTGTCAGAACGAATCTGGACAGAATCAGGGTCTGGTGTTTGCACCACGGTCTGAGAAAGGTCGGAGGGTCGGTCTGGAAGGAGAGAGCCGGTGTTACAGATAAGAATAGAACACTCGGGGTTCAACGGAACATGTGTTGACGAGTGGTGCAAAGTTTGCAGGAAGTCAGAGCTGGTGGCAGAGCTTCGTAGCGGAAGTCTAAGTAGTAATGGTTGCCTATGCGCACGCGATAAGATGAAGCTATGGTTGCTTGGTCGGGCGCAAGCCCCCCGCAGTGGGGTGGCTTTGGGCTGAGTAAGGGACCATGGAAGTCGCGACCCACCACATCAACCTTCTTCACCTCATCTCTCACTCCGCTTCCACTCCATGTCGCTTCACGGATAGAGTCAGCATGGATGCACCAAACGCGCTGCATCACGATGGGGACACGGGGACAATGAGAGAACGAACTGGTGATGACGCGTGAGAGGCCCGACGCGCGCTCACTCACCTTTTCTCACTACACGTTGCTTTTATCTCATATCGCTTGAACTAACCTGAAGTATGCAGATGCACTCACATTCGCTCGTCAACTTCTAGTTTCACGGCCATCAATCAGCCCTCGACGCAGTTTTCGACGCCTCCCTCGTCAACCGCGGCACCCGTGCAGCAGAATCAGGCACGCCGGAGAGCCGCCGTGCACGAGCGACGGCGACACAATTCTACTGTCGCACGCTATCTTGGTCTTGGTGGCGCGGACGAGCCAACGCATCTCGAAATACGTGCTCCTTCGCCGGCATTGCCGCGTAGCCCGCCTCCAAAACCTCGACGCAAGCGACCTCGGTTGGCCGTCCAAGGGAGCACATCAGATGGCAGACGCGTGAATCCGGAAGGAAACGGACTTCCCGAACAACATCGAGTATCGGAGAGCTGTCGGGTAACAGAGCCTGCACGCAATTCCGCGGCCTCTAGATCTAAGGCTCCGCTGTCAATGACAACGCAGTCCATATTTGTTGACGATGCGCAAACACAACGATCGACAAAAACCGGCAACGGAACGGCGGTTTCACACCAGGACCGTATCAGTCAAGCCTGCAATATGACAGACTATGGTTTCGCGAGTCCTGAAACCATACGAAATGTTAGCCAAGATACAGTAGCCACATTGCCTGTGCAGTATCCGACCGCACTGTGCGAGTTTGATTTCGACGATAACGACTTTGATACCAGTGAACCTGAACAACTTGATGCATCCCTGGCACCACATCAGATTGAGAAATCGATGCTTGCGCAAGACGACTTCAACTTTGACATCAACGATGATGACCTGCTTACATTGACATCCGAGATCAACGACGTATGCCCTGATCTTGCAAATCCTGCTTTGAACCGCTCTGTGCAGCCCGTGGACAATGGCGATGACAGACTGCACCACCCTCCCGGCACCTCTGCGGATGCCCCTATCATGCTTGATGAAAGTCCTACCAAGAAGACCTACCAGTCCGTGTCAAAGCAGTTCACTTCCCCGGGCACTCTCACGACGCGCCTGCAAGCCGCGACTGACGATCTAGGTTCATCGAAGATACACAAACCATTTGTCAGGCCACCATTTCCAGAGGCTGTCCGTGATCGCTCACCCATCATCGGTCTTTCGTCAAACCTACTGCTCAGGACCTGTTTCCGTATCGGTGAAGTGATCTACCAAAGTTGTCAGGCATCCAAATCAGGGAAGCACATCATGATTGAGATGTATGCCAGAGTGCTTGCTTCTGAGCGGACTAGTACAGAGCAGCAGTTCACCTTCTGCGACCTCTTCCACGCCAAGCCACCTTACCTCAAGGCAGTGTACAATGCTGCTATCTGGAAGTCGGTGCAGCTCTTCGAGTACGACAGCAGAAGACTGTTACAGCAAGGGCGGATCTGCCGCTGCATTGGCACCATGAAGCGCGAGGATAAGGAATGGACATTGACAATCCTCAACATCTGGGAAGCAACTTGGGAGGACATCGAGTGGGTACAAGGAATTGTGGACTCTTAGCAATAGCATGAGAAGAGTGTTCAGGGGTACGAAGGCACGGGTGATCTATGGGTGGCCTACGCGTCATGATCAACATCATACCGATGGCGTATGGAAGTTGTCAATATGTTTCGTACAGTACTACAGCTGATGCAAACAGCCTTTGCTACAAAAGTTTCCATTTCAGAGATATTCAAAGGGCGTGGTTGTAGGTAAAGCCTCACAGCATGGTTCACCCATGACGGTGGCTTGCACGTGACGAGAGGCCCCGCTTCGTAACATTGACGTTCAACGGACGGGCCATTCACCAGTCCCGACAAATTGACTCTGATCACAGCGCGCTGCTGAGAGAATGCGTTTCAGGTCGCTTCCTGTCATATCAACCTTCCACCTCAATGTTGACGATGACGCCAGACATCGGTAGCGAGCGCAGTACCGCCGAACAGGGCGAGGGAGGCATGATGGAGTCGCAACCTCAACTGGCGACAACGCCGTCAAAGACGAATTCGCCCAAAGCACGGTCGCTCTCGGACAGCACGCCCCGTCTTGAGCCCTCTCCGAAATTCCGCGAACCCGCTCGCATGTCCAAAGATGATCAGACCATCGTCGCCAGCCCCAGCACACCGCGTCGACCCGACTTCCTCTCGCGAGGCCTGTCGCTGCAAATGCCTGCGCGAGAGTCGCCCATGCCCAGTCCCGCCCACTTCGCCGCCCGTGTGCCCCTCTCGCCCCAGCTAGATTCACGCAACACGTACGCGTCGCCTGCCTCTGTGCTGCCCCGACGGTCGCGCGGTGCCGAGTTCTCGAGAGCCTGCACCAACCTCCACCACTCGACCCTCCCCGACCAATCCTCGCCGGATTCCTCGCCGACGATCACGCAGAAGGGCATCAAGATACCACCGCGGAAGCCTCGCTCCAACTCGATGCTGCTTGACTCGCCCAATGTGAGCATGCAAGGAGGCTGGAGCCATGGCGATAGAACCGCTCCGTCCAGCTCCGTCGGCAGCATCAACATGATGGGCTCTGAGGACTCTAGCAGCTCTTCGGACGAGGTGGATCCACTGGACCCTGAGGACAACGACGACCCCATGATCATGACCCCGCAGGCGAAGACCAACACTCTCTTCCCAGGACTCAATACCGGTAACGCGTGGTCGAACTTGTTCTCGCCTGGTGGACAGCCCAACTTTGCGAGCATGCATAGGGCAAGATTGCGCAAGGGTCGTAGTCGGAAGAGCTCCAGCTCAGCCAGCGGACACAGCTCCATGGCAAGCCCTGGGCCAGCATCGCCGCCAAACGGCAAAGACACGGGTTACTTTGCGCGAGAAGCGGCTATGCGGAAAGCGGGATCACGACGAGAGAGCCTGTCGCTCTTTGCCAACGACCTTCACATCTCGTCTGGTAATGACAGCGGAGATGAGGGCGGTAATCTGCCACAGACTCCAGGTGTGGTGAGGCGGGTTGTCACACGCAGAGGCAATCTGCTGGTAAGTACTTCCGTTGTCACGCAGACATCAGATGCTGACTTCACTAGCCCAAATCGAGGCAATTCGGTCGCATCCGAGCGGAGCTATTCGAAGAAGCCGCACCTGTTGATAGCGAGTTCCGCCGCGAAGCCGAGATCATCCGACAAGTGAGAGAGAGCGACACGGATCTGGAGCGGCCCTCTAATACAGCGCAATCATCGCCCAATCTACTACCCACAGTACCCGGGCTGGACGGTCCGCTCGAGGGTGTGCCGGAAGAGGGCAGCGAGAGCAACATGAGTCTGGACGGATCAACGTCTAAGGGACTTTTCGGTGCATTTGGTAGTCTTCACAGTGGTCGCAACTCGATAAGCAACGGATTCTGGAACCAACGCGCCGCACATACTCCACCGCCATCCTTCCCTCGCGCAGAGTCATCCGCAATGAGCGAGGACATGAACATGGACTCGCCTTCCATGAATGGCGGAGCATCCCGAGCATCTACACCAGGTCCAATGCAGCCCCCCACAGCAGCTGAGGCTTTGAAGAAGTCGAACAAACGCCGACGAGACGATGACTTTGACGAAGCCTCAATCAAACGGCGTGCAGTCTCGCCAGGACTCAGTGTTCACAACAGCCCGGTCATCTCGCAGTCGCCCGCACAGAGGGACAGCAGTCTTTGGGGCACGAATGCTAAAGCCAGTCGAGAGACATCGATCAGCGGTCAGTCACACGGTGAGCGATCAAACAGTGGAGGCAGCATGAGCATGACGCCGACACTGGGCCCAAAGCGGATAGGTCTGCAGGGCATGACAGATACCAACGACGGCTTGATGAAGATGAGCATCGAGTGATGGCCATATGACTTCTTGTAAGATAATATTAGTATTGATCAAGGCTTAGCGCGGCGTTCCAGGATTAATGAGGCCAACGATGGTTGCTCGATATATATAGATACCCATTGTCAATTTCCCAATTCAAATATGAAACAATAACTGCGCATATCGTCTGCGTGTACTGCATTGTTGACGTAGCTTCCTCCGCAATCGACTATAGGCACATGGATGTTTGACCCCTGTTCGCCCTGCTGGCCCTTGCCCCACTAAGCGGCTGCGCGCCTCGACGTCCGCCCGCAACTCCACCACGCGCCAAACAATTGAGACAACCACAGAAGCATACCCGCCCTCTGCTACGTAGCCAAATCGCAGCTATGTCACGCACAGCAGCTCTCTCCTCCTTCATCGACAGCGCGCCGCCTGGCGAGGTACTTCCCCCACCAAAACAGAGCTCCCTCCAACCAGTACACCTGCTAACAGCACCACAGCTCGCCGATGTCACCAAGGCAATCAAGTCAATCCTCGGCGATGACGCCGTCCAAAACGAGCTCTCGCCCGCTTTCCAAAAGTACAACGAGGAGCAATTCACCACAACCAAGCTCCCCGGCGGCAGCACCGAGGTCCTAGTCAGCCAGTACAACTCATTAGGCGACGGCCGCTACTACGACATCGACACACAAAGCTCCTTCGACTTTGACCACGCCACGGGCAAAGCCAGCGCTGTGCAGAGTTACGTCGTAGAAAGCGCACAAGAAGAGCTCCTGTACGTTCCGCTCCGCCCCTCCCTCGCCAAGCCAATATCTCCGCGCATCCCTCGCGCACACCCATTGGCTACCAACACACCCATGCCGCATAAAAGCTTAACCTAACCTCACCCCAACAGCAAGAGCCTAAACAAGTCCCTCAGCACCCACGCTTCAGAACACTACCCCAAGTCTTCTCACGGCGTATACCCCGTGCCCTCCTCCCCCTCCTCCCTCGCCATCATCACGGTCGCAAACAAGTACTCCCCCACAAACTACTGGAACGGCCGCTGGCGCAGCTCCTACATCTACGACACGTCCTCCGGCTCCATCACCGGCAGCATAAAAGTCGACGTGCACTACTACGAAGACGGCAACGTGCGTCTGCTTACGACCAAGGAGGTTAGCCTCAGTGCGGGTGCCAGTGCGAATGGAAGCGAGGTTGTGAGGAAGATTGCTGCCGAGGAGAAGAAGTATCAGGAGGATCTTAACAGGGCGTTTGGTAGTCTGAGTGAGGGTGCGTTCAAGGCGCTGAGGAGGCAGTTGCCGATTACGAGGCAGAAGATTGAGTGGGAGAAGATTAGTGGGTATAGGTTGGGTCAGGATATTGGTGGTGGGAGGAGGTGAGGGCATGTTGCCTCGTTGTGTGATGGGGGTTTGCGGGGGTTAGTGGATGGGACGTGTGGTCGTTAGCTTTGTGTACTGAGGGGTCGCTGAATGTGATGGCTGTAGCACATGGTATGATATTCGTGGCTGCTTACCCCGGTATCCTCGCTCGCGTGCTTGTTAGGTGGGAGATGAAATGTTGGAACGTCAATGGTACACGCAGGCGGCGAGACCAACTTCTCCGGCCACATCGAATCATGATGTCAGTCCTTTTCCTGCTTCTTCTGTTGTCACGGTTTGCTGGTCTTTCAAGCATCACGTTGTCGCACGTTTGTGTTGAAGCTGCAGAAGCTACAAGCAGGTTTATCTTCGATGGACTGTCTCTCGTGAACTTCTTCGACTCTCAATTCCCCGGTAAAGATGCTGGTGGCACTAGCCTCAAAATCAAAGGTACGAGATCCATGCGAAACGATTTTTGATAAATTTGAGATCGCGTCACTAATATATACTACTTCCGTAGCTGGTCTTGCTGATTCTGGCAACGACGAAGACAGTCTCGTCAGTCCTGCCTCATCAATGCCTCAACGTTGGTCGCACAGCCTGACAAGGAAGTAGGGCGGGTCTATCAATGGTGCCTACTCATGGGGCCAAGCCAACGAATTCTTTGGTCTATCAGGCGGTTGTCAGATAGACCCTGCGGGCACCTGATGATCTCCCAGTTTGTTGCGGCCCAACGAGGGGAATACATAGGCATTTCCAACAATGACGATGCTACTTGCATCGCGTGGGTTAGCGTCGTTCAATACGACGGCACTGTGGGTGGTGCTTGGACCGGCGACATAGGCCGCTACTGTGACCAGAGGTTTTACTACAGCAAGGAAAAGGCTGGAACGTATCAGGACACCGGCAAAGACTATATCCCTTCGTGCACCTGGTGAGTTCTGACTTTACGGACTGCGATCGAGAGTTAGGCTGAACTCGTACCTCCAACTATACAGGCTTAACGAAGATGTCTCGAACGATATCGTGAACGCAACGCTCAAGTTCAGCCTTGGTGCGTATGGCAAGGACGTCACATCAATTGGTGACAAAGAGGTGGTATGCGCTTCTACTCTCTGAGGAGGAGACAGGTGAGTACATCATTCAGTGAATCATATGAGTAAATGGCTACCTAGGTAATCACCAACGCAGCGAAGCCCGAAAAGCGAAGCATCCCCAAACGCCCTACGTGGATGCCCGAACATCTCATCATCTCCAACTGGACCAGCCAGACGGCCCCAGAACTCTGCGACTCAGCCATGTCCTGGGGCCTCGACTTCGTTGAATCTGACGGCCAGTTCTGCGATATGGCCACGAAGACCCTTACTCCACTTTGTTCATCCGAGACCGTCGGCAGCTCGGGCTGCGTCGATGTTGACGAGGAGGCAGTCAGCGTGGTGAAGCGCACCAGCGTTGCAAGGCGGGCCGCGAAGGTTACGCACAAGTCTTACAAGAAGATTCAGAAGTGGAATCCAGCCCATTCTAACTTCGCGCACGATGATTGGCTCTCATTCCCACTGGCACCTTTCCTTGGGGAGATCTTGGCGCTCTACCAAGATGGATAAATCGGCAAGGAACGACTGTGCCACACAGTTAGCAACGGGCTCACCGAGCGTATCCCGTTGCAGGGTGTGATTGGAGTTGCGTATAGTTATGACATAACGCCTAGCGGACTGTGCCACATAAGCATCTTGGCCCGCGGGGCGAGCGGGATCCCCAGGCTTGGCGCCACGTCAAATCATATTAACCGCCAATAGGCGAATGCTGGAAAGGGCATTCCAACTCAGCCGGGCACCGCCCGACGGGTACCGGCTCATGCATCATGTGGTTGCAAATTCACAGATGAGCACCAGGACGATGTCAACTCGGCAGACTGTGGTTCTATTATGCTAGGGCTTCGCGCAACACACACCACAGCTGCATGTACAATCTGAGACTTCTCCGCTTCTTCTTCTCCGGACGATCGAATTACTTACAGGCCACTACTGACGGAATACGAAACACCCTCGAAACGGTCATCTCTAGTAGACTATGCATCAATCTCGAATGCTATCTCTGCTGCAAGCTGCCAGAGGACTGGCATCGGTCGCTCTATTGCTGTTTCCGCTCAACGCTCACACCTACGAATATGAGATCGTAAGGTACTTATCACTTACTCTATGCATACCCACAACCAATGAACTGACTCCAAAGTGGCAACAACTTGACAGTTCGCTTCTTCCAAGAGAGCCAAGACGAAACATGCTCTTTCCGCAACAGCAGTAGCGCATTGACTTTTACGACATCGACCGTCCCCCTCGGCGAGTACTGCTTCGAGATGGAAGACGTCTTTGGCGGGAACACCACTCAGGGTTTTGCGAACACAAGCTGGGCCCTCGGGCAGCTTTCAGGCGAAGCAGGCATTTACTGGGCAGTGGAGAACGCCGAGTCATACAGCCCCGAGGTGAACTACACCAGTGTTCTCTATCATCTACGCCCGGTACTATCTGCTGAGACAAACGAGTACGCGGATCACTCAGTCTCTGTTTATCCTGCTAAAGGCTGTGATACTTGGGATCCTACCAGTGACCTCCCGGTAAATCCCCCTGTTCCCTGGTATGGCTTCAGCTGTTGGAGCGAGGAAGAAGGCAATTGCGGTACTTCGGAGTACGGTGCACGCAGCTTTCGCGTCGCGCCAGCCCGAAAGGAGAGCGATCGTACAGGCAAGTGTATGGTATTCGCGGAACGCGGTGCGGCTATGAGTCTCTATACGTCCTCTCGTGCCATTTTCGGCGCCGCACTGAGTGTTTCTATGGTCGTCTGGTTTATCTTGTAGTCATGATAGTCCTTTGGTAGCTTGGAACGTCACGAATCCCGTCACCTTCGTTATTAGTTAGCTCCTTGGCAGTTGCAATACATCTATGATAGCTCGAACACCTCGCAAGACCGCCTCCGCTAGGACTGTGATGGCCCAGAGACAGCGAGCCAATCATCTCTTCAGCAATTCATGCGCGAGGAGCTGCTCTCGAATGATAAATGTCCTGACTTCAAAAACCCCACCCTAGCGAAGGACATGTCAAGTGGGGTGTAGCTAGCTGATGAAGGTATCGCTAAGTATCGACACCCAACTACAGCACAAGACCATTTATCAGACCTTGGACTCGCGAGCGTCATGGAGCGTCACTCAAAGTCACGACAGAATCATTGTGATAACAGAAACCCTTTTCCTAACGCGGTACATTGAAGGCCTACTCCAATAATTTCCTCGAGAAAAAATACTCTTGCTAGAATGAGTACAGCGTTGTGTCACGTCGAGATACACACATTGAGACACCCGTGTACTGGCAGCATGCGTGCATGCATGCGTGCGCAAACATGGCAGCGTACCATATGCATTAGTCCTGAGCGATTAACGGACGCCTCCATCGGAAGGATACGTGAATGAACGACGGTTCAAAGAGAAAAACAATGTCGAAACAACATCAATGGCGATAGCAGCCACGTGTAAACGCCATCAAACCCTCAATCCAAACGCCACATCCTGATAAAAGAAACAGTCCATCTCATCACTCTCATTTCGTGATGAAGCCCAAGTAATCAGCAACAATAAGCGTCACCATCCTATCACACTCGTTAGCACACACCCTCACATCAAGCCAAAGGACAAAAACTTACGCATGCGGCGCAATACGGACATAGTACGTCCCAAAGCCACGGTAAAACCTCAAAAGCCCCTCCTCCTTCGCAACCTTCCTGAAGCAATCGAACATGCCCTTATAAGGCATGGTGCCATCCGGCCCCTTCGTCTGCTTCTGCAACCTCGTCTTCATAAAGTCAAACGGCAGCGACAGGAACGACGCAAAAAAGCCCGCAACCGCCGACGCAGTCAGAGTCTGTGTGCGCGACGACAAAGACGTGTTCTTGAGCTGCTGTTTGGCTTCAGAGAAGAAGGCTAATTGGCCGAAGTTGAGGGCCATGGCGCGGACGACGGTCGGGTAGCTGCCGGCCCATAACCGTGTGACGCCTTCTTGCTTGCTGATGCGGACGAGGGCGTCGATGACGGAGGTGTAGTTTGCGCGTTGGGCGACGGGTTTCAGACCGTCGGATTGCATGCGGATGAGGGCGAGGTCGGCCGGGTTGCCGACGATGGCGGCGAGACCTCCTGCGGCTAGACCCGCGCCTGCGCGCTCTTTGAAGCCGATGGCTGTGCCGTTTTCCTTGGCGCGCGCGCTTAGTTTCTTCATGAATGTGTCGAAGAAGCCTAGGCGCGCGGTTGTGTAGACGGCTTGGCGCAGGATTCCCGCGCTCAGACCTGTGTAGAGGTCTAGCACTTTGCCTTGGGCGATGATGTCCCGGAAGACTGTGACGGGGGTTGGCTTGGGGCCGGTCTTTACTCCTTCTCCGGCGAGTTGTAGACGCACTTTTACCATGTCCACGGGTTGGATCACAGTTGTTGCTGTCATGCCTGCGATGCCGCCGTTTACAAAGGGCAGTGCTGCGCGCATGAAGGGTGTGTGTAGGAAGTCGGCGGTGGCCTTCTTGGGGTTCTCGGCGGCTTTGGACATGGCGGAGGATGCGTCGCTTAGAACAGCTTCTGAAGATTGCTTTGCGTTCTCGAGAGCGCGTGCGGCGGGCATCTTAAGGGTTTGCGAAGTGGCGGCTGCTGTTGTCGACATTGCGTTGTCAGTGACAGCGTACGCAGTCTTGATATGTGAATAGATAATGCAGGAAAGGAAGATCTGTGGGGTATATCGCTGTCGCTATGCTGTACTGGAAATAGACCAAATGTGAAGAAAGACTGTAACTAAGAAAGTAAGAAAGCCCACAAAAGAGACTCCATGGCCGGGTCTATATCCCAGCAGCATAGCACTACGACGTGCGTCCGTGAGGTGTTGGCAGAGCCTCAGCCTGAGACGCAGTTCCCATGCGCCTTACACCGCGGCCGTGGACGTCGCAAGCTAGCCGGCTACAACCTAGATGTACAGCTTCGCTCGGCGCACAGGAAAGAATGTCATCGGACATGTGTGCATTTCCGAAGGCGTGCGCACGTGCGATAACCCTTCTCTTTCCGATTGCACCCGCGGCGATCGCATTGTGGATGCTCAAAGACGGTGAAGAGGAAGATGGGACGTTGGGTGCGTACCTCGTGCGCTGACGTCTGTGCGGAGGATCCAGTCCGCGTCGGAGAAGTGGGGTGTGGGTCGCGGGTTTAGTGGGTAGGGTGGTATGCGCTCGACTACCCGCTTCCTAGCATCAAACGACTATGCGACGATGCAACTTGGATTGAAGTAGCAGAGGAGACAGATTTATGGACGAGGCTGTGAGTGAAGAGGCTTGGAGGACAAAGGCAGCACGATGATCTGTTGTTCTTAGTTGTCAACAGGCCCAGCCAGTCGACCGGTGCCATGAACTGAGGGGTGGGCTGCGTTTCCCCGCATCGCAGAGCTGCCCCAGCGAGCCACTGATATGAACTGCTGCTCGTCCTACCTGATGCCAATTGCTTCGGGCCAATCGGGTTACGCTGATTTCTGGAACTCTGATGCCATTCTTACTTCACAGGCTCCCATGTTGAAGTTTAACGTGCACGGCGGAGCGGGACGAGCTGGGCGCATTGATGTCGCGTGTCCATGCCATCCGATTTCCCTTGCACCGTTGAGGCTCATACCATTGCGCAATGTCTTGCTCGAGTAACACACGATCTTCAGGCACAGAGTATCCCGTTTCCAGGGCGCCACATGCGGAACCGCTTGCATGTGAGCGATGACGTTTGTTGTAACGGCAGCCTTCGGCCAATCGAACGATCGCAACTTCAACGCAGCGCATTCTGTCACATGTCATGAACAATACTGTCAGAGGGCTTGCGCTGCAGTACACCACGTTGTGGTTGCGGTACCCTGTTACCAGGCGCAGTGACCTCACTGTGCTTTTCCGGATGAGCATGCGATTTCCGCGAGCGCAACGTGCATCCGTGCGTCGTTCCAACCCGACGCGCGTGTACGCACATTGCTTTTCATTCGTTGGGTATTGATATACCGCCGTGTCGCAGATCGGAATGAACTGGCGAGATCGCTTTCTTTTGGGCGAGATCAGGGTCCTCAGCGCTGGACGGGGCGGTGCTGAGGCCTTTCGCCCAGGTGCGCGGTTGAAGTTGCAACCACCAGTGACCCGAAGGTATCCGCGGCCGAAGACATTGTGAGTGACGACAGGCTATGAACTACTTTGTGAGCGGAAGAATGTTGTAGCGAAATGTCATGCAGGGCATCAGCTCTAGGCCGACACGATGTCCGTGGGTGAATGGTAGGTCAGCTAGTCTTCGGCACAGGGTCGGGAATGTGGAGGTGCCCGGCCGGCCTGAACGCTTGCAGAAGAAACGAAAGGGCTGCGCAGGTACTGTTGAGAAGATTGATGCCTGACTACGGGACAAGTACTATGCCGCATAGATTGCGCGGCCTGTCTGTTGTCTCAACATATTCCGCTGAAATGCAACTACGTATTTGCACCTTTGGGTATCATTGAGCCCATCCGAAACCGAAACACCATTCCCATCGTGCATAGGCTAAACCGACATCTCGCTATCGCTCGGAGATCCGAGGTCCTCGACAATGCTCTGTTGAGTTCCCGGGACCTGCAGCCTCGAAGCCGATCCAGATAGATCGTCGCTCCCATCGACTTGTTGAGCCTCACGAGGAGCTTGCACCTCATCGTCAGAGTCGTCATCTACAGCTTCAGCTGCCAGCATGCGCTTGATCCTGCGGGCGATGATAGTGTCCTTGCGCACGTCGTCCTTGGTGAGCAACTAAGAAGAAGTGTCAGCATAACTCCCAGAGCATATTAACATGCGACGGATAGACTTACCTGTGAGCATCCATTGACTGGACACTCAATAGCTCTTTGGTTGTCTACCCTGTGAGAACCCGAGCGAATCATGTCGAGAACGGCATTCTTCTCAAAGGTATGAGGACACTTTGTGCTTGTGTAGGGGTCCTTGAACTGCTGGTATGTGATGGGGCACCTCGTGCTGATGGTCGCCTTGTCTACTACGATGTCATCGTCGTCGTCGAGGTCGCCTCGCCGTGTGTCCGTAATGCCAGGCGCTGGCGACCCGGACTCATTGAACCAAGTATCTTCATGACCCAGTGTAGGACCCTCGTCGCCATACTTGGCATCGTGTACCGTACGCTTGAACTCCCGGTAATCGTTGTTACGTGCATAGCGCGCCGTGTAGGAGAGTGATATGTAGGCGTCCTTGTCGCGCTGCATGCGATCTGCAAACAGCTCGCTCGCACCTGTGAGAGCTACGCGAGAGCCATCCAGGGGTGTAGGACCGGGCGTAGGTCTGTCGTCCATCTCCTCATCGTCACCCTCGTTCTGTGCCCGTTGGCTCGCTGCCTGAGTCTGGGTTTGCCTTTGTGTCTCCCGCTGTGTCATCTGCGTCCGATATTCGTCTGCCGATCGCCCGGGCGCAGTGTTCCTTAACCACTCCAGTGCTTCCTCGATGCGCTGCGCGGCAACACCCGAGTCGATGACAGCGCGCATGCTTTCCTCCAGCTTGGTGGTAGCTCCATCCACATTGGTCTGGAGCTCTGCCATGATACTTTCTTCTTCGTCTTTGTCGTCCAAACTCTTGCCCACGTCCCACTTCTTCTGCCGTCGCTCGATATACCCAGCATGGTCGCGCAGCATATCGTTGATGTTTGCCGCGGTACTGGTGACATGTTCGGTAGCCTGCTTATTGTGCCTCTTGATGTCATTAATATTGCGACCTTGTAGTTCCCTCAGGGCTCGCGTCGCTTCGGTATCGAGGGGATGCGATGGCTTCTTGTACGGTGGAAGGATGTCTGCGCTGCGGTTGCTGCCGGCAGTCCGGGCTGGAGTGGAAACCCCAGATGGGCGACTAGCAGATGGCCGCGTAGTTCGGTGTCGAGAGGCCATGTTGTGCTGTTTAGTGCGATCTTGCGATGTGAATGCGATGTGGTGCTGCCCAGGTGTCGCGTTGGGCAGAGATAGCGCGAGACACGATGATGCGGGGAAACGCGTCGGGACGATTGCTTTGGGACTAGTGCCTCCGCCTGGTCACGTGTCTCAACCCGAGCGGCGGCAGGTTTGACCGTCCTCTTATCGTAAGGTCACAAGTCGGGGTGTCAATTTCGTAAAAGTGAAGTCATCAATAGTCTACAGCTCTCAAATTCGGGGGGAACAACACGGGCAAAAATTTCGAGTCACGGTATCTAAGTCACGATCTGCCTTCGGGTCTTCCTTCCACCTTATTTCAGGAAACATCCGAACACCGTGGCGTATACATCAGAATGAAAACATGCAAAGCAGGTGAGCTAACGTCAAAGTAGGCTCTACACCCGTTCAGTCCTTCTCTTGTATGAGGTGCTCCCGCGATGTACCTTTACGGCACAGCAAACTATTCTCGGAAATTAACTGCACGAAGCGATCTCGTCAGATACCCTGCTGCACCATTACCGTTATTCTAATCCTGGGTCAGACGTACATACGGCAGTCATGCACAGAGCCGGCAGATAAACTGGGTGCCCAGCCGGGCGCATACCATAGCACCGGGATAATAGGATCAGGGTCAGATCACCTCTGCATATACCACGCCTTTCCCAAGCCTTTCCCAAGCCTTCTCCAAGCTATTCCTGGGCATTTTCCCAAGCTTTGCCCAAGCTTTCCTCCAAGAAAGTTCCAAGAAACGTCCAAGTTATTTCCAAGAGACGTGCTATTTCTGGGCGTTTGGCCAAGCGCTGGTGGTCAGATGGGCGGTGGCGGACTTGGCGTGACCTGATAATAGGCCTTGCTATTGCCGGGCTTGGAGGCTCCTATGTCAGTATTCCCGGGCTCGAAGCTCTTACTTTGAACATGTCGAGAGTGAAAGAAAGATATTGAGGTCTTTGAAAAAGTGGTCATAGTTGTATTTGAGTACTATCGAAATCTACGGTCTACGTCTTGATCCCATTGACGCTGACCGATGCGTCCATTATCCATACGTCCGAAAAAGCGTGGTATCATAATATGTTGACAAGAAAATAATGACACCCAAAGTGCGAATACTCCGGAGTCCTAAGCGGCCATCAACCGCTTCCTAAGTGCTGTCGTTACCGTAATATTCGTTGACGTCCGAAAGATGCATGTCCTGCGTGCTATGATGAGCCGCACGAAGGATACGGCATGCGTGCGCACGTTGCGACGAACGCGAGCTGCGAAGCGTCCTGTTCTAAGATTCGCCATCGTCTTTCCCAACGACGGGTGCCTCGACCCGTGTGGCGGCGCTGGTGTTGCTTCCAGATAGTCTAAGCTATGCCTTCGCAGCTTCACCTCATCACGCTCGTGATAGTAGTTGTAGTTTGTGGCGCCTTGTTGGAAAGAGGAAGGCCTTTCTCGATGTCGCGCATCTTGTTGGCGTTCTTGCCCGGGGGCGGCGAGTTGAGTCTGATGCCTGTCCTCCGGTTTTCGCGGTTCTGCTTGCCGGTGTCGTTGTTCGCGCGGCCAGTAAAGCGACGAGACGCACGGCGAATGGATGCGCGAACGTCCCACTGGCGCTTCTTCGCGAGCCACCAGAGTACACCCGATGCGACTGTGTCGATGTTAGCTCGAGTATGCTGTGACGTGATGTGCAGAACGTACTGGATCCGAGCACGACTAGGACGGCGACCACAATGATCGCTGCGATAGCACCTCCCGAGAGCGAGAAAGCACCCTTTTGCGTTCCCGCAGCGCCGGCATCACTGGGGTCTTGCGGGTTGTCGCTACCGCCGTTGTAGCCGGGAGGAGGAAGCTCGCTACCCGAGGAAGAGTCCTGAGCAAGGGCGAGCAGAGGAAGGAGGAACGAGAGGAGGAGAGGCCTGCTCATGATGTCGATGTGCCGTGGAATGCGGCGTGGACGGGAAGATGGATCGGATATGAGGTAACACGAGGCTGGCGTGAAGGACGTTCGATCAACTGGAGGAATACCAACAGCTCGCTACCCGAACGGAGGGCATGTCTCTATATTTGCGTGGCCGCCTGCGAACATCTTTTATCCAAGCCAATACCTTCGCCATCACTCGTCCAATACCCCGCCAGTCTCAGGGCTTCTCGGCGGTTAGCATCGTGCGCTTGGACGGCAGACCAGGTTGGCTACCGGAGAGTACATCAGGCCATTCTCTTAATATAGCGGCATTGGCGTCGAGTTTTGTCGGCTTGGAAGGATAAGCCGAAAGGATTGGTAGGGCGTACTGGGTAGTGGGCGCGTAGCTGTGTAGACGAAGATCACCGTGCAGCCGAGCTAGCAAGGGGTAAAATGTGATTGGACGCACCCCGGTCTGAAGCGCCCGGCTAGCTATGTCGCCGCACACTTTAGTTTCAGGGGAGCATGCAAGGCGACGACTCCCATCGTCCGCCTCACGGCGTACATGTAGCAGCTGCCGCTTATTGTAGTCGGTGAGCCCGTGGTATCAAGGTATTTCTGGCTCCTCATCTCCGGTGCAGTCCACGTTAGCCACCTACGTTTGGGCGCAAAGTGGACCAGACGACGTAAAAAAAGTAATCACATGGCAGGCGACATGACCTTCTCTAATCTAGGGACAATTATCGTACGATGTTGCCTGGGCATTCGGGTGGATGCGCGCTATGAATGGGATGCACGGCAATCATCATTGTGGTGCGCTGCATGAAGCAGCTTTG
Source organism: Alternaria ventricosa (assembly GCF_023758065.1). Classification (NCBI taxonomy): domain Eukaryota; kingdom Fungi; phylum Ascomycota; class Dothideomycetes; order Pleosporales; family Pleosporaceae; genus Alternaria; species Alternaria ventricosa. The sequence continues at coordinate 738,144 of NW_026055692.1, read as the reverse complement.
GAGTAAGTACTCACCCCTCAAAGGTTTGCCTTCCAATGTTCTTCGTCTACCGTCACGTGCCTGTGGCCGCGCGGGGTAGGTAGGTATAGCCCAGGAATGTGGACATGGTGGGGGACTGCGACATCTGGATGGTGACTGCGAAGCCTAAGGGCAAACTCAGCGAACTGCATCCAGGCATTCATTGATCGAGTGGCTGCGGGCAGACATAGGTACGACGCATGATCCGGAACATGCCTCTGGAAATCATACTGCAGTGTGAGATACGTCCGCCGTGATGAGGTGCTTCACTGGTTCTATGTATGTATGCGATGTGGGTGTTCTTCCTCTTTCCATCGCGCCTTCCACGATGTCTTTCTCAGTTGTCATGACCGAACGTGTGGCGTCATTCTGTTCAGTCGTGCTTCCCTCATGCCGGCGGGGGAAAGAACGAAGGCAGGGCGGCGCTGCAAACCTCGTCGCCCCTCACTCTTGTCCCATAATACTTCATCTTCTCCTACTCGTGCAGTCGTCTAGCACGTCGCTTCTCATCTTCTGCCTGCGCTCTTTCTACTACGGTTTCCTTGCGTCCGTACGCGCCTGGCAGTGCTGTCACTCACCATGGCCGAGTTGCCTCGACAAGGCAAGCAGGTGCCAAAGAGGCAGAAGCCTTCACGACTGAGACATGAAGTACGCCCCGAGTCAACCGATGATGAGCGAGATCGCAAGAAGCCTGTCCCCCAAGAACCTGATAGCGATGCAATTGTTCCGGAGACTCAGCCCAATCAGGACGGAAACTACATTCGTGATGACTTCACTCCCGAGCGTGAGCTGGACCTCAGCAATCTACATACTAGTCCCGGTACTGCAGAATTGTTGCAGCGCACTGCAGTAACGAAGAAAGCGGACACTCATATATCATCATGGGTTCCATTCGCTTTCAACACTCGCGCCAAGGAAACATCCGGATTGCACAATAACTCTGGATTAGCAGATGTACCAACGTTCGCTTTTTCACGTTCGCAACCGAGCCAAGTTCACAAGAAGACATCCCCGAATGACGAGGCCCTTACCGCTAGGTCTGTTCCTCATACTGAGTTGACAATACCTGGTGTCGACAAGCAGGTCGTGCATGCATCACAGGGTAAGCCATCACGCCATGCCAACCGACCAGACTAACATGCGAGTAGATGCCACCGTAGCAACAAAGCCTGCATACGTCTCACCACCAATCTTCTCGGGCAATGACAATCGCCAAAAGCCAAATCCTGCCATCGACCAGGAGATACTTCTCTTCCAACAGCCAGCTGCCAAAGAGTCACGAAACGGATCTGCAGATCCTTTGTAAGAGCTCATGGCAAGCGCCCAGAACTCCACTGACTTACGTAGCTCTACCCAAGCGGACACGTCGTCTGAAATCCCTCCGTCCGCACAGCCCGACGCAAGGCCAGCTCCGGGAACTAGCAAGGCTCGTGTTGTCAAGAAGTCCAAGAAAGGCAGAAAAGGACAGCTCTCTCAGCAGCGTGAAGGGCAGCGACCTCCTCGATCAAACGTTCTGGCACGACACGCTCAACAGGCCATAGCGCCTGGTGGGCCAGTAGCCGAGACACTCAAGAGACCCCTTGATGCCGACTACACACGAGTTCATGCCCCCCAATCTCATGCAGTGCAAGCATCTGCCCCTATCAATGACCTCGATGGGCATTCATACATTGAGGAGTCTCCGCTGATGAAAGAGCATGAGTGTGTCGCTCACGCCGAGGAGTCTTGCAACACCACTCAGACCCTTCCGGACACGACCTTTCAAGACTTTCCAGAGTCTTCCGCCCAACGCGAGTTCCCCACGTCCTCTATGCTTGTGGCATCGACTTTGCCTCTGCAAGTGGACGCTACGGCGCCAAAGCAACAGCCGCTCGCAGATATACACGATCAGGATCGCGGGCTGCCCTTTGCTGAAGACCGTACTCCACTGCCGGCTCAAGACTCTGGTCTCCATATCCCAGACAATCACGAGTCGATTGCGGAAGCCACTCCGTCCACTCAACTCCAACAGCTCGAAGTATTCGCAGATAGTCAACAGGCTTTACCACAGCCAAAGGATGCTGAAGCTGTTCTACATCGCATCTCCCACCAAGACGCATCTCACCGTGTGGCCAAACCTCGAAGAAAGCTACGACCCAGCGGTCCGGTACCGAACAGCCCCCAGGAGCAGGCCATGTCTCTCAGTGTTGATCAAGCAATTGAGAGCGTAAGAGTGGCGATGCTGGCTGACAAATTCCGGGCCAAGCATGAAAGCATGATTGTCGCGAAGCAGCGCGAGGTCGAAATTGCCGGGCTTCAGGGTACGATCAACGACCATGTCCAGACTATCGCAGAGCGTGATCAGAGCATTCGAAGCCTGAAAGAAGCTTTCAGTCAACTCACCGACAAGGCCAAAAACAACCAGAAATTCGTACATGGCCTTCAGCAGGACTACGAGAAGCTGCAAAAGTCTGCTACGAGCTTCCAAAAGCAGAGCCAGAGGACACTGACAGAGAAGATCACCGAACTTGAGGATGAAAAGAAGACGTTGTATCGCGAATGCGAGACTGCAATTCACAAGCTTGCTACAACTCAACAGAAGATGAAGTCCGCGCTCGACGATGTCTACGTGCGGTTCATCATATCGGAGTCAAAGAGGAGAGATCTTATCGAAAATCTGGGCAAGCGGGACGCCGAAATCGGAGAAGAGCGGAGAAAACGCGACGACATGGAAAAGCAGCTCCTGTCAAGCGTTCAGAGTATTCCCGGTAAGATTGTCGATGCTTCCGATACTCTGGCCAAGAAGTTGGAATCACTCCAGACTTCGATGGAGCAGGCGTCTGCCCATGACGATCGAAATGACCCGATCGAAGAATGTCTGGACGCTTTGCGAACCCTGCAGATGTCGCCAGCCTTGACAACTAAGGACATCGAGAAGATGGAGAGCACGTTGCGTCTTGTGCACGAACGGCAAGTCATGATCCTTTCTTATTGTGCATCTTTGATGTGCTGACTAGTTGCACAGTTTGGACTCAGGTCTTGATACCCTTTCCGAAACCATAAGGAGCGAACCAACCCCTGGCACGGAACTCCGGACTTTCATCGGAGAGCGATTGGACACTCTTCAGAAAGCGATGCTGAGATATGATGAGGCTACTACCGAGAATCGCAAAACGCAGGAGCTGAACGTTTCTCTCCAGACGAAACTTGAGGAGCAACAGCAACATTCCGATCAACTTAATGAGCAAATCAAGGAACTGAAGCAATCTGAGGTCAATCTCCAGGCCCAATCCGATCAGCTGGAACGGGATTTGATCGAACTGAGGGTTGCTCACCCTGTCCCACGCGTCGACACGGAGAAGCTCGAGCGAGAAGCTTTTGACCTTCGCCAACAGTTGAAGAAGGTCGAGGAAGATCTGGAAGCCGCCAACAACAAGGTCGAGATGATTGAGCAGGAAAGAGATACGTGCAAAGTAATCGGCGTTGCTTCTTGTCTATCGTGGTTTCTGACGGATGACAGGGTCACCACGAGGATGTCAAGACGCAGCTACTGGAACTGCAGCAAAATCACAGGGTAGGAAGTACCACTCAATCTCATGGCCTCACTAATTCTGTTCACAGGTTGAAGACGACGTCGCCATACGAGAGGAGATCGCTAAAGACTGCGAGAGTAGATTCGCTAAGAAAGAACGCAGCTTAAAGAGCGAGATTGATCGACTCACAACTGAGCGCGACGATAAAGAAAACGCACATCAAGAAGTGAGCATCAACCTGGACGCCGCGGATACCCAGATCAAGGAGCTGGAGGAGAAAATCCGCACACTGGAATCGAAAGCGTTGGAAACGACAAACATCCAAGACCAGCTACGACAGACGACTGAAGAGCTACACACCAAGAGTAGAGGCCATGCTGAACTGAGCCGCCGTTGCAATGAGAAGACCGAGAAGATCTCCGAGCTGCAAGGTCTTCTCGATAAGTCACAAGCCCAAGCAGCCGAACAAGGGACGATGATGCAGACTTTGCGCGATGAGGCTGATACTACACTTGCCAAAGCACAACAAGATGCAAGCAATACGCTCCAACTGTTACACGATCAGATTTCTACGCTTCAAGAGGAGAAGAAGGATCTATCGTCCAAGCTTCAGCATGCCCGGACCAATGAGAGCAACCTGCGACAGGATGTAGCCGAACTACGCGCTGCGAAGGAAGCAGACGAGTCTCGATGCCAAAAAGACGCCGACCAAGAGCGCCGGAGGCTGAATGAGCAACACCGCACCGTGATAGATGACTGGAAACGTCGTCTAGCCGAGAAAGACGCTGCATTGGACAAAGCAGAAGCGGATCTACGGCTCGCGGAAGACCAGTTTAAAGCCAAGCTAGCGGCTGATCGCGAAAAGGCAGAGTCGAACATGCAGAAACTGGAACGACAATATCAGGATTTGATCAAGGCTGAACGCGAGAAGGTTCGCCGCATCCAACAAGACGGTCCCCAAGTGCAGGATGGCCAGAGTGTCTCAACGGATTCACGCGATGCTGTACGGGCAGCGAAGCCCCGGAAGAAACTTCAACGACAAAACAACTCGGTGCTTGACGGTTCTCAGGGTCAGAGTCATCACTTTGAGAAGCCATCATGGGCCTTGGACGCCGAGGTCTCACAGACTCAGTTTGACGACGACGACTTGTTTGCGACACAACATGAGACTCATGAAACCCCCAACAACGCAGACAGCATTGATCACGAACCTGGAACGGCTACAGAAACTCAGGATATTGGAAGTGCATCTATCTCGCAGGATATATTCAACATGTACCGACCGCCACAGCAAGATCTCAATCGCCAAGGCTCAAGCTCATTGAATTTGAGTAGTATATCCCTCGACGATTTAGCTGCGCTGGATGAGACTCAACCTGCGTCAGGTGCTATGCTTCGGGGCTACGTTCGCGATTCTTCCAATCATGCTTCAGCCCACGCAGATACAAAAGCAACGCCAGCAGTCGACAACGTATCTGTGGCTGGCTCTCACTCATCTCGATCATCTGGACGACCACGATCGCAAGCCAACACAGCGTCGCGGATGATGCCACCTCCTGGTAGTGGCTCTAGATACTCTCAGCCTGGTACTGGTGTCCACGGGGAAGAGCATGGAAGCTCCACTCGACATACTACGTACGGCAAGCCTTTGGAGATATTCAGCGGTAGCGGCGCAAATGCGTCAACCCCCAAAGATCGGACTAGACCTTTGTCACAACAAACGAACAACCAGTATGACTCCCGACGCTCCGCCCAACCCGGATCACAGCACGGCGTGACGCCCTCAACGAAGCAGGGTTACACCGATAAACGTAAGAGTAGCAATGACTTGGCCGAGAGGGAATCGGCTTCAAAGAAGCAGCGAACCAGATCTCAGTCGCGTCCATTGAACCCCTCTTCCGATCTGCCTGGAAGACCTCAATATGCGTCTGGGAAGTCAGCCTCGGCTTCGCGTCCAAAGGCACAAAAGACTCTGTTGTATGGACAGGCAAGTGCTCCAGCTTCGACCCGATCAAAGACTCCCGTCGCTTCCTCCCGTATGCGCGGTCGTGTCACCCGTCAGGCTCCGTCTTCTAGTGGTGCGTACTCACCGCGTGGCCAGCCTTCATCGCAGGTATCCACTGGTGGTCCGACCCGTCGATCTTCGACCCGTCTTACTAGGAGCCAGAGTAAGGGCGCTCGCTTTGAAGCCGTGTTGGACTGAGCTAACGCGGTGGTGTAGGCAGGAACGGCACCGCATTCGGCGATAGCTATAACGATCGTTTCGGCCAGGAGCTAGACTAGCTGCATTGTCGAGACGAAGCGCAGTAGGAGTTGTGAACGAAGCGCTTGGGTGAGGAGATCGGGTACTCTCGGAGATTGTTGCGGTCCTCGACATCGGGTTCCGCTCGAGTCGTTTATGTGTGTTGTAGGTCTCGAGGTACGCGGAGGGGAGATAGCGTCGTGCGGAGGATCTTTCCGCGAGTAGTCTTTTCGAAGGAAAGGATGGAAAAGGAGAAAAGTTCAACCAGGCGAGGGTTCAGTAGATCTAATTAGTAGACCTAATGCGAGTACAATGTAGTCCAAATTATATCAAGCTTGGCCTGCTCGCAGAAGTGCAGCCGCTCTCTGGAGAGCCCTTAACGCATGGAACGTGCTTCACCAAGTGATGGAAGGTGGTCGGTGCTGCTGCTGGAGGCTTTTGGCGCTAAGGTTTGTTATGTTGTCAGGCCTTTTCGAGCTCCCCTTTGCCACCCACACCACCAAATCACGGCCACCCACAACCTTCTTCTGCAAGGCTGGCGCGCATCTCAAAGGCCTCTTTGCACCTTGCCAATACTTTCTCTCTCATTCCACGCTCATCTTGAGCCTTTGCGGCGCCTTGACGATGGCGGCGATGCGGGAGTCCCAAATCGCTCCAGGTCTTGCCCACAACCACGCCGCTCTCAAACACGACTAGAGTCGGCGAGAAGCTGGCCAAAGGTACAAAGAGCCAGCTCCAGCTTACTGTACCGTCGTACGAAGTGGTGTTGTCGAGATCGACGCTCTGTTGTTGACCTCGTAGCCGGCAAACTGTACCCCGCCTCAGGCGGCGACAGCCACAGCAGCCTCACCAGAAGGCTACAAGGCCTTGACCAGTAAGTGAGCTCCCTTCTCATCCCCAGTACGCAGCGGCAAGAGAGCCAGGTGAGATGTCGTTGCTCAGCTCCTGGCTGTTGACCTCCGCTGCTTGCCTCTGCGGCGACAGCGGCGGCGACCATGTCCCCCAACAACACTCTCTGGCATCTTCTCGTTGACTACCATGGTCTCCACGATGCGCGCACTGAGACTGACAAGCATTCGTAGCGATGATGCCGCCAGCCTCACCGGCGATGTTGGCAGGTCTTACTCGGACATGCGCGACCTCCGCCATGACCGCCGTATCAAGCGAGTCCACGCTGACCTAGTCGGTCTCCCCTCAAGTATGTTCCACTCAAAGCGGCGTGAGTAACGTCCTCCTCATCGGCGGTGAGCGACTCGGCTGTCACCGAGTCGCAACTCCCCTTTCCTACCCCATGCGCACAAGACTCATGTGACCTGAGCTCCCGGGCAAGTCTTTGCCAATTCTTTACTCTTGTACTGGGTCCTTCTCTTTCTCTTCCAACAACTCAAGTACATCAACTGACGGAAGTGCTCGCAGGTACCTTCTACCTTCCCAGTCTGCTCTCCCTGGCCGGGCCGTTCGATGGTCATCCACAACCGAATCGCCCATCATACATTGACGCGCCGCCCACCCGGACAGTAAGAACATGTCACAACCCTAGGTAAGTCTGTCTTCCTTCTTGCTCAGATCATACCGACCGACACGTTGGATGAGCATCTGGCCCCGCATCCTGGGTTGTGGTTCCTCATACCGCAACCTGCTTCCCGGGGCCTATATTGAAGCCATGACGCGATGAGTGGGTTTGTTGGTCCTTGTTGGGCGCTGCTGCAGCAGCGCGTCTCGAGCCCAGAGACAAACTGGAATGACGATCAGATACCGTCGCCAATCTCTGATGGCAGAGAGGTCATAGCGATCCATGATCGCGGAGGGGGGCAAATGACCGCGTCGACCCTTGACTGTTCCCCTCGCCGTGGTAGCCATCTACCGGTACGGCCTGGATGGTTGTCAAGCTCGTACATTTCGTCGCTTTTGCACTGTTGTCGTTGTCCTGCTGTCGAAAGGCTACCGACCTTGAGTAAACTGACACCTTTTCTAGATTTGGCATCGGCATCGGCCTTCGCAACCCGTCTTACTCCTTTGACGCCGCCGCTAGACCACCAGCTTCCTCAGCTTAGCTGCATCAGGTAATTTCGACTTCTCTCTCCTACTCCCCGTTTCCATATCAGACCCAGGCGCCGGGTGTGCGAGGACGGATCTTCCATACCCTTCTCTCGCATGACCCTCCGGTGATTCGGAGATCCAGCGCGCCGAGAGCAAGATCACACACGTCAGTCTTGAACGTGGGAAAAACTTTGAAACGATACGAGGAAGATCAGCATGGTAATCAGTACCCTGGCGAGGGAGTACACATACACACACAAACAAAGAGAAGCTACCCGTTCAAGCAGTGTGTAGCGACGCATGACTGTTCCATTCGCGCTGCCCTCGTCGGCAAATGTGCCTATAGGTTGTCATGCTCGTACATTCCTACAACATGTCTCCAATTTGAGTACGAGCAGGGGCGTTGGCTGACTCAATCGTAGTGTTCCGGGAGCGCACCAGCAGCAGCCATCATGGCTTCAGCAGACTTAGGTAAGTCCGCCACACCGTCTTCTTCTCTCCCATCTCTTCATATCGCCCTGCAGGCGCAGGGTGTAGGAGGATCGATCTTCCATATCCTGACTCGTACACCCACGCGCCGAGATCAACAAAAGACCTGCAAAACATCCCGCTCTCGGATATCTGTTCTTAAACTACAACTACCAGTCGACTCGGTCGATTTGCTCTTGGGCAAGGAAGGAGCAGTATCTTCAAAATCTGCAGGTCGATGCGTGACTGGTCCATGGCGAGCTAGCTCCTCCCCGCGAGTGCCGCGTGTGGTTTGTCGCTCTCTTACATCTTTTCAGACGATGACAGCCTTTTCGAGAACTTTGATGAGCATGTCCGTTAACACTCTAGTAGGTTTTTCGCGACGAGTTCGCAGACGATAACGACTTGTCGGAGTTGCCGACCTTGCAGTAGGTCGGTAGGTCGCATCGTCATGTCATCCTCGGTACGCATCCCTCATCCATTCCAACTCTTGCACATATACGAAGTACCCGATGACGATACATCAACACTCATTCCAATCACCGAACTTTCGCTGTCGAAACCTATCGCTGAGGGTTCTCATTGGCTTTTCTTGACCGAGGTTTGAGCTTCGTTTTGTTGACATTGAGGCGCAGGCAGCTCTAGTCGAGAACATATCCAATAAAGGTAAGTGCGCAGTCGTTCATGTTACTTGCCCAACTCCCCTCATGATGATCAAAGAGTAAGGTTCAGACCGGAAGACGCACGATCGTCAGTTCCGATGGCGACATTCAACTGTTCTGAAGATCACACTTCCACTCTGTGCCTCGTACTGTGCTGGTGAACTCTGCTGACAAGCACTAGGCTCATGAAGCACCGGCCTTGATGGCAAGGTTATTGGCGACGATGCTGGTAAGTTTATCAAAGGCCTTCCCACCCACACGCCTCTACTGCAAGGGCCGTCTTCTCCGAGGTAAGCGTGCGACACTTCATCCAAAACTTGGCCAATGATGAGCAACCGACTAAGCATCTCATTCGACAACCCATGAGGTCATCATCATGTATCATACTCTGAGGCTTCCCACTCTTCTGTTTGCTACCTGTCATACATGTCTTGGCTGTGACTGACAATGCAGGAGGCTGGCTCGGTCTTGACCGCGATGCGACACATCGACCAATGTACTGCACGCCACTCGTCTCCGTATGGAGGCAGCACATCGACATGATGACGACCAACAGCAGAAATTGCCGCCGCCAGCAGTAATTCAGGATCGCGAACGTGTATCCGCTGACTCGCACGCTCCCGAAGTAAGTCCTTCTCTGTTTTTCGCGTTTTTTTTGTTGCAATGATGATTTACTCTGCCGAATATCCACATTTAAGTCTTACTGTAAATGACGGCTTGAATGGCATCGTCGACAACCAGATGCATGGCCCCTGTGGCACATGCATCTAGGTAGTAGACATGTCAAAAACGGAACTGAGCAATTTGAACCTCTTTCTCATCGCTTTTGTTTATAGGATCGAGCTTGGCTAACGAGGTATGAGAGCAGAACATCGGCCCCATCGTGTGGCGTCCAGGTAAGCGCCGTTTCGCAAAGTCGACGTTTGCAGTCGTTGAGCATCCTCACATGCCCCCAGGTCCGGTTTGGCGCGAGTTCCAGTCAAAGATATGTACTGCCATCTCCTCCTCTTCCTGTCGTGTTATGATGAACCTGTTTCCCGATATACTTTAACCCTTACTTTCATGAGGACACGACCTTGCGAGGGCATGAACACGGGTGCGATCAGCCAGTGTACCTTGTTTATCGACTGCACTGCCTTTACCGCAGCGATTTCTTGTGCCCTCTTCTGTACATTTCGGTTTTGAGTACCCGCCTTTACTGAATACGCGATGCTATCTCCGAATTTTGAAGCTTCTTCTTTGTCGAACTTCGCTAACGAGGCATGAGGCCAGATCGAGCGGTGCGGTTGGGCTTGCGCAGCATTATAGGTATCGACATCGTCGTAGTCGCTTTGGCGTGCATCGCCGGGAACGTATGATCGAAGAGCGGTCGATCTCGTGCGTGGTCAGAGAGGCAGCGCAGATTGAACGACGGTAAGCACGACTCCTCTGCACTCTTTGCCATGATTAGAAGTCCTTTTTCCGATTCGTGAAGACCGTCACATCTGTTTTCTTCTGTAACATCTCTGTAAAACTGAGCAACCCATCTCCACTTCGTCTTGAGCATCCGATGATTGGCTGTCGCTGACAAAGTAGTTGCTAGGGCACAGAAGGTCCTGCTGGCTTTTCGGTGGCGGTCTTCAGACGTGGCCATCTTCCACGCGTGTGGAGGTAGACTTGGCGTTGCCGATGCGCGTCCGTGTCTTCTCCGCTCGACGGTTCTTCCATCTGCAGCTCGATGGCATCGCAAGCTGCATCATCGAGCCATCTCTCCCATCGAATTTCTATTGTCTTTGCGCACATGATTGTAAATAGCACAAGTTGTTGATGTCCAAACGTCGTGAGGAAAGTATGGGAGCGCGTCGACGCGTCGACGAGGGACTGAGGGGACCCTTGGACGAAAATGGTTTAGCTGAAGTTTGCCAGGAGCACACCTCGCCTCATCAAACTTCTCCCATCCTGCATCACGCCCGCCGCCATCCATCTTGGACGCCAGCAACGTCGCAGATCCAGGAGATTATGTGAAGCCTCGTCGCTCGACCGGCGCATAGCTCTAGAAGCTTGCTTTCGACGCCTGGGCTGGTGCTATGCGATTTGCCCCTCCCATAGCGATGCATCGCGGCACGCGGTTCGACGCCCCGGCTGCCGTATGCTGAAGGTATGTTCGACATCATCTCCTTGTCTCTCTGTATCTGTTCGCGACATCTGTTCTCTTTCCAGATCTTCTTCCTATCCGTTTGTCTGTCCTTTCTGTATTGTCATACCGCGAGCGTCGGCGGTGTCCGGCGAGCCGTTTGCGCGTTGGGAAGAGGAGGGAGCGTTCGATGGCGTCGTTCCGTGGAGGGCGTACTGCAGCTGCCGTCTCGCCTTGCGGCGTGGGATTCGAGTTTGGTCGTTTTGCTCAATAGTCAGTTCTTGTCATCATGCTACAGTAAACTCTTACCAAGTCTTCGCCGGCTCTCCACGTCTCCTGCAACCAATGGCCCTCCACTGTGGTTATTCCTTGTCACCAACATCTTGTTACGCGTGCGGACCGAACTTGAGCGAGTTCGGAAAGAGTCTAGGCATGACTACTTGCTGTCGCATTATGTTCATACCATCGAGGAGGCATGCCGAATACTTGATGCTGCGTCTGGTCTTTGCCCGAAAGCCAAAGGTGTCGCACCCCCTCTGCTGCATGTAGGTCTATCGGCCATGTCCCGTATTGATGTTGCTTGTACGGCTTCGCTCGATTCGACGACAGTGACCGTGAGTAGTTGGTCTGCGGAGACGCGATTTGCGGCGGGAGACAACGGAAGACGCGAAGGCGCCAACCTTCGCTGCTTCGCCTGGACCATGGAGCTGGTGATGAAGCTAGCGGAGACGCTGCCGCTGAATTCCGTTAAGCCTTTGGAAGTGCCCGCGGGTATAACCATCAACTTCAGCGTCCAGCGTGTGAGGCCATCGCGACCTCGATGTCTTGTACCGCTGCTTATATCGCTCGACCTCGTCCGTGTCCTTTATATTCCTCCGCGGGGTTCTTGGCGCGCAGGTGCGTAAGGCGGGCGGATGCTGGGAGGCTTGGTACCGGCGGATAAAGCTGTACGGCGCAGCTCTGGGCACTATGATCAGGAGATTAGCCTAAGTTCCTGCAGGTCTTGGAGACTGCCGGCCATCCGGCTGATGATGATCGGAAGGCTCGTCACAGGAAGAAGGACGCCTCCGCATGCATGGTCGGACCGCAGCTCGGTCGGTCGATGCCTCGCCTAGCCAAGGGGCTCCCTCTGGGGCTTGCATACCTTTGTGTGCATGGTATGAAGCCTCCGCATGGCCGCGGTATCCCCGCATCCTAGTTGCGCCTCTGGTGTCCTGGTCTTCGTCGTTCGCCCTCAGTCTTGCCGCGATGTCGTTGAGGCTTCTCCACCGGCGCGTGCCGTGAAGGAGGCGTCTGCTGTCCCGGGGAGCGTTGTGGTGGTTCGATGTGGGAAAGGCTTGCGGGGTATGCTCAGGGTGACGGCGCAGGTTCGGCGGAGTCGTATTGCGAGAGGTAAGTCGCCAAAGACTCCATTCACGCCCACCGCCGTCATGCAAACTTTGGAAGTATCGGTCTCTCCCCGTGGATCTTCCAGGCGCTCAGTAAGCTGGAAGTTTGAGGCGCCGTTGTTGATGGGGTTGTTTTACCGGCGCCATGCCCGCCCTTGGTCGAGCGGTCTGTTCGTTGCCAGCAGAGCCCCTGTTGTGCCTTCGCCGATGGGTCGCGCTGTTCGATGAGGAGAGAGGAGAGGCCGTACATGTTGGCGCGCCGATGCTTGAGGAGGCGATGGTTGTCGTGTAGCTCGTCGAGCCCCGATGTGCAGAGGGTCGTCGGACATGATCGTGCCGCCGTCAAAGAAGTCTTGCGGAGTTGAGACGCGAGGAAAGGACAAGCCTTTCGTGTTCCAGAGGCGATATTGTGCCAACTGGAAGCTCTATCTCATACGGTATCTCCGCGCCCTTATGCTGCCCTTGGGTTGTGTTCGACCGGACTTCTTCGTGCGCGGTGCAATATCTCCGCCGTCGCCATCGCCGTTCTCGTCGCCGCTTCGATGCCTCGGAGGGAGTGGTGGAAGGGAGTCTTTCGTCGAACTCATCGGGCTGGTTGAGGTGTAGTGCTGGTGGATTTCTCCGCGATGGTGTATGTCGGAAGACGCATTTTGGTGCCCGCCCTGGGCGATGTAAGTCACAACATCTGTTCATATACTTACAAGTAAGCAGAGACTAGGCTGCTCCTACTCTTAACGGAGATCTGCTCTCATGCTCGTCGTTTTCGACTGAGGCAAGGTCGTCGTCGCCGACTGCGATCCCTGAGCTCATAGCTGCCTCGACGCCGCTCCTGTTCTGGCAGAGTTGCTGAACCTCTTCCCGATGCATGCAGCAGCTTCAGGGGCTTCGTCCGCCTTCGAGCAGCTTGTGCCCAAGCATCTGCAAGTCTTTGGGCTATCTCAAGTCGGTGCAGGCTTGGCAGTGGTGATGGTGCTGAAGGGGTCCGCGGAGATTATCACTAGCGTCAAAGGCAAAGTAAGGTCAGGATCACCAACACAACACGGTAGGATAGGACTTCAAGGCCTCGCGAGGAGGATGCAATACTATAGAACTATCTAAAATCATCATCGTCGTCCTCCCAGCTCTTCTCTTGGTGTTGCAATGTCTCAGTGGCAGATGCATCCAGCTGCCGCCATCTGCACACCCCTGTCTCATTGTCCGCGGTGATATTGATACTATTGAACAACTCGCCGTCACCGCCGCTCTCTCAGTTAGCTGCCTTAGCATAAATCAAAGCTTTTTGTCTCACTCCCTCCCTCTCTCCTTCTCCCACAACCACCACCCAAAATCGCCTCCCAATCGCCCTTTTTCTGCTCCTCGAAACTTCATCTCCCCTTCCGACACCTCTACTCTACTTGGCAATTGCCTCAAGGTATCCCCCCACTGCCTCTCTGACAGCCCGCTGATTTCGATAGCAGTAGCGCTGACTTTGGCTCTCCCCGCCTCCTCCTGGCTCGCCTAGAGTCGATCGCCCATGCTTTGCATGGGAATAAGTATATCCTTACCATCAGTATCTTTCTCTCCTTGCCTTTGACTTCGCTGACGACGACCTCGCTGGCGTCGCTTTCGCGCGTCCGGTCTAGTACCCCACACCAAAACTTTGAGCCAACTCCAGCCACCTCTACAAGTATCCCCTCCCCTTCTCCAACATTGCGACGTCGTCATTAGTACGACGTCACCCTCGACCAGCTAATCCGCAACTTGTAGTCGCTGGCTCTCTTCGTGGCACACCTTGCTGCCGCCAGGTCTGACCACATCTTCAGGTATCCCTTCCTCTACTCTAACAGTTCGACGTCGCTGTCAATGCGGCGTCGCCTCGACCTGCTAATAATCATTTTGTAGTCGCAGCGCTTCCATTACGACACTTGCTGTCGTCACCAGCAGTATCTTCGCCGGACCATTCGGCGTCACTACCCCGCAATGTTTACCCACAAAACGACTATGTCCACTCATTGGTATGTTACCTCTTCTATCTTACATCATAAGTTCCTTGACTAACCTTTGCCTAGTGGTGCTTGCCCTTCCACCTCCATCTCCTTATCTCCCCCGCCCTCCTCCATCCAGGTTTGTCCTCCCCTTCTTTACTGACCTCTCTCAGACCATGGCTTGTCGCATACCGTATTGCAATAGCAACGCGCTGCTTGTCGGTCTCATACATGCGGACCCCTCACGACCATCTCGACAATTCTTGGTCCACTTCTAAGTCCATTCCCTTCCCTCATCTAGCTCATTGACTAACGATACCAGTACATGGCGCCTCAAACCTTACTCTCTCCCCTTCCAAGTACCCCGATATCTAACTGAAGTGAGCCCTCTGGCTGACTACATTAGGATATTGCTGTCGCCTTCCGTCGAGCTCAACACCACGAACCGTGACGCCTCCCACAACTGGCCTTCAGCTTTCCCAAGAAGCTCATCGAGGCTTGCGCACGCATGGCACCATGGACTTCCGTTGTCTTTCCGATACCTCCCTCTTTCCCTCCTCTCGCCTTCGCCCAGGAGAAGAAGTACCATGTCGGATGCCACCGCTGTACAACATGACGACGCACCCTCTACACGTACGTATCCCCCCTCTTCCGTCGTCGGCTAACTAGTGTTCCAGGGTGGGATGGCAAAAATCTGACTCTGGCTCCCCGTCGCCGCCTCCTGGTAACGCCCTTCTCTTCGGAGAAGGTCGGCTAAATGAGCTCCAGTATAGTCGTGCCTAATCGCATTGAACCTTCTTCCAATTCTTTCGCTTTCCTAAGCATCCTCACCATCTTCACTATTCTTTGCTTTCTCTCCTCCTCCAAGCTCGCCATCCATGCCGACTTACGCGCTGGCCAGCACATCAGCGAAGGGTATACCTTTCATCAGCGTCTCTCCGACGCTAAGTATCCGCCTACCCTTACCGGCGACATGCACTTACTGACATGTATTCAGGCTGTCTCTCACTCGTACGTCAGCGTCTCGAGATGCCATGTCGTCGAGACAGACGATCCATACGCCCATCGTGGGCAGCAATTGTATTCGACCCCAAGGCTTCGACAGCCTATCGCATGTACGTCGTCCTCAACCTTCGTCTTTTGCTAACGTGTCTCAGTTCTCGAAGTGATGTAAGTACCTCTCTCCCCTTTGGTTGTTGCTAACGTGTCTCAGTGTGGGAAGTGAATCTGTCTCTGTGCGTCCGCGCCGCGCTTCCTGGAAACATCTCACCTTGTCTCAGGGAGATGGCTGAACAGAGCAGTCCCAGCAGGAAAGGTCATTGCCTGCTGGTGTCTTCGTTTGTTTAGGCGACCGCGCCGCGAGTGGTCAATCCAATTCCTCGCCGAGAACGCCTTCCGCCCCTGAAAGATCAAGCAGATCACATGGAAGCAAGCAAGATGTGTCACTGGGACACTGAGCTAAAACAAGCTACAATGAAGAGGCGAGCTGGCGCCAGACGAAGTGAGCATCATCTTTCCCCTTTGATCAATTCCCCTTCATTGACTAACGCTTGCCAGATACCAGCACCCCGACAAGCCTTGCCATCCACCCAGGGCATGGGAGGCAAAATCTGACTCCGGGTCCGCGCCGCGTCGCACCCGCCTCCCGGGCAATGCCCTCTCCCACGGCGAGAGGGTAGCCAAGTGAGCTACAGTCGCCAGCAAGACCTCAACACTACTTGCTGGTGTTGCCCTGATACCACCGCCTCGGGCGAGCGAAATCGACGCCCGCTGAGAAACCGCCTCGGACGCCAGCCTTGTCGAACTTCCAAGGTTATATGCAATCACAATGCGACGTCGCTATCTTTCCTACTTTTGCAAGCGTTGCAGCGTTCTTGATTAGAAGATGGAAGGTACACGAAGTTCACGCCTTTCGCTTCTGCCAGGACATACTCGCTGGTACAAGCAGCGACCCATTAGCAGGTAAAGTACAAGACCGGTGAGCAGCTTCTTGCATCCTACTTGAAACCCATACTAACTCGTCCACAGGCAACGCTTTCAGACGTCGCTTGTGGTGGTCTCGATAACATCCGCTCCATCTACAACCTGTCGGCTCGGGAAGGCCCAACACGTGTAGGACGCAAGATTTTCTGCTACTCGTCAACAAGCGCATCCTTACATTGCTTGTTGGCATGACCTGTGTTGTCAAGGACAGCCCAAACAAGCTGAGCATCGTCAACATCCCCACATACATCGAGGAGGAGCAGATTCGAGAGCTCGTCGAGACGCAACAAGCTTATCTTTCCTCTTCTGCTCTTTGTTGGATTTGGAGACCGGCTCCAAGGTGCACGAGAGCGCCGACCAGTCGTCATCGTGACTGAGACTATCTTCATGACCGTCACGCTTGAGTCAACTTCAAGCTCTGCTTCTTCCGGTTGCTCCATCATCACTACCTCTACTACGCTGCCCGAGCCGTCCATCACCGTCGAGGTCCCGCAGAAGGGCGTCCCTGATGTCGCGTCCACGCCTTGGTTTCGCTTCACCCTCCTTGGCTCCTTGGCTCCTCCATGCATATACTACGCTCACACATCGCCTCCGTACATGGGCGATATGAACCAAGAAACAATCCACAGTGGGCGCGATGTTGTTCTCATTGTTGTCGATGGATGTGTTCCAAAAGGTCATTACCATGGTACATGAGTACGTTCAAGGAGAGGACTTTGAGGAGGAGGATGCTGCCCCCAGGCGGGCTTCAAAGAGGTGGATTCGACAGCGACAAGTCGCCTTCCCTAGTGATGGGTCGGTGCCCATGGTAAGCCGCCTTCTCCTGCGATGGGGGTTGGCGTTCATGGTAAGTCGTCTTCCCCACCGTGGGGTTGACGCCCGTCTTCGGACGGCCCAGGAGTATTCGGTGACCACGGCGAGGAGAGGTCTAATGCAGCAAGTCCGCTTCTACCTCCTACGCACCATCGAGACATCCCATACCCCGAACCAGAATCCAGAGTAGCGAGGAGTCGAAGAGCAGTACGTTCTGCCCAGGGTCAGTGTCACCGTCGCGAAGCGTGGCAGCCATACCTTGAGATACCTTGCCTCACGATGTCCGGAACATCTGCATCTCTGTTCAGGGGCGATGCGCCATCCACCTCCGAGAACAACGACGTAGCGTCGGCAGTCAAGATGCCCAGCGCCCCAGATCCTCCTCCCAAATGTTGCTTCATCTGCCTTCGAGATCGAGCTCAAATCGACTGTCGCACTGGATGTCAAGCCCCGTCAACTCTTGGTAAGTTACAAATTGAATTGTCCCTTCCATAATGAAACATTATACTAACGATACGATAGACATTTGCGGCGGTAGGTCGCCTTCTCTAACATAGAGTCGGCGCCCGTCGTGAGCAGTGAAGAACTCACACCTCTTCTCATGTCATACAAGACAAACGTTTGGATCTTGAAGTTGGTGGTAAATGCAGAGCATCTCTTCAACAACTACAGCATCGACCTGTTCATCGAGTACGTGGACTTCGTTGCGCTCGGTCTTCCGCAAACTTCTCCGACAGACATTTCCGGGTCGTCCCCGAAGCCCAGCGCCGTCCATCCCCGATGACACCAACTGGTTACGAGTCTCTTGGCTCCTACACGACATCGCCCACCCCGATTCGCATGGTGAACATTCCCAGGGGCAACAGTGTCGAGGAGCAGTATATCCTGCCCAGCCTCGTCAGATCCAACATCACGGTCGCATTACGAGAGTGAATCTGCACACCAAGATGGCGGAGATGAGCCAGCGTGTGGTTCCTAGCACTTGGTTTCCGCGTTTCCTCTGGCCACCCTCATCGGCAAGAAGTACTTTGCGCTTCACGACACCCACGCGATGGCATCGCAACGCATACTTCATTTCCTCCGACGGCTCGTGCCAACGGCAACCACGTCAAGACTGGATCGCCAATATCGACGCGGACCCACTCGAGTTGAAGCACACGGTCGACATCATCTACGCGAGTGCCATGGAAGACAAGAACTGGACCTGCTCTGATGTTCGGCGAGATCGGTATTCATCTCAGCGACCACCGCCTTCGCCTATCTTTAACATACCTCATACCCCAAGCTGTAAGTCGCCTTCTCCTAATGATAGGGTTGGCGCTTGTCTTGGGGCGATAGTTCAGAAGCAGCCGATGTCTCTTCACCCAACCAGTAGTACGAGCATATCGCCGACAGACGAAGCCCACACATCGCAGTAGCCTGTGACGCCCTGGAATACTTCATGCCCGGATGGCGGTCTCCATCTGAGACTGCTACCTCGCCACTGCTGTATGCTCGTAGCCCGTGCCTAGAGTGCCACGACTTCTCCTCTCCATCGCCGCTGCCTCCAGCTCCTGCGCACGGAGTTTACCATCTTGAATCAGCTGAGGAGACGAGCCGCCCGCCTCTTTCGGGGACGAACACCACTCCGGATCTGCTACTCGTCAACAAGCGAACGCCTCCCTCGGAGACGAACACCACCCCGGATCAGGGCGGCGACGGTGACGAGGATGCCGCCAAGCGCAAGCTCTCCAGCCCGAACACAATCGTGGACGTAAACTTTCGAAACCTCGCCAGAAGCCCGTCTCGGAGCGGCCCATCCTCAGGATGCGCGGCGACAGGGAGGCCAATCTACTGGACACTATCAGACGGAGTCATTAGCATCTGTGCTATCTACCTCGCCATTTCGTGCTACTCGTCAACAAGCGCAAAGAGATGTTCAGTGATATTAGCCCTCAGGCGGGCTTCGAGGAGGATCTGTCCGCTGCTATGGCGCTGTCTGGCACCAAGGCTCAGGTCCTTGAGATGCAGAAGGAGTTGGTCTGATTTGAGATGAAGGAATGATACTGGTAACTGGTGTGTAATGGCCTGAGATGATATGGACATGACTGTTACCACTACCCAATAGCTGGTCAGGATGGCATGTGCTGGAGTTTGCGACAACGCTCGAAAGGTCGCCGATCAGGCTGCTTCAATTGCCAGAGTCGAAGACGTTGTCGCTACTCCATGGGCGCTCCCCCAATGGGCGGCTACTACGATACTCCTTCCCATCGTAACATTATCAAGATGCCAGAAATTCACACTCCAAGCCGTTTGGAGGCAAAAGAGGAGTCTCCGCCATTCAACAAGCCGCGCGAGGCTACACCAGACCTTACAAGCTTTACCAACATCCAGAAGCGCGAACGTCGCATGACACAATGGGACATCAAGCCCGCAGGCTACGAAAACATCACCGCCAGATGGTGTCGCAACTCACTCCAGTCCCACTGGTCCGCCTATCCCGTTCAGTGGCTCACGCTTGAAGCGCCTCCTCCCCGAGTCTCAGCGTCTGCCCATTCCCCGATGACGCCCCATGGGATGACCGCCAACAGCTCTGTCCTGGACAAGAGCATATTGTGCCGGTGCACAAGGTTTCCTGTACATTTTTACCATCGCCAAAGAGTTACCGCAGCGACGACTTCGAGAACACATACAGTCCAGGGTCTATGCTAGATCAATCTTCGCCACGGCTACGGTCCTTTTGCACAGCTCTGTCCTGGACAAGAGCATATCACCGTCGCCAAAGAGCTACCGCAGCGACGACTTCGAGAACACATACAGTCCAGGGTCTATGCTAGATCAATCTTCGCCATGGCTGCGATCCCTCCGCTTCATTCACTCTTTCGCTGACCCCCAGCCGATGGAACCAGTTCACTGACCCCAACAACACCACCGTCTTCGTCAGCGGTCTCTTCGGCTATGTCAGCGAGGACGAGCTACGCTCCTTGAGTCGGTGGATTGAATGATGGAAAGTGTCGAAGGAAACCCTCCTTGGTGTTGCGGTAGATAGAGTAAGTCTCCCCTCCTCGCTTCCCTTACTGGTTCCAGTTGCTAACTCTTCACAGATTTATACTTGTTTGATACCTATTCGGTACCTTTTGCTTGCGTGACGTGATGCTTCCGCCTTTGATGTCGACATGGCTGCGTATCTTTGCTTCCGGTAAGTACTCCCTTCTTCGCTCCCCTTCGTACAAGACCATAACTAACTCTTTCACATGTCCTCTTAACTGGTGTCGACGCTAGCTCTGCGCTTCTCAAGGCGGTGCGATGATCTTCCGAGACTACTTCCTGATAGTAGCATCTCCAGTCCGCGCCGCCGAGATCTTAGTCTTGTCTCTTTCCCCAGCCCTTGATCCAATGACGGCTATCTCTGGCGTCGTCTCCGGCAGCGGCGACAGCAATCTGTGAGTGTCGTTCGAATCGACCAAATGCCCGAAGATGTGGACTTTGCTAATGCGATGCGTGTACTCTGGCCTTCTTCGACATCGCGGCTGACCTCCAGTCTTGACGGTTATTTTGAAGGTAAGTACCTCCTCTTCTCCAAGACAACATCCTCCTAACCGCATGGTGTCATATGCGCGCAATGTGCTCTTCCAGCTCCCTTACTCGTATCCAGCGGCGTGACGGTGAGTACTTCTCAACCCCCAATCCAGCATCATGCTAACCGGTTGGTGTCGCATACGCCTATGTGCTCTCCTCGGATTCGACGGTAAGTACCTCGTTCCTCTCAAGACAGCAGCATGCTAACCGCGGGCGGTCTGCCCTCTTCAGGTTATTCATGCGACAAGCTCTTGTCTACTCTTCGTAATACACCCAACGCCATAGTGTTGAGTGTCATCGTCTGCCCTGCTCTTCCAATTCGCGTACAGCTAACATTGTCGCAGATACGCTTAAGCATCATCAGCAAGATGCTACATCCGTCCCTTCTCTTCTCCTTCTTCCATGTCTGCCTCCTCCTCTTTTGGCTACCTGATTGCGGGAATGCGTCATCGTTGGTTGATCGTCAACCTCAACTCCGCGGATGTCGTCCATTACTGATTACTGACCAGATAACTAGGGCAGCTTCCGAATGATGCAACGGAATCGAAAGCCAACTATCTGGTTTCTCAAGGTTATTGCCTTGACTTCAGCCGCTGTTTCGACCCTCCATCGTCGTGGTGCGAGGTTGGCGTCGCAGGTAGCGCCGCACCAAAGGTACGCTCAACACTCCAACTGCAGAACATGCTAACATCGACTCAACTTTGACCAACCATCTCGGAACTCCTCTCCTCTCCCCTAGGCTCCCTGCCGGCGCTTAGCGCATGCCACACGCCGCCTGCTGCCTTGTCGCTGCGCACAAGCCCGGGTACCCGCACAACGCAAACAAACGCCCTCACCGCTCGACCTTGGGTATATAGCCACCATAATCGAGCTTCTCTTCGCCTTCGGGCATTTGGTCATTTGAAACGATACAGAGAAGATTAGCATGGCCCCTGCACTAAGGATGACACGCTCAATCAAAGAGACGCTAACATTTTTTTTGCCAATCTTTTGGCGTTACTTTGCCTTGTGTAAGGTCAGCAATTCGAACACCCAGGGCGACGGTAACACGGGCCTGGCGCACGCCCTGCTTTCCCGCGCTCTTTTTGCTGCCAACGCCGGCGGGCTGAGTATTGACAAGCGACATGAGGGCTCGTCAAGCATCCATTCCAGGCTGTGGATGTCTTGGTATCGACATTGAAAATCTGCTGATATCCAGGTCTGTCGCTCCGCGGCACTTTTTTGCGAGTGCTTTCTCCGCTCATCGTTGGCTCCGGCTTGCCGTTGGTCCTGGTGTTCCAAGGGGACACTTGATTTTCGAACGCCGCTTTTCCAACCAGTACAACGACTCCACAGAAAAGGACCTACTGCCTCAGGGCGATAGTAGTGTCCCGAAACTGGAGCCGAGAAGAAACCAAAGTGCATGCCCTGTCTTCCAGAAATCGAGGGGTCGGATCTAGAATGGAGTCATCAAGTATACTTGCTGCGCCCGTTACGCAGATTCGGAAGGCAGGTTGCGTATATGCATGGACGCAGAGCTGTTCCGCTCGCCCGCTACATGGAACGGCATGTCGCGTGGGTCTGCAGGTTGCTCTGCTCCAACATTCTTAGGTAGATCAATTCATATCTTTTTCGATATCTCTTCGAGCTCGAATCTGAAGTGAGTGAGGTACGCCAACAATGTTGATGGCCGATTGCAAATCGTGTCGTCATCCTCGAGGTCGGTGACCAAGATATGTTGTAAGAGGATGGAACGACGATATCACATACGGGCATCGAATCTGGGAACGAAGATGGAGACAATGGAATGAACGAGGAAACACGATATGACATTGAAAGCGGAAGTGTCGCAAAGACGAAAACGGGTTCTGAAGAGGACACGATAGGTAGGCGTATCGTGCAATCGCGCAATCGCTGTCAGACATGACTCCAAGGGCCGAAGAAAGAGCAACACTGCTGTTGATGGAACAGGTCAGGATGGTTGCAAAGGTGAGAGGCGCGAACAAAATTATGACCGTGATGGTTGAAGCGAAGAGGTTTGACGGGCACAGCTGAACTCTAGGTGATGCGAAGACCTCAATCGACGCTGATTGGCTGACGACCTTGGCGCCGCAGAACCTCCGGGCCAAGATCCGCATCTGCAAATCGTCACGCCGCGACATCACCACCGTTGACGTCGGCACCACACATCTCCGCCTGTCGCAATGGCGAAGAAAGGTATGCGCTCTTAATTTTCTATCGCATCGAGCCCCTAGAAGCCGAGACGAGGCCCTCGCCGATTCACAATGCGCCCTCCCACGACTCACACATCTGCGGACATGCGCTGACGACGAGCCTTACAGCAAAGTCCCGTACCATTATGGTGCGCCTGATTTCGATGGCCATGACGGGCTACTACCGGACAATGCAAAGACCACGTGCGCATCAACCGCTGAGCATGCTTAAATACGATCCCATTGGTACGACGCCATCGCTCCTTTCTCTCCATCGTCCATGGGCGCGCCGGCCTTAGACACGACGTCATACTAGACTGGATGCAATTTTGGGGCAATCGAAGGGCCCGCGGGTCCTCGCGGGGCAGGCTGGATGCAAGAACATGGCTGACAGCGAACAGTGCGGAAACAAGTACTTTTCCTCGAAGCCAAACGCGGCAAGAAATAGAACAAACTCTTCACCACGAAACGAGCGGGCGCAACGGGGACACTGGACGATCACAATGAATATTGGATCTGGGCTGTTATGGAAGTCAGGATGAATAGAGGGAAGCCGCGCACCACAGATGGAAGCCCCGGCAGCAAGGACTACCATCTGGAGCCATCGACAGGCATGAAGCAAGCCGCATGCTTGCTCGCCTATGTACTATACAGTCAGCATGGTTCGGCGTTATATACGATTCAAAGCAGACATGAACAGCACGTCTGCCACACAACAAACAACTTCTCACTCTCGCTTACTCCAACTTTCCTTACTCCATCTCCCCGACTACGCGGCAATACTCATCTCTGTTCGCAGGTTCTCCCGTATTTCTGACCCGAAAGCCGAGATGAGGATGCTCGCCAAGGTCAAGGCTCCGCTCCGCTGCTTGTCTGGCCTCTTGGCCCTACTTAGTGCATCGGAAAAGCCTCAGCACCTGGACGGGTTGCCCGAAGAGGTCGTTCCGACTTGATAAAGTCTTGGACTACGTCGGCTATGGGCTTTGTACCAGCCACAAATTACCCCATAAATGCCATGGCTAAGACTCTGGGGACGCAGGTGATGGCGCACGGAGGAGTTGGCTGCAACCTAAACGCGTCTGTTTACCGGCAGGATAGCCGAGTGTGCGGAAGCGCAAAAGTATAAGATGACGCTGACCAGCAGATGTTTGCACTGTACGCTCGCTAGGACCTTTTCGACTATCTCAGTATCAAAATGGGTTCCGAAAAGATGGACGAGAAGCGCTCGGAACATTCGCCTGACGCGCGCATCGATAACATCAACTATGGGAACTCTTCATCTTCACAAGATGCGATCGAACAACAAAAAGTAGCATCGCAACCTTCCGGCGTACTGGGTATCTTCTCCAAGCTCGGCAACCTACCAGAATGGCACGTTCCCGGCATCGGTCTCCTCCAAGGGAAAGCGCTGAACACCGCCATAGCATGGTGTTCTTGCTTGGCATTTCTCATGTTTGGTTATGACCAAGGTGTTCTATCTGGAGTCCTCACGCTCGACGGTAAGTACACTGACGCATGAATTGCATGAGACACTCACTAACTTCACTCACCATCTAGATTTCCAACGCCACTTTCCTCTTATGACACCGCGCGAACGTCAGAACAACCTCTGCTGGCTCGACGCACCGACCAACACTGTGCCTGATCCGAGCATGTGCACGGGCAGCCCCAGTATCTTATCCGCATGCGTCGCGGTGTATCAGATCGGATGTTTCCTCGGCGCTGTTCTCATCCTGTTCTACGGTGAGGTCTGGGGAAGGAAAAGCAGTAGCTTCTGGGGCAGCTTCATCATGATTGTTGGAACTGTTCTTCAAGTGGCCGCAGGAGGTGCTCGTGGTGGTGGAGTTGACGGTTATGCCCTACTGTCAATCGGTCGTGTGGTCGGTGGCATCGGCAATGGCATGGTCACAGCAAGTCAGTAGTACATCGACCCGCACGCGGCCTTACTTGCTAACAGCCTTCCCAGCGATCCCGACCTGGCAATCTGAATGCGCGAAACCGGAGAAGCGTGGACGCTTGATCATCACATCCGGAGCAGTCATTGTCGCAGGTATCATGATATCGTACTGGGTAACTTATGGATTCTACTTCCTCCCATCGGGTGAGAGCTATAGCTCCGTACGCTGGAGGTTCCCCATTGTCTTCCAGTCTTTCTTTACTATCCTCGTCATGTATGTATACCTCTTCCGCATTCACGGTATCCCGCTAACATCATCTTAGGATCGGTCTTTGCTTCCTGCCCGACTCGCCAAGATGGCTCGTAATGCGTGGCCGCTATACTGAAGCCCGACTCCTACTTGCTCGCCTCGCCGGTACATCTGCGGACGCGGAAGAAGTCGACACGGAGCTCACAAACATCAAAGACGCGCTGGAAGCGCAAAGTAGGGATGGTCCATTCAAGATGAAGGAGCTTCTGCACAACGGTCCCAGTCAGAACCTTCGGCGCACACTATTGGGTGTTGTATCGCAGTTCTTCCAACAGATCAGCGGTATCAATCTCATCGTACGTATACCTTCAAATATCGCTGTGGTGAACCACAAACTGACCTTGCTTTCACCCAGACCTATTACGCAACCTACGTCTTCGAGAACTCACTCGGGTTCGGCCCAGACATGTCTCGTCTCCTGTCCGCCTGCAACGGTACCGAGTACTTCTTCGCCGGACTAGTCGCAATCCCTTTGATCGAACGAGCTGGCCGTCGTAAACTCATGCTATCCGGTGCGTTCGGCATGATGGCTAGCATGGCCATCATGAGCGGCATGGTGTCGACAGCTACCGAGAACGAATTTGGTGCTCCGGTCCTAGAGCCAAAGTACGGCATCACGGCTGTGGTGTTCATGTTCGCCTTCAACACGTTTTTCGCAATCGGTTGGCTAGGGATGACATGGCTCTACCCTGCCGAAATCACCAACCTCCGCATCCGCATCCAAGCAAACGCACTCTCTACTTGCTCAAACTGGATCTCCAACTTCGTCATCGTCATGATCACGCCCCCAGCGTTCGCGAATCTGCAATACAACACATACACGATGTTCGCGGTCTTCAATGCTTGCCTCATACCCAGCGTCTACTTCTTCTTCCCAGAGCCCAAGGGTCGCAGTCTGGAAGAGTTGGATGTCATCTTTGCGAGCGCGCATCATATGGGTATCAACCCGGTCAAGCAAGCGAAGGAGATGCCTAAGCTGATGGGCAGGGAGTTGGACGTGGAAATTGCGAGGTATTTTGGTGGTGATGTGGAGGAGGCGAGGCGGAGGAGTGTGACGAGTGCTGGAATTACTGCGTAATCCAGCCCGGAAGCTGCGGATGGGCTATTGTACGCTGGGTAGGAGTAACCTCTGTGTGTGTGTTTCACACATAAACCTCTCAATGTCCGGAGATTAGAGCATTAGTGAATGCCACCAACTACATTGCTCACTCCAAGCTAAGATCTCTGAAGACGCGACCAATTGCTGTAATCGCCGCGTGTACCCGCCTGGATACTCACCCGCTTGAAGCCTGGTTCATCAAGACACCGAGATACCGTGCCGTGTTGCCCGTATTGCGAGCGATCTACTTGCTGACTGCGATTGTCCCCACCCAGCCACTTGCTAGTGGTCTGTGCAACCAGACACCACTCACCCATCTGAACTAAGCCTTGGCCATCTCGAGTCCCTAATGCAACAAGCCATGCGATTTGACTTCCTGATGCAGGAAAAAGCCTACAGTTCCAAGTAATCGCCTCAGTCGCCATAGCCACAATTAAGGCCTACCGCTCAGTCGGAGTCAGCACAGGGCTGGGCTGCGGCATGTGGCGGGGCAATTCCCGGCCTCTTCCCCTCCCTCCACCTCCACACACCATCGACAGCGAACGGCTCATCAAACTCAGTGCCAGCCCCCCGTCCAATATCACGCCGAAATCATGACGTCGATAAGCTTTGCCCGCCCGGTAACAAGCAAGACAAGCCTTGGCAAAGGGCCTTGTTCCGCCGCTGTGCATAGCGAGCTTCTTCTTTGGGTAAGGAGCTCATTATGCGCGCTGCAGCAAGCTTTGGGGCTTGTGGATACGAGGCTTCAACGTCAACGCGATATTGTAGCAAAGGACTTGATGAAATGGGCGTGCGAACATGACGGGTGAAGTTGCAGCTTGAAGAAAAGAGCGCAAGAAGATGGCACAAGGATGCCTGATGGTCGCGCAGGTGAAACAGCAAATCACACTCTATCTCCCCGCCAGGGACGTGCCGGTACATCCTAGCCGAACTTCCTGAGCACTGCTCCCAGCACACAGCCGGAGGATCTTCAGAGACACGTTATCCGGCCAATAATTGCACAGAACGTCCGCAGTTGCCTGATCTAGACTACTTTCCTGTGCCCCAACCCGCGGCTCGCAGCATACGACCATGTAGTCTGACGTTGACCCAGCGCTGAAATACGCGAGAAGCATGCGTAGCTAGGTGAGCCGGTGCACGCAAAGCCGCTTGGCTTCGTAGTAAGGCCGTGTATATAAAGAGGTGGAAGACACTACTTTGCTGGGCAAGCATTCGCTGAAGTCTTGGTTGCTCTTCTTCCCGACAAGCTTCCCACCATGGCGCGCTTCGCTCAACTCGCCGCCGTTTTGGCCGCTGCTTCGCTAGCCAATGCTCGCGCGCCGTTCATCAAGGAACGCCAAGTGCCCGCTGACCCTACCGGCGTCACGACCATTACTTCTGCTGCTGGTGCTAAGATCACGTACAAGCAGCCTGGCAAGGCGGGTGTGTGCGAGACCACCGAGGGTGTCGACGACTATGCCGGTTACATCAGCCTCAACCCGACGACGAACATGTTCTTCTGGTTCTTCGAGGCTCGCGAGAACCCGTCCGAGAAGCCATTGGTAAGTACCTTGTTCGTGAAGCGTTACCAAAGCGTGTACTAACCATCTTGTCAGACCTTGTGGTTGAACGGAGGACCCGGAAGTGACTCTCTCATTGGTCTGTTCCAGGAACATGGCCCTTGCAACGTTACCGAGGATCTCAAGACACAGTTGAACCCTTACTCGTGGAACGAGCGCAGCAACATGCTGTATCTCTCTCAGCCCGTTGGTGTGGGTTTCTCTTACGAAACCACCGAGACCGACGAGGATGGTCGCTACTCGCTCGTCGACCCAGATACCGCCAACACTACCGATGCTGCAGCCATTGGTGCATGGCACATTCTTCAGGCTTTCTTGGAGCTGAGCCCGCAGCTCGATCCCGATATCACCAACTTCACTTTCAACCTTTGGACTGAGAGGTAGGTCATGTGATCATCTCAAAATGTACGCAATGCTGATATGTTACCAGCTACGGAGGTCACTACGGCCCAGGGTTCTACAACTACTTCTATCAACAAAACCAGAAGATCAAGAACGGTTCATGTGCCGGTGTCGAAGTCGAGATGGACACTCTCGGTGTCATCAACGGTATCGTCGACGAGCAGATCCAGGCGCCCTACTACCCGGAGTTTGCGGTGAACAACACCTACGGCATCAAGGCAGTCAACGACACCGTCTACACCTTCATGAAGAACGCCTACTACATGCCCGGAGGCTGCCGCGACCAAATCGACTACTGCAAGCAATCCGACCGCACCACCGAAGAGGGCTACCTTACCTGCGCCGAGGCCACCAACCTCTGCCGCTCTCTCGTCGAAGAGCCGTACTACGCCTTCGGCGGCCGCGGCGTCTACGACATCCGCCACCCCTACGACGACCCCACGCCCCCGGACTACTTCGAAGACTTCCTCAACCTGGCTTCCACGCAAGAAGCCATCGGCGTAAACATCAACTACACCAGCACCAACGCCCCCAACGTCTCCTACGGCTTCTCCACGACCGGCGACTTTGTCTTCCCCAACTTCCTCGAAGACCTCGAGGAGATCCTCAGCTACGGCGTGCGCGTCGCCCTCCTCTACGGCGACGCAGACTACATCTGCAACTGGTTCGGCGGCGAAGCCGTCTCCCTCGCTGTCAACTACACAGACTCTGAAGCTTTCCGCGCTGCGGGCTACACTCCCTTCCTTGTTGATGGCGTTGAGTATGGTGAGGTGCGCGAGTATGGTAATTTCTCGTTTACTAGGATCTATGAGGCGGGGCATGAGGTGCCGTATTACCAGCCTGTGGCTAGTCTTGAGCATTTTAAGCGCGTGTTGGATCATGTTGTTATTGCGGATGGGAGTGTGGTTGTTACGGATGATTATAGTACGAATGGGACGGCGGAGAGTACGCATACGGAGGAGTATGTTCCTTTGCCGCCTACGAGCACGCCGAGTGCTAGTGCTGTTAGTAGGGTTAAGAGAAGCTTGATTTAGATAGACGATGAGCATGCAATTAATGTAATTGTGCACGACACTACGCTGTATGTTACGACATTCTAGATTCTATGATTTGTACCGTGAACTGCAGGTGCGGCGCCATGTCCCTGTCACGTGATCGGAATGCTCCTGCCCTAATTTTCCCGTATGCGGACGACGGATTTACAATTAATGATTTTGGAGACACAATGAGCTGTCAGATACGCCATCAAGCATTCAAGATCAAGTACAACGTTGTGTGCGTCCTGATTGCACATGACTCTGTGACGTCACATGCCTTTGAGCTTGGACGCCGCACCCTCGCTGCACGCTTCTTGCTGACATCCTTCAGCCACCATCACTATCACAAATCGAATTCGCCATGCTCGCGCACTCGATGGGAAGAGGGCCACTCAGACAGATCGTATGCCGTATACGCAAGCCGGTTCCAACGCCCTCGACATGAGAGGTCACTCACGCGCAACGTTCGCGCATTCGGTGCACAACCACGCGTCAAACGCGTCTCAAAAGCCTTCAGACACCCTGGTGTAGTCATGTATTGTGACGCCAAGTCCACAACGCTTCTACATGCATATGCAGCCTACGCCACCAACGATGCCATTCAGGCGCCAGCTCAAGCCCTGGAACGTCACCGTTGAGTTGAGAATCAGGATGTAGTGAGGCTGTGTCGGCCCCCAACAAGATGTCGCACTCCCCATGCTTTCTGAGACCTCTCGCCTCTGGGGCTACACGCGACGGTCGTTCGACGCTTAGACAGCATGTACGAGCAGCTGCAAGGTCAAGAAGATCCGACCGGAGATGCACGCAGGGCAGGAAGGTCCCCAAGGTACGAGTCCATCTCGTGTAACAACGAGTAGTACTGACTAACAAGATAGCAATAGAGCCGCATCCACGGATGCCCAGCCGTACGAGAACTCTACAATCGATGGCGAATCGGATACATCGAGCTCGAAGCCTCCTACCTACGAGCTGATCAACGACAAAGCATACCACGATGATGACTTTCTCCTGCTGGCAAGACCGCCGGCGCCTGGCTATCCCGTCCCTACGAAGAAGCGCTTCTTTACAGGATGGCGCATGGGTGCGCTCGCATCGGCTACCTGCGCCATATCGGTGTTCAGCATGAACCTCGCGGTCACAATCTGGGTCTGGAAGAACCCCGATTACGAGCATGAGGATGGCGTTGGGACGTTATTCCAAGGCAGTTGCTCTACTGTTCGACAATCGAACGTCTACGTCCACCTGGTCGTGAATATACTCAGTACCTTATTGCTGTGCAGCTCGAACTACTGCCAACAGATTCTTGCTGCGCCGAATCGAGAAGAGCTGGGGCGTGCGCACGCACGGCGAAATTGGCTGCACATCGGCGTTCCTAATCTCCGCAACCTATGGCATGTTGGATGGGATCGCTCCGTCTTGTGGATTTTGTTGTTTCTCTCGTCTGTACCGCTACATTTGTTGTTCAACTCCGTTGTCTTCACAAACCTGCAGGCAAATGAGTATGCTGTCATACCGACGACGCCTGACTGGGTAATGTCTACGCAAAACGTTTACGACACCTCGGGCTTTGTGGATATCAGAACGAGCGCAAAGGAAGTGATCTCTTCAACTGTAAGGGATTACAGATTCAAACCCTCTGATGTGGTCGTGTTGAGGAACGGCACCACGGTGCCCGGATACAGGAACGTCAGCACACCCGAATGTCTTACAGCATATGGCACGCAGTATGTCTCAGCAGTCGGGAATTTGTACTTGATCCAAGCAAGCCCGACGGTTCTGCGGGACGCTAGTGCCTGGATTGGTCGACGTTATCCTAACGGCTCTCTCGAATGGGTGTTTCAAACACTAGAAACGAAGAAACAGGACCTCGAGAACGACACATATGTCACCGAAGCTCCAAACCAACAACTCCCGGTGATGAGTACGCCAGAACTGTATCCTTCTAATGGGTGGCGCTGTCTTCCTCATCCTTCTGTCAACTGTAAGTAGACCCAGTATACGCCACCTACGAAGATCATATACTGACAGGACTCTACGCAGGCGATCCTGACGATGAGACCGCAATACCAAGCAATCGATCAGCGTGGGAACCTTTTGAAGTACCCGTGGCATACTGCACTATCGAACAAGTCGAAGAGTTTTGCAAGCTGCAATTCAGCTTTACTATTGCCATTGCGGTTGTTGTGGCCAACTTCGTCAAAGCAGTCTGTATGATACTGTTGCTCTGCCTGTATTGGGATCATGGCGCGCTTGTAACCATAGGAGATGCGATCGCGGCATTTCTCGAAAATCCAGATCCCGAAACCTACGGTCGTTGCCTACACACCAAACGAGACGTTGGTCTCCGATGGAACTGGAACGAATACGCTAGCATTTCGAAAGTAGCACTCAGCAGTGAGCCGGCGAGGTTCACAATGAGAAAAAGGAGGTGGGCTAGAGCTCCGAGCACGACGCGATGGTGGTTGACGTACTCTACGTAAGTCGTGTGCAAGCCGTTGGCGGTCATCCACTCACCTTTTCAGATACACCATCAGTGCTGGGCTCGGTGGACTCTGCATAGCACTTTCCTTGGAAGGCATGCCGAAAGACCCTGTAAAGCTATGGAAGACAGGGTTTGCCACAGTCAACGGTAACAATCTCATGGACTTCAGCACATCACTGATTCCGGGCGTACTTTTGGCGAACACACCTCAGCTGGTCCTCTCATACTTGTATATCGCGCTAAACGCTCTCTACACAAGCATGTTTGTGTCGGCGGAGTGGGCAAGCTACGTCAAAACACGGAAATCACTCCGCGTTACATCGCCCACTGGCTTCCAACGCGACTCCTACTGGCTCAACGTACCCTTCCGCTATGCCATTCCTATGACCATCATGTCAGGTCTCTTCCACTGGCTCGCATCACAAAGCATATTCAAAGTACAGATCTCCATCACAGACATGCATACGCGCAAAGTCGCCAGCGAAGTTTCAACATGTGGCTATTCCCCCGTCGCGATCATCCTGACTACGATCGTGGGTTTCACTATCGCAGCTGGCGGTCTCCTCATCAGCAGGTTCTGGTATCCAGCTGGTATACCTCTGGCTAGTAGCTGTTCTGCTGCTATTAGCGCGGCGTGTCATGCGCCGCCGGAAGATGTCAACGCCAGTCTTTTACCGGTACAGTGGGGTGCTGTTACACATGGGACAGCGGGCGAGGATGGGGATGAGCCGATCGGCCGTTGCTGCTTTACGAGCTTCCCGGTTGAGATGCCTATTCCGGGGCGGTTGTACGCCTGAGGTATGCGAGTAACGCGAATCTCTCTACTCGGTCGAAGCTCTCATGACTTTGAAAACATCACGACGGTCAATCCTCATGAGAGCAGACAGTGAACGTTCAAGGTAACGATATTGCGCTTATGTCAACGGAAATTCTATCTAGGCGCAGCGCCCTTCTTATCTGTATCTTTCGACCATCCGCTCCGAACCCTTTGCAGCTGTGTCACCTCCTACCAAGACCTTGATCGCGCTCTTAGAGCTCTCTACCGAACAGTCCTTGGTCTTTTGCTTCGCGCATCGCTGTTGTTTCGCGTCCCCGAATTCCCTGTTCATGGACTATTTTGAGTTGTTCCACCATCCTCTGAACTTGGAGATCAGTCAATGAACTTGTTTCCCGTTGTTGCCGTAATCTCGCCAAGACCATGTCCTCGGCAAACGGCGCATTGATACATATTCGAAAGTTGGTCGGTAACGCGACTGCACCAGTGTGTTCGTCTAGACAACCTTCTAGAAGATTTCGCGCACCCGGTATCCAAAACGCTTTCTCTCTCTCAGATAGTGTAATGAGGGATTCGCCAGTAATGACGATCTCCAGGGCTGCCATCCACATCAACACCAACTCTGGCCGATACGCCTCACATGACCGTAGATCGTACGCCCACTGAACCTCACACAACGGATGGCTTCTGCCATACGCCACCCATGCATTCAGGGAAAGCTGAAACCTGTTTCGGCCCGGCCAGATCATTACCGTCAACATACGGTCCAACTTGCGGTCGTATGGAACCTGAACGAACAGTCTTCGAATGGATCCATGACGATACACGCCATAGTCCAGACCCCCGACGAAGTGCCACATTTCTTGGTTATACATTAGTCGCTGAGTGTGATCATCGACGTGGACTATGTTGAGTTTCAAAGGGAGCTTTTGCGTCTCTGCGCGGACTTGGCGACAGATGAGTTTGAGGGGGTTTGTGATGCGGCCATCGGCGGTGTTGCTTGGGCGAAGTGTGATGGCACTTGTGGAACGTCGTGTCAAAGGCACCATTGACAGCCCATCTTCGTAGTAGAGAGCGTATTCATATATCATGGTGCGCAGCTCTAACGGTAGATCAAGAAGCGGTGAAGGGCCCGTTGGTTCTGGCGAGGGCGAGTTCCATGCTAGCGATGACAATGAGGAGATGTAACAGCCCATGGTGATGGTGAAAAGTCGGAGGTTGATAATGCGCGCTGGTAAAACCGAAGGGTTGAGAAGGGTTCTTATCTCTCGAGAGAAGTAATCGGTCGACCAAGAAGCGTAGGAGCCTTGACTGTCGCCACTCCCGGAATCACCGCTGCTGTGAATGACTGCCAAACCATCAAAGCTCCAAGATCTCGGCGCGTGAACGCTATAGCCTGAGCTTTACTTTACTTATAACCACATACGACTGCTCCACCAGCCTCAACTTTCCGTTCAACGAACACACGCCAAGATTATGCCCACTTCAAGGAACGAGCAGCCTCTGCGGCTTCGAAGCCACCCAGCCAATACCCCAGATCCCAGCGGCGTATGCCACTATCTGAACCTTCCTCGGGAAATACGAGACATCATCCACACGTACGCCTTGACATATGAGGATGGCCTTGTTGCGACTTCAGAACCTTTCCGACATGATCCCGGGCATTTCCGATGGTCGCCGAGTCTCCAGCCTTTCCAGTACAGTGAGCGGCCAGCCGAGGGTTACGACGGCGCTATCTTCAAACCCGGTGATTGCAATCCCCTTCGCTTAGTCTGCCATCAGACTCGCGCAGAGACACGTGGGCTCTTGTTGAGCTTGAACGATATTTCCTTCTCTCTTATACCGCATGGAAATAGTCGCTGGCTCGATGATGACTATGAGAGAATCTTCAAGGCGTTCTACGCCGAGTGCAGTCTGGTCAGCCGGAATCGCCTGCGTACAATGACCGTTCAAATGCCTCCGGACAAAGTGAGATCGAGCATAGACCGAGTTCGCGAAATTCTCGACTGGTATACCTGGACATTTTGCCTCCACGACAACATCTCTATCCATCTCTGCTTTTAACATGGACTGCATCCACTGCTTCACCAGGAACGTTGTCGACCCGGAACACTACATCAAGGAAACCCGCATCTGGAGTCTGCTGCGCCACGAAAAATTCCCTGATCGGCCTGGAGCGGCGGGCGGGTGCCACATGCACACGTTGCCGATGTATAAGAGTCCTGTGCCATTTGCGCAAAATGTGCGTTTCTCGATCTTGCATGAGTTTCCGGAAGATGTTGTGGAGGCGCAGTGGAGGGCGGCTTGTGGGAAGTGTGGTGAGTCTGGTCGGAAAGACGCGGTTTGTACCTGTGTGGAGGGTATAGCGGGGTCACGGAGGGTGTTCGAGGAGGGCTTGTAGGTTGCGGTGGGGTGTTGCGTTGGAGAAGCGTGCTTTGCCGTCTACATCAACACTAAAACGAATCTTCACACACTCTGGGAGGTGATGTAGACGTCCGGGTGGTTTTCATTGCCCTATATAAAGTAGCCCTGAAAGTCTCATTCCCCTCCTTAATCAGAGTATGTATAAACACATCATCCCAGTTCATTCATTCATCTATTTAACCAAGTCAGTATCAATCATGCATAATGCATCCATCTCACTAACCTGAAGCCATTTCTGCACACCCTCCAAGCACCCTTTTGTCTCAAAGACCAATGTGTCCTCAGTAAAGTTCGCGCACCGACCCAACGCTGTCTTGTAATCCTCAAGCTTCAGGCATAGTCTCCAGCCCTTGCTTTTGAGCTTTTGGAGGATCGGCAGTATGATGTTGAGCAGATAGTTCCTGTGTCTTACGTCGTATTCTATGGCGACTGACAAGATGCGGCTCTTGCTATCCATCGGCAGCAAAGTGGTGAGGAAATCGAGACGCCGCTTGAGAGCCATTTTGGGGGCTTTATGCCGCATCAATAGCTCTGTGATTGGCGGCGAAGCCCTTGTATACGGAGTATCGAAGGCGAACTCATGCCCTGCCTCCTCCATCTTTGTGAAGTGGCGCTCGTTGATATCAAGCGAAATTTTTGAGACTAGCTTCTTCAGATCGAGCTGTAGTCCAGACGTGTCTGAAGCGAGAAACAGGGCTATGTTCTCTTCTTCACTTGGAATTTCAAATGTAAATTGCGCCGTGCGATAGAAGCGCACAACGAACTCTAGGTATATCTCTGGGCCTAAGCCCTCGTGATCAGCGAGGTCGAAGCGTTTTCCATCTTCCTCATTTTCGAAAAATATGCCGCCAGCTTCGGCTTTTCTGACTTTGACATGACTTGGCATGATTTCTCCGTATATCATGTCGCGGAGCTCTGTTGGAAGCATGTCGCTCAACTCCATGCTCATGTTTATGTAGGCAATGCTTGAAGACGTATGCGGCATTGCGCTTGCGTCTTGTACGCGCTTAATTTGCGCAATTCTTGGTTCAATAAGCTCTTCCTTGCTGACTTCTGGCTTGGTAGTGCCGAAACGTTTGTGCAGGGTAGTCCAAAACATCTTTTCTCGATGCGACTTTTCCTGCAACTCAGCGCTGCGCAGCTCGGTAATCTTGCACTGCATTTGCAGATCTTTGATGTTGGCCATGATGTTGAATGTGTTGAGATGGAAGTACAGTAGCACTTTGTAGTTGCGTTCTTGCGTCTTAGTCGAGCGAATGTAGATAACTGTAGTTCGCGGATGTGTTTTGGTACTAGCGTCAAGGTCTTCAATAGTGTCTGATGCTGAAGATGTCTAAGTAGAAAAGCCAGGGATGCAGCCCTTATATACGATTCCTACCTCTGACTCACATTAAGAACGCCCATGCGATACCTTTGGTCCAGTCCATTCTATCCACTTCGCCCACTGGTACTGCGATAACGAAGAGCGAGCAACATCCAATTGAGCCCTCCCGAATAAAACGCACCCACAATGGCGATAGATAGAGTATGTGTAATGTCTTGCTGCGCCTGTGGCTCGGACCTGAGCGCCGATGCGACGCCTTGGTAAACTTCAATCTATCCACTTTTCCCAGTGGTATTGCGCTGACGCAAAGCGAGTAGCGATCCAACCAAGCCATCTCAGATAACGCATCGGCACTAGAGATAGCTGAAGTATGTGTCATGTCTTGCTGCATACATACCATTACATAATGAGAAGTAGAGGGTTTGCAAGGCATTGTAGACGTCTGGCTCTTAGAAACATCTCCTAACGTATGACACAGCTTGTTCAGCTTTGCTGTATACACACTGTCATATCATGACGGATAGGTAGTCTCTGATTCAACGTAGACGTCTAGCTCGAAAAATTATTTTGTAGAACGCGAGCCTTCGGTACTGCAAAGCGAAGGCGGGTGGTGCGCCGTTCATCCACATTGACTGTAATTCTAACGACACCAAATTTTCACGTAAAAGGGCTGTGGTCGCAGGACATGCATCGCGATCACATGGTACTACGATGACCCATACCATGACTCACAGACGACGTCCGCATCACATGATGGTAACGGGAATTGCGATTTGAGACCGCGGGATATATTCGGCTCATACCTGTGCGTCACGCCCCGCCACATCCTAGCCCCCATCCTCTCCCCGCCTAATACTCCCTCTTCACATGCCACAACTCCCACGGCGCTTCCCACGCCAACAAAATCCCAATCGCCTCTTTATACTCCTCACTCTTAACCGCCTCCTCAAAATACTGCATACCCTCCCACCCCCTCGCCACAAAAAAGCACTTCGCCTTCTCCTTCTTCACATCCTTGTGTTCCAGCTCCTCCATCACCCATCCATACGTCAGCCCACCACTCCCCTTCAGAGCCTTCTTACAAATGTCGTTGAACTTGTTAAAATCCTTCTCAATCTTATTCCTGAACGAGTCGTTGATCTTGCTGGCTGGAAAATAGATTTGCACGAATTCGACCAAGGGAGAGGACATGGGGCCGTTGTTGTCGAAGGCGGACTGGCCATCTTTGAAAGTGACGTGGAACATCTTGTCGGGGTTTCCGAGGGTTTTGATGACGGTCTCACGGTACGTGTTTGCTTCCTTGGAGGACTCGGCTTTGGGGTCGTGCCATTCCGATGTCAATTGCAGGTTGCGCTTGTCCTGGGTCTGGGTGCCTAGAACGTAGTTTTCGGGGGCTTTGGCGCCTTTGAGGGCTTTGACGGCGGCGTGGGCTGCTGCGTCGGCTTCCGAGGCGGAGGGCGCGCGGAAGTGGATTATTTGTGTTACTGTCATGTTGGGCGGTTGTGGAGTGAGTTGGAAAGCTGTCAGGTGAGATGCTCGTGATGAAAATGTATGTGTTCACGATACTTTAGTATCGAGTCGTTGCGCATGAGGTCGGACATGTAGCCCGCGAGCTTTGTAATCTGGAGCTACCAACCACCGACACCGATGTCTGCATGCCTGGCTTCGACGTTACGTGGCATGAACCAGGTTTCAGGCGTGCGTTCAGCCACGGCGTGCCGCAAAGTACACGTTAAGGCGCCGTGTGGGTACGTGTTTGGCATGTTACTGGATGTCAATAGTCCTGGAAATGCAAGCATGCGGGGTAGCAATGCGCCTCGGCACCCCAACACTCACGCTGTGTTGCGGTATGACAGGACTCGAATCTGAAGACATGTTGCGCAGAGGTGCGCGTTGATATCATACGAGTAATGGCCACAATCTGCTACGAGAGTCCGAAGCGTTGGACCGTCAGCGATGACGATCTGAGACAAGAGTGCCAAGATGCGCTATTCCATATACGGTAGCGCACCCTGATGACATCATCATATCCGGGAAGAGCGGCATTGTTTGGAAGGCCCAGCCCACGAGCGGCGAGGATAGTAATACATTATACGAGAATCGTGTATCTAATCTTATTCGTAGCTTCGCAGAAGCTGCATCTATATATGTAAAAATAGCAAACCCGACTCCTGCAAATGCTAGACTCGCTTGCTGGTAAAACACGACAACAAAAGAAATGCGTTTTGGTGTGCTGAGGGAACTACAGTGAATAACTTGTTGAAAGGAGAGAAAGGTGATGAGCGATGGGTGCAAGAGGGCCGGTGATATGATCAACCTCTCCTAGAAGCTGAACAGTCCCGACCTTCTCTTACCCAACGGGTAAACGATAAGCGCAGCGAGGAACAAGCCTACTGTGATACCAATAGCAATCTGAATGACGGAGAAACCAACGTCCAGGGCGATGGAGTTGATGCTTGTGCTGCCGCCAACGTCGGCGCTGCTGATTGTCGTAGCGTTGCCAGTCTGGTTGCGCACGATCTGGTCAGCCGAGGTCAGACCCGATACGAGAGAGCCTTGGACACTGAGTCCAGACGGAACTTGTACGAAGATAGCTGGCAACATGGCGGCTGCGGCAAGACCGTAGCCGATCTTGCGAGTGTGAGGTGTGAAGTCGCTGACTGAGCTAGCTCGTGATGTGTGGCCACTGCTGGTGTGGGTTGGGTCATAAGCCGATCGCTCGACCTTTTGCGTACGGAGCGTGAGCGGTCCGTGATTCTTCTTCTGCCACATCTTTCGCACCTTGACGAAGTGGGGTCGCAGCTTGTTCTCCCAGGTGTCATGTCCCCAGTTCTCGATGTGACGACCGAAGCGAGCATGAGCGTTGGCGGCGATACCGATAGCCAGTGCTCCGAGCGTGTTGCTGACCTGCGCGTTGCTCTTGAAGTACTTTGAGCTGTGGAAGTTGACAACCCAACCGATGAAAGCGATGACGGTCATGGAGGGCATCTGCTTGTACTTGGCTTGGTTGACGATTTGCAGGCAGATGGCGAATGCAGGAACAAAGAGATAATAGAAGTTGGTCGACATAGGTTCATGGCATGTGGTGCGCGAGGTGGCATTGTGGTCCATCATGCCATATAGTACAGTGCCGATCGTGATACCGAAACCAAGGAAGAGGGAGTAGATGATAGCGTAGACCATGCGCACAGATCCAGCGACAATGTGCTTGCTTTGGAGCTCCAGCGATGCGCAAAGCACCATGAAACCGGGTAGGATGAGGGCAATACTAGACTGGGCCATGGCGCTGAAGCAGAAGATTTCTTTGCCGTCGTGTCGAATGGATCCAAGGGCGCGTGCTGCAAAGCTAGTGATGACCGATGCTCCAATCTCGAAGACGTTGCTGATAAGGTCGTTCCCGGGTGCGACGACGAGTTGGAGCCAACCAATGAGGCAACCTAGTAGGAAGCAGAAGGGCAGATCGACGAATCGAGCCTGGAAAGCGAAGGGCCCTACAGTTGCAGATGCTAAACCGTACATGGGCACGCGAAGCCATTTGTTGAACTTCGCTTTGCGTCCCATGATGGCGTCCAGTCGAGGTGTGGCTTCCTCGACGCCGATTCTGTCGTGTACCACGTCCTTGTAGATCTCATGGACGTCATGTAGTTTACCGAGATCGACACCTTGACTGGTTCGGACGAGCTTGACCTCACTAGTGTGGACCGAGGAGTCATCGAAAGCAACGATCATGCAGCCAGGCATGTACAAGAACTGTGCTTCGATCTCCAAGACACGAGCCGACATGTTCAGGTACTCTTCCAGTCGATGAGTGGGGGCTCCGTACATCATGAGCGCTTTGCATAACTTGCGGAGATAGTTCTGACGCGCGAGTGTACCAGCGAGATGGATCTTGATCTTGATCTCCTCTTCCTTCCTCTTGTTCTTCTTGAATGGGAGTATGGACTC
This sequence comes from Alternaria ventricosa, assembly GCF_023758065.1. NCBI lineage: Eukaryota > Fungi > Ascomycota > Dothideomycetes > Pleosporales > Pleosporaceae > Alternaria > Alternaria ventricosa. The sequence goes on along the minus strand of NW_026055692.1, from coordinate 697,937 downwards.
ATCCGACTTGGATCGCTTGCCCATGCCAGGGCGCGCAGCTGTCTTCTTGTATTGTTGATCATACTCCTGGCCCAGTTCTTGTTGTGCAGGCGCCGCAAAGCTGTGCGCCGACGATCCGACCAAGTGCGAGATGGAGGTTGCGGACTGGTTGTTGGAGTGACTCCGGAACCAAGGACGGCCTCCACGCGGAGTGGAATATCCGGAAGCTGGCGGCGAGGGGTTGGGTGAGTTTGCAGCAGTCGAAGCTCCGCTGAACGTGCTGGTGCTGAGGGTTCGGTGATGGATGGGTCGGCGTGATGACGAAGATGACGAAGGTGGCGCTGCGTTACTAGACATCTTCATTAGGGTACCCAATACTCCTGTCCGGTACTTGGTAGGACGAACGACGTGTTCGTCCTCAACCTCCATAGCATCTGGTGTCACCTGGCCCGACCGTAGTGGAGCTTCGGTATGGTAAAGATCCTCGGCACTCAATGCGGGCTGTCCATTAGCAGCGCGTATGGTGTGCTGACGAAGGAGCATGGATGCGCGCTTCATGAACTGCGGGTCTTCATCGTCGTCGTCAGTCGTTTCGCCGACTGATTCGTACTGCTTTGACAAGTTCTGGAGTTCAACTGGTGGAGAAGCCAGCTCCTTGGAGTTTCGCCGGGATACTGGAGCAGAGTAAGTGCCCACTGACTTCGACAATCTTGCCGCACGTCGTTGAGCAGCGAGTCCAGATCTCTCCTTGAGCTCTTGGTGCACTGAAGGCGTCGCCGCCGCATTCTGGTCGTCGAATGGATTTGGTTGGTCGTTGAGGTAGAACTCCGGGGGCGGAGTCCGAGGGCCTGGCTTCCGAATGGCTGGTCGGGGTTTCTGTACATCCTTTGGAGCAGTGATAGGTTCCTGGATAACCTCTTCTGGTAGATGTTCGTTTCCAAGAGCTAAGCGTAGCGAGGCACGGATCTTCTGGAGATCATCATGTGATACATCATTCCGCACGAGAGGGGTGTTTTGTCCAGCAGAGCCTGTGTCCTCGGGTGATTGTGTTGCTCGTACAGCGGGGTTTTCGGCATGCCAACCAACGCGTTTCCTGCCGGGAGTGGTAGACATCTGATCCTCGAGTTCGAAATTGGCCTGACGAGAGGGGCCGGCGTCTTGAGAGGGATTCATGATGATATTGTGTTGTTTGGGCACTATCGTGGGCTAGTTGGGCGCTTCAGGAGTAGCCAGTGCGCTCGCAATAATAACCAATGCGCCGGATCACGCGATTCGGTGCATACAACGTTCGCGTGAGTGCTGACTGTGCGCTAATCAGGCGGCGGTACTCAATAGGCGAGTTGATATCCGGTCCCGTTCATGCGCCTGCAGGTGGATCTATCAAGTATCGTGAGTTCCAAGGTACAAACAGGGTATGACTGGTTGTTGTGGCCTGTGTGTCGATGATGCCTGGAAGTCGAATAATAATATCGTAATGAGAGGTAACCAGGTACGAATGAAATACTGATTCGAGCCAAAGGTTGGGATCGCGATGGAAGGCGAGTACTCCTGATGTTGCGTGGGATTGATAAGAGCCTCTAGTGCAATGGTGTGTCGCGTAGTCCCGAACGGGTCTGTAAGGGTTCTCAAACTCTGTAGTGGCGTGCCGACCCAATTTTCCTAGTCGAAACACAGCGGCCAGAAGGTTCGGTGTCGGGTTCGTCAGCTTGACAGCGTGAGGGTGGAGCGGAAAGTGCAGGGGACGTGGAACGTCGGGAGCGCCAAAATCGCGACAGGCACCAGAAATCGTAGCCCAAACTTCCAGAACCTTGATCGCTGCAGCGGTTGTGGCTGCACCGGCGTTAAGTATATTTTAGGGAACCCGCGAAGGCCGATGCAAAAGAGCCGCAAGCGTGCCGAAGATATCAGAGTATAAAGACGCCTGCATTCGCCGGACGCGCAGAGTTTTTAGGGAACCGTCAGGAGTCGGCATACGACGACTTTGAAGCAACATGATAGCAGCAGGATTGCACAATGTTTGATGAAGCTCTTGGACTGACGACAGTGGACAAAGCGCGGACACCGCTACAGCCAAGATTTGCAGTCACCCATACCCAGGAAGGATGTCGGCGCAGCAAGAAAAGTGGACATCGTGGTGCCAAAGCTTGGGACATTCTGGTTGAGGGAAACCGAGATAAGGAGACAGTGGGTATAACTGGGTCGTCCAAGCCTCTCAGCGCGCGTCGGCCCAATCGTCGCAAACCTAGGGGCATCGTGGGAATGAGCTTGGAGTGCTATGATAGCATGGGTGGAGCAATGGCTCCTAGGCGATGATCGAGAATTAACCAGCGCCTAGGGACATCACACAATTGAGTCATGGCCGCGGAGGCGCACTGAAAAGGAATGCGTTGAACGCGATAGCGATGGATAGATTACCTAGGTCGTCGCATGGTGTTGGATTTGGGTGTGGTCGAGTTGGTGGCGAACGAGCGCAAACTTGCGGCTCAAATTCTCTGAAGGGCCGGTAAAGCTTATTTCGCGAGCCCGGGAGTCCCTGCGCATTTCACGGTCCCAACAACAATGCGCCGCGAGAGAAGTCGGAGCGCATGTTTCGGTGTCGCTCGCATCGTCACATGCTAGGGTGTTTGGGTGTGACGGACACGACGATACGCCATGATCATGACGTCGCGCGCGGGTGGTGCGTTCTAATTCTGTTAGATCTCACCACCTGCCACCACTACGACTATCTCCACTCTCCACAAGGTTCGCGACCTCCGGGTGTCGATAGCGTGGGCCACGTCGTCCCAACACTTCTTATGTGTATCGCAATGTCTTCGTCACCATCTTCGTAAGACGCACTCGCTATAGCAACGGTTGCTTGCCATTTGTCTGGCTCAGGCGCGCGCCGGAGTTATGATCATCAGGGGAGACGCGTGCTCTTCCTTACGTCATACCTAGGAACCTCACGATCCACCAGCCCTGCAGGAAGCATTGTTGCGGCTCCAAGACCCTTTGCTCCACTATCACGGCTATCATTACTCAGCGCATCACGTGCACAAGTGCCGGTCCGGTCCCACGTAGTCCCGGTGCCGATTACCATCCATGGATGTGGGGCAGTCGACTCGTTCCCCGCACCTGCCAGCTGCAGCTCAGCCGACACTCGACGAGATGGTATGGAGAAGCTTGGAGGCGGGGATATGACAGCCCCACCATAATGAACATGTCATCTGAATTTCTTAAAGGATGACATGTGGTTGAAATATACTTCCTCATCATCTGTATGCAGTAGTTCAAATCTGTCACAATGCCGAAGATTAATCACGTATGTTCCTCCGAGATGGCTTGCATGTGCATGTCGCTAACACCGACAGGTCGTTATCGTAGGAGCTGGCCCTTCTGGGCTTTTGCTCGGTATCCTTCTAGCGAAGAACCTCAGCATCAAAGTTACCATCCTCGATGCGGATACCAAGATCAACGACAACCCGCGGGCTGCTCACTATGCGCCTTCAGCGGTCTACGACTTCCATCGCGCAGGCATTATCGACGATGTGCGTGCTGTCGGGCTCCACCCCAGAGGTGTATGCTGGCGTTTGCAGGATGGGACTTTCTTGGGTGGCATGGGCCGCGATCCAGAAGACTCAAAATACGCAATGGTTGTGCTACCGCTCGATCAATTAGGCCCCCTACTCGTGAAGCATTTTGAAAGCTACCAGAACACCGAGATCAAGTGGGGCCACAAATTGACCGGTGTGGAGCAAGACAACAACAGCGCGACCGCAGTTGTCGAAACAATCGACGGCGAGAAGAAGAAGATCGCAGGCGATTATTTAGTTGGTGCTGATGGTGCATCAAGTGGTGTTCGCACAGCATTGTTCGGAAAGGAATACCCAGGAGAGACGCTGAAAGCGCAGATTGTTGCTACCAATGTCTACCTACCCTTCGACGAGCGATTCGACTTCTGGGATTCAAACTTCATCGTCCACCCCACGGATTGGTACATGGCGGCCAAGATCACCAACGACGGCCTCTGGCGAGTGACATATGGCGACTCTGAAGGCCTCTCGAAAGAAGAGCTCGTGAAACGCCAACCCCTTCGCTACGAGCAAATCCTGCCCGGTCACCCCAAGCCCCATGAGTACAAACTTAAAAGCATGAGCCCCTACAAGCTCCAACAAAGATGTGCGCCCAGCTTCCGCGTAGGCAGAATTCTACTAGTCGCCGACGCAGCGCATCTATGTAATCCCTTGTATGTATTCTAATCCACGCTGCGTAAGCTCTACTAACGCGACATCAGCGGCGGCATGGGCCTCACAGGCGGTTTCGCCGACGTCGGCTCTCTCTACGACTGCTTCACCGGCATCCATCTCGACGAACTCGACGACTCCATCCTCGACAAGTACTCCGAAATCCGCATTAAGATCTGGCGCGAAATGATCGATCCCATGTCGCGCGAAAACTTCCACCGCCTCTGGGACCCCGAGCACGAGGAGAAGAGGAAGGAGTTCTTCAAGATGTGTGAGAGGGCGAGTGATGATCCTGTGTGGGGAAAGAGCGTTGCAGAGACTATACACCAGGTCAGACACGATTTTACGCAGTACTTTAAGAGTAAGCAGAAAGGGAGTGGGAAGGCGATGGGGGAGCTAGCGACGGGTAATGGGGTTTTGGCGGAGAATAGCGCGGCGGCGTAGTCGTGGAAGATGGAACGAAACGTGTTCGTGATGTAGACTTTAGTAAGCATGTTGCGGAACAAGGTTTTGCCATGAATTGAAATACTACCCAGAGCGCTATATCCATACGGAGCGCATGACCTGCTCAAGAATACTGACCGTCAAAGACTTATACGTCTCCAACTTCCTCAAGAGCCGGTATACGGAACTCCAACTCCTGGCCCCCGAAAACGCCTTCTGGCTTCTGAGCCCAAAACGCCTGTCTACATTCCAGCAAGTCATCCACGCTCATACTGTCCCTGCTCATGACCCAAGACCACTTCTCTCGGCCATCCAGAATCGTTACGACTTGTCCCTTCTTAACCAGATCCTGGAAGAACGGCAGCAACTTCTGCATCAGCACCAGCAGCAGAAGACGTCCAATGAGTTCAAAGTCTTCCGTGTTTTCCCACTCATTTTCTGCTTCGTCGCCCTTTTCATATCTGAATGGGCCCTCGTGGGAAGAGTCCCTCCATGCCTCCATGATATGTTTTGGCAGAAGGTAGGACCAAGTCCTCATGCTGGGCCGGACGTCTATAGTAATTCGAACACCTTTCTGTGTGAGGGTTTGTAGGGGTGCAAGCTCTTTCAAGAGAGTATCTCCAGGGACAAGTCTCCATAGGGGCTGTTCCGGGAATTCCTCAGGTACTGAGTCGTGTGCTTCATATTCTAGATCTTCATCCGCAGAGCCTGAGATTGAGTCCAGATATGCTTGGCTTTCTTCCTCAGTTTCCGAGTCTTCCGGGCCCATCCATTCCTCGTGGCACATATCTAACGGTATCTTGAGATGAATGTTCCGCACGAATTCTTTTGGGACCAGGTGCTCGTATCCCCTCCAACGGTTCTGGTTAAGGAAGCGCGTGAGGTGTACTAACCGGCCGATAGAGAAAACCGTTTCGCGATGGAACGCCTTCAGTTTCTCCTCGGCAAACTCGGGGCTCACGATGTTGGTGTCTAAATACCAGGGCGTTTTGCAATCTTTTCCATTGAACTCTCCGTTCAGAGACTTAGAGGTGTATACTCGTTCCACGACTGCTTGGTTGTCGGCTTCGTCTTCCAAAGGCTCTTTGTGTTCGACATCATAGTCGACGTCAAGTTCCTTGGGGTAGGGTTCGACAAAAGTGTAAACTATGTCTACGAGCTCCGTGGGTAACTTCTCGGAGATAAGTTCGCAAAAGACCCTCGCTTCGCTATTGTGCTCCAGAACGAAATCCAGCTCTGCTTCAACGCGTGCCAGTCTTTCTTTAGTAGCGTGAGTTGTAGATTGGTGGACTAACAGGCGCTTCTGGTACAAGGCAGCATGCGCAGCATTGTCTGGGTTGTCGGTGTATCCAAGCTTCCGGGCGATGAAGTCTTCGAGTTCCACTAGTTTCGCCTGCTTGGACTGATAATCTTGCCTTAGGGTTGACACAACATTCCTCAGTGCAAGACAGCGAAGTCGGAAGTGCTCTCGTTCATCCTTGGCACATGATGTCCGTCCAGAGGAATCCGTGAAGCCGTCGACCTTCCAGAGACGGAATTTGTCGGCAGTCGTTTTGCTGTATGCCGCAGACATCAGAGTTTGACCGAGTTGATTGAAAGTAATGGTTGGTGTGAGTTTTCGATAAGGGTGAAGTTTGAGAGTTTTTATAATGGGTTGCAAGCGTAGTGTTTACCTACCATTGTTGTGAAAGTGGGGAAGCGGCGAGGTTTCACAACGCAACCCATTCACTCGTCGTGTGGAGAAAGTGCTTCTTTTGCGCACATTAATGTGAAAGCGTTTGACTCAAATTTTCGTGAAATAGCTTGCTGAAATAGCTGCAAAGACGCGCCGTGAGAATGCCGAGGCAATCAACAACATATCCTTCCGACTCCATGAACACCAGAAGAGAACCGCCAAAACCTTGGGGTCTAGAGACAGACCCGTAAACGGAAAGTACAAGTACATGTTATACAGTTCGTGATACAATCATCGTATCATTCAATGCGACAAATTGTTGAAAGAAACCCCCTTGACGCCACCCAGATGCAAGACGAAGGACAAAATGGTACAAAAACTGAAGGATATACAGCTAGAAGGGGTCACAATGCACGATCCTCGGACTATGCCGCACATCGCGTACAGCAGGAATGGTTTGCGATCTGGAAGCTCGGGTGTGAAGTAGGGTGTCGTGAGGCGAACGGAGCGGCGGCGCATCGTGTGGTATGTCTGCACGGGCATGTGAGCGCATATGACTTGGAGGTGGCGACCTTGGGTGAGCGACTGAGCGCATTGGTGAAAGCTCATATTGATCGGTCTTGGGTTGCCAATTCGGTGGGGCCTCCATGGGTGACGATGGCGACGGATAGTCTGTCTTGGCACTGCTGAACCAGCCATTGATGGCTGCACCCATGGGGGATGTTAATTCTTTTATCGAACCGGGCCTGATTCCAGTCCCCTCATATGTGGTCATCAGCGGTGGTGTCTGGAGATGAGTTGTGGTACTGAACTTCCGAGGCTGCGCACGGCTGGACGACCGTATTATCAGCGCCCCTGCACCGGAGGGACTCTTCAAGACTGACGGAACAGGAGACTTTACGCCCGTGGATATCGTTTGCGATCGCATTGCTCGGATTGGTGGCACCCGAGATGGGCTATACTGTGGCTGCGGCGAGACGGAAGAGGAGTTTTGAGCCGGGAATAGCGAGAAACGTTCCGCATGTGGCGTAGTCAAAACAGGCGTTGGCGTGCGACTGGAGTAGCATGAGCTTGAGGAAGTTGGTCTGGGACTGTAGATCTTTGTCGGCGGGCTGGGTGCCTTCCTGGACGGGATGAACGATTGCGGAAGCAAAGCTTGTGGTGATGCGCACGATGGCGAAAGCACGCCCGAGCTTTCTGTGCGTGGACTCGCCCAATCTAAGCTTCGTTGGCGCCGAGGATCTCGACATGGGATATATATGTTCAAACCGCGAACGCTAGCCTGCTTGCCGAGCGGCGTCTGCGGCCGAGGAGGCGACAAAGGCGATAAAGGTCTTGGTGCGGGAATGTATGGCGAGAGCTGCGGCACGCGATTGTATGGAACAACGGCATCTGCAGTCGGATTCCAGAGTTCAAGAGCCTTGGTCTTGTTGTGTCGGCGAAACCACAGCGAGGACCTTGAGCGCCCTGTCTCTTCATCGACGAGATGGAGGCGGCTCTTCGTCGAGTGAGTCCTTCGCAAGTCACCATCCATACCTTTGAAGAAGGGCACCATGTACGGAATGCTGGCAGTTGCGATGCTGAAGGATACATGGACTTGCGACACGATCGCCGGCACCCAGAGTCGGTATTGAGGATCGCCATGGAGCGTAGCCGGGAATAGCAAAACGAGACGAACAATTGCCAGAATCAAGACCAGCATGCGCGGCGCAAAGCATGCAATGACTGCGAATTTCCTTGAGAGCCGTACTTGAAGGTATGCTACGAGGTGTATAGAAAGCATAATGATTGCGACTTCGGTGGAAATGTCGACGATACAATAGACGATCCAAAAGATGCGCTATTCAGGTCAGCTTTCAGACTGTGTTTGCTTAGGGCCTATGTTGCATACCGAGTTAAAGCATCTTGGGCCTACGATCTGCCAAGGTCGAGGTAGCTGGCACTGAAACGCAATTGCGACAAGCGACGCCGCTGTCCAGACTGACACTACCGCACTGAAAGCTACCACAGCTCGGCGGATGATGCGTTGCGTTACGACGACATTGTAGAATATTACCAAGATTGATAGCTTCGCGAAGCCAATGGCTACAATGTAAACAATCTCAGACGAATAGTACCCTTTCATGAGGAAGATGGTTTGCTCGAGGGTCAACGGACCAACAGTACCGAGACCTTCGAACGACAAGACAAGAGCTATAATTGAAAGACTGACGGCAAAGGACTGCATGCGTTAGCAAAGTTCGAGAGATATGCTGTGCAACTTACAAAAGCCATAAATATCAAGAGATCATCGAGCGCCATTCTCCGAAAGACAACAATCTTCATTATCTGCCGTGCTCCAAAAACCATCATCGTGATGATAAGAATGACCCATGATGCGGCCCTAATGGTATTTGCTCGGTCGATGGGGCTGGCTGATGAACTTCTGGGAAGGACATATCCACTCGGTAACTTCATATTCGACATCAGGGAAAGACGGACAAAGTCCAGAAAAGCGACCCAAGAGGAAACGACAAGGAAATAGTAAAACGACCAGACCTTCTTACCCCGTATTACTCAAACATGACGAAAGAGCACAATCTGGATCAGAAAGGCTGTAGCTGGTAAGGCGAATTATGCGGCGAAGAAGAGCCTTACGAGTGCTTCGAGGTGTCCAGGGTGCGGGCCAAAAACAGTACACGAGGCGATCAATCCTAGAATATCGCTACAGCACCTGCTCGGTACTGCTTACCTTGACGTTCAGTTCGGGAGTTCATCTCAAGCTGCTACACTTTTGCACTGGGTAAATAGCAGCTTGGCGTCTCTGGTTCGCTGTTCAGAACCCCTCTACCTTTTCTCCAGTATTAGCGTCCTGCGATGCACTGGTAAGCGCATAGGCGACTCGGCAACGCTGCGTCATGCATCTAATCTTGGGGTGTATGGGCGCTTGCGATGATTTGTGAATGCTGCTGATGGATGGCGCGGCTGACATGCGCTACGTTCCTTCCGGCGGGTATGCGCGTTGGGGCGCGGGGCCATCCTCCCGCGCCCTCAACGTAGACGCGCATGAACACTGGCGAACGGTACGAAGTGACAAAATCGCGAAACATGTTCCTTGGATGATCATCGTTGGCAGGAGGATGTTGGCCGCAGTCTACGCAGCAGCTGCGGATCGCTGGGGCTCAACACCGGTGAAATTGTACATGGTTTGCTAGGCTTCTGTGCACTCCATCAACTGGTAGTCATCAGTTTGCCTCGTAGCCTTGTCGCTGTAGCCTTGTCTCTGAAGTAGAATGCCAGACCGGACTTCCTAGAAAGGCGAAGACGACGGTTCCGGCTATGTAGGCTGAGGTTGGGTGCGGTTGTCTTGGGTTCGCGTAATGTGGCGCGTCTTTTCTTAGGTCTTCGTGCAGACCCCGGAAACCCATCCTAAGGCCAAGCGTGCATCCTTCCCAGGTACCAACAATGTGACTCGGCGCTTGAAGTTGTCTTATCTTGCGTTTCGGGGTTTGAAGTAGATAAGGTGCCTATTCTTGTATTCAGTCCACTACTGAGCAGGTGATGCGCTCGAAACTGAGGGCGGTCGAGATTGTAGAAAATATCAGTAAGCGGACCGCTCATGCGACGAATACTATAATGATGTCGATCAAGCACAGAGCGCTTCAAGCGTGCTGATGAATCAAAAAGATAGAAGGTGGGCCAGAAGTCGTTTGCGAAGAGCGTTGTTGTGATGGGTCGCGAAAGCCGCCAAAACCTTAGGAGGATGGGAGGGCCGCACCTTCCAAGGTTGAACCAGCCGCCTAGCGGATGATGTCAGCACCGCCTTCCAGCCGAGACCGCTCTCACCCACTCGTCTGAACGGCAGCTTCATCAACAATGACAACACCAGACGATCCCGACGCAAGATGAGGAACCCGCCAGCACAATGCATGCCCACCCCTCGCATTACTCAGAACCAGGGTGCATTGATAACCCAGAGACGGTCACTGCGCGGATCTTTCACGGCATCTGCCGGCACGCATCTTCGTGCGCGACAGCGTTGATATACTCAATGCCCCGACAGGCCTATCGATGCGACATGGACAAACTTTACCTCGAAGACGGCGCAGCAATCTGGTTTCAGAGGCCAGCGTTTGAGTACCACAATGAGCCACCAGCGACCACGTGGGCGCCGCTCTTGAACATCACCATTCGATAAGCGCTTGCCTTCCTTCTGCTTGCGTGGCCTTGAGTTGGCAAGAATGTTTCAACCCACTATCTTTCCAGATCGACCTCCAGGATGAAGCGCACACTGCACTAGTGCCTGAAGATGATCGGTCCGAGCGGCGCCTGCCGGCGATCCGGGCCCTTTTCGTCTAGTCGCCCCTATTTTGGGCCGATGTCTCATACGATGCAAATACTGAAACCGACAACTCTCACTCCGAACAGTTCACTGCCACACGCAAGTGGCGGCACTCCTCCATCCGGAACGGCGCCACGTACTGTTCGACCCACTTCAAAAGCAAGTGGGAAACAAGCACCACTTCACAAAGCTTGGTTGAGCTTAACAGCATCAATACTCGATGCTTGTTGGCCAAAAGCATGACGAAGCTCGTGGGTCAGACATGTGAAGTCTTGGGCTTGGGCGTCTGAGCGCGCGATCAACACAGCAACACCCAACTAACGTTTGATTGCGCTGGGTATGGGTTCTCATAAGGGCCTATTGAGGATGCTTCCTTTTCTATAAGCCTACCGTGTCGAATTGTGTCCTTCATTCAATTTCCTAGTACAAGTACCGATAACTTCTAATCTTTAATACTGTCCTTACCGCTGTCTTGGCCCGACATGAATGCCTCAGCAACGATCCGTGCTTCGTACATCCGCCAGGCGCGGATGAGCATGACCCCTCGTCCACATAGCATATCGGAGACGTTATCAATCGATCTTCAACCACGCCCCGCTTCGTCCGAGAAGCTCCAATCCTTCGTCCATGTCGACCACATTGAACACCGCGAAAAATGCCACTCCGAGCGTACTTCACAGCCGACCTTCTTCGATGTCGAACGCAACGCCGATAACAGCCAAGCATACATCGACGACCGCTATCTCGACACCACTTCGGTCATGGAATGGGACAACAGCAGTTCCTTCAAAGTGCGGCTAAAATCCATGTTCACAGTCTTTCCTTACCGCGACCCTATCTACCTCGTAGCGATCATCTTCCTCATTGGTTCCATCGACCTCGTCATCAACGCCACCTTCGATCTACTACCTCGCCTCAACCCTTCCACGGAGTTCGAAACCGAAGAGACTGTCGCCGTCCCTAGTACGATATTGATTGGATCGATCTTCTTCTTCGTCGCAGGCATCTTCGACACCTTCAGTGCTCTGAATGCGGACCGCGGTACGCTCGAAACGTCAAAGTTGGAGCCTGAGAAAGTTAGATACCGACCAGCGCTCCTTGGCACACCTGAGTTCAAATGGATACCGTCATGGGAGAAGGTTTGGGAGTTGTCGGCCACCAACTTGGCCTTCCAGGCTGGTCTCATCGTTCTCTTTGGGGGCATCATCTTTATGTTCGCTGGCATCGTCGACTTTCCCGGCATTGTTCCGGAAGAAGACCCTCTCTTTGAATACATCGTTTTCGGGCCGCAGGTGGTACACGGCGCGCTCTTCTTGGTCGCGAACGCTATGTTGGCGTTCTCCGAACAAGAGCGCTGGTACAAGCCCAGGTTCTTCCACTCGGACTGGCAGAGTGCCATCCTCAATGCGCTTGGTGGGCTCGGTTTCATGATGGCTGGTTTCTTTCTCTTCCAGGACGGTGAGAATGAGGAACAGGGAAAAGTACATGCAGCTATCGCGGCAATGGCAGGGAGCTGGGCTTTCTTGGTAGGCAGCGTGATCAGGTGGTACGTTGTTTTGGAGTTCTGGTAGTGTTTACGTAGGCGTTACCGTGACTTCCGCATAGGGAACTCACGACCACATTCGTTAGCGTGGACCCTTTTTCTCTTTGGCAGGCGCTCATTAATTCATTTTACGGTCCGTCCACACCAGTGGATACGCATCACTCTTATCCTTTCCGCGTGCACGAACATCGCCTGAATCCGAAGCTTGCTCCCCGTCGCACATCGCTGTCAATCATGGTCTCTACAACTCGATCGCAAGGTAGCCACGGCTCGTCAGGCAAGATCCTGACGGTTGAGGAGCTGCGTGCGAATTGCTATGAGTGAGCATCGTTTGCTAAGAAGATTGAGAACACGCGCTGACGAACTAGGACTGCCGCAAAGGCTGCGAGGCTGCAAAAGATGGTCGACGACTTCGAAGTGACCACCTGCCCCAAAGGACACGGCGCACGGCGTGCAAGAGCAAAGAAGCAACTCCGCAAGGCTAAAGACCAGCTGTATCGCACTGCTGTCAAATGTTCTCGTCTAGATTGCCCGCCATTATTACAAGCCTTGCAAGACCACCTGCCGCGAGAGCTGCGCGACATGGTCTACGCTGAACTGATGGACTTAGACAATCCAGTGTTTGACATCCGGCTAGTGGGCAGGAAGTATGTACTCAAACCAAGCAATCCCCGCTCTACACACTTTTCCCATACTAGCATGGCAGCTAGTGTCACTGAAGGTCGAGATCCTTACTACGTTGATCCCGCCATCGTCGGTAAAGAGGCGGCGCTAGAGATTCTACAACTTCGTTACCGACGTAGCCGCTTTGACATCCACCACGACGCTCTCATAGAAAAGGTTCTCAATCAAGATGCATGGAGGCAGGATATCCAACCGAAACGCTGGCTCTCCACGATTCATATCCACTTGCCAGAGGACATCTATCAGCTTGAAGAGCGCAGAACCTTATTTAGTCAGCGTTTCGAGTTGTTGAAGGAGCTCACCAATACCCGTGCACGCATTGAGGTATTTTTCCCCAACAAAGAACGATACTGGCATCTCCAGATTGGTCATATGCGTGAAAGATATCAGGATCTACTTCCCACCGACCCGACTATACGCCAAGCCATGTTAGCTACTACTGAACGACTATCAGCCTCTAATAATGGGACCGAGATCGATGCCGCTGTTCATAACGAGAACGTGCATATCATCATGGAGGCCATATTCCCGAGCCTGACCGCCTTGAAGGCTCGAGGCCACCAGATTCACTTGGACGATAGGATTAGCGGGTGGACATGGACGGCGGGGGAGGGAAGCGCCACATTCGCTGATGCCTGGACTAATCGAAGGCAGTTTCGTAAGGTATGTCGTCAACCTGAGTCTTGTATAAGAGTCTATGGCACTAATGTGATTCAATAGGCGGAAGTCCGCGAGTACATGAGGCTGTCTCTGTATCAGATGTACCCTTCGGGACGTAATCTGGATGCTGGGGAGAAGGCGGAGATGAGAGCGGAGGGTTAGATAATGTGAACACGATACCAGGAAGGGCTATGATGCGTGTTGCATTTGCTGCATATACACTGCTAAACCCTGATAAGTAAATCATTCCTAAGACGATATATACCCCTGCTCTGATAGTGGCTTTACTTTTTGCAGAATAAATTACGAAGTGTAATCACCGCTTGAGCCAAGCGCTGCTTCGTCCAGGACGCGAAACTAGTAGCTTTGCCGGTTCAAATTACGTTAATCGCAAACCTCGTTATCTGTTGAGCTCTCGGGGTGGCGGTACTTCTTATTCGGGGGCATTCTTTTGCTTGTGCGTCGTATGAAATGCGGAGGATATGTTTGGGGTCTAATTCTCAACCTTGGTTCGTATAGAAGCTTGGAGTATCTCAACTAAAGGGAGCATTAATCACGTACTCACGGTAATGTGTACCTAGGTAGAGAAATATGAAAACATGATCAACTCTTAACAAGTCACTCAATCTTTGTTAACGCGTTCTTTGGTGTCCTGACAACGGAACCTTTCAAATTTGCCTCTTTGGGACTAGCTTTTCGGCTAGCTGAGTGTCACAACCCATACCTGGGTCCTTTGGTGTTTTGCGTAACACCAAAACAAATTACACAATATATCACCCAAGGTATTCGCGATGTTCACAACCCATACCACTGGTGACCAACTCGGCTTCGTAGATGTCTTCGGACGCTCTTCGCTTGCCTCGACGGAGTATGCGCACTACCGTCTCCGAGCTTTCAGGTCAGTGAGGGCTTTCTGTCGTAACGTAAATAACATTAGCTAACGTCCACGCTCTCAGTTTACATGTCATTGCGGAGAGACTAAGAGCTGAGAAGGAACGATTTGACTCTACGCTGCAAGAGCTGTACTCGTGGAAAGAAAAGCAGCTTTCGACTCTCGAGGACATCGAGAAACGACTTGATGGAAATTCTCAAAGCGGTCCACCGTCCCTCGCAGACCCGGTCAGCAAGGATACAGCTACGTTGAAGCTTGGTTTGGCAGAGCGCCGTATCAATGCAGAGCTTCGGAAGCGTTCCGAGGTTGTACCGAAGGAACTGTACATCCACCAGACGCTCGCGCATGTCCTCAGAGAATACGCCAGGCTCGTACACCCCAGTCTCCTCGACAGAATGTTCGGATTGCTACCAACAGGGAAGCTACCACGGGAGGTTAGGGACATGGTATACGACCATCTACTCCCTGGGGAGAGCACTTACACTATCAAGTTAGCAACAGACAACACTGGCTTCTCCATCCACAAAGGAGCATCGGACGGTATTATACCTACTCCACCAGTCGGCTGTCCATACCCCATGATATCAACCACCCACCCACTAGCCGATGAGATCCTCGAAAGATTCCATTGGAGAACGACGTTCATCATTCAGAAGTACATGTGCGCAAAGCCGTTGTCCATCCACCATATTCTCGCAAAGCTTCCGTGGTGGTCGAACATCGATGCGAGTGTACTCCCCAAAACCATCGTCGGCCGCATCACCTTCGTCATGCGTTTTGACAATAGTTGGAGGATTGAGTCAGATATGGAGGAGACTATTGGAGATTTGAGAAAGATCTTGAACTCAGCCAGTCTCGGCGTCACTGTTTCTCTATCGATCTTTCCTGCTGATAGTAAGCGCGGCGCCGAGTTCCTCGATCTAGTAGAACCACTCTTGCCTGAGTTGCAGGAGAAGGGCCACGAGATTCGCATGATCGACTTGGCTTGTTGGACAAAGATGCACAGGTGCAAAGAGTCACCAACATGATGGCGGAGTGCTGCGTTTCTAGTATTCTGGGTCGGATGCGTTGAGGTTCCACACGCGACTTCCATGGGACTCGTGGTGTGACGTGGGGAGAGACTGCAGGTGTGGGGTCTTGGCAGGCGGAAGAAGCCGAGGTTGTGGATGAAGTACGTCACGCCGGGCTTGCCGTGTTCACATCATCAATCATTCAATACGACAGCATGCTTGGCGGAACACAGCCTCTGAAATCTCATCTTGTGCGATTCTTTGAGCACTGCCAGCCAGACTGAGCAACTGCTTGCGTGCTTTTCCAGGTTTTCGCAGCCATGTCTCGCCCAAACATCAACGCGCCAATACCCTCTTACGAAGAAGCTGTCGTCGCACCTCCGCCCACCACAGTACCACAACCTCCTTCCGAACCCGCCGTTGCCGAACAACCTGCTGTCGATCCAGAGCCAACACCCACCATCGTCCCAGCATCGCCTCCGCCCGAACTACCGCCCGCATACGCCACCGTCGACGAAAAGGCCACGACCTTCACCATCTACGGCACCTTCATCCATACACCCAATGCGCCAGCCTACCAACTCTCCTCCCTCCTCGATGCGCGAATAAACAAGCTGCGGATACGGAGGCTAAAGGCCGAAGAGATCACATTTCTACAATCCGGCGCACCGACCGTCGCCTTCGACAGCAGCAGCGTGCTCTACGAAGCCCACGACCCGCCCTTCCTCATCAACGAATACTACATCCAAGGCAAAGCAGGGAGCACACTACCCGGCGCTTTACAACTGCGCTTTGGTCTGCGCCGGTGGCATGTCGTGCATATGCCCACGCAGGGCAGTCGGCCGAACGAGATCATGACTTGTGGGAAGCCAGGGGGTTTTACAAAGGCGCTTAAGCAGAGGAAGAACGAGTTGGAGCCCAGTCAATGGAAAGATAGCAAAGGTCATGTCGTCGCGACAGAGGTGTTGAAAATGGGGCCTGGAGGAAAGATGCCGACGATTGAGCTGAGGCATGATCTAGACCAGACATGTCGGGAGTTAATATTGGCGCTTTGGGTAGCTCGGCTGTGGGCGGCTTTTGGGGCGGGAAGCGGATATGCTCATTGAGGTTATCATCACGAATCAGCTAGTTCATGCGCATTTTAGAATCCGCTCCACGTCGAAGACGTGATTCGATCTGGAGCGGATTCTAAAATGCGCATGGACTAGTTGAACTTGATGCACATCACGAGAAGAGACATCACAGCCAGAGCACAACACACAGCCACCGTCAAACCATCTTATCATTGACGCAACACCACCCCCCATCCCTACTCAGCAACACCCCTACTCGCTACGAACAACCCTCTTAAACCCCTGCTGCGCAACCTGGTCCTGCGCCGCCGCAATCACCGCATCCGCATTCGGGTCCGTGAATCCACAACCCGTCTTTCCGTTCTGCTGGCTAGCCGCCTCAGCAGAGCAAACACCGTCGCCGGTCGCGGCGACCTGACTGCAGCAGCCGGAGCTGCAATCGGCATCCGACACGCATCCGCCGGTGATGAATTGCGAACCGTCGCCCGCGCCGACGTTCTTGGCGCCCGCGTTGTTGGGCGTGACTTGTGCCATGGAGACGGCGGCCACTGGAGGGGTGTTAGTATATGACATCTCGGGGCTCCTGCCCATGGCAGGTGTAAAACGGTGGTTGCTTACAGGTGATAAGAGTAGCGATGGAGAAACGCATATTGATGGTTCTGGGTGTCGAAATATAATCGGGAGGGAGATTATGTATTGTACGTTTGAACGAATGACACCAGGTCAGCTTTTGCAGTCACAGACAGCAAAGAAAGAATGGAATAGAAGAGAAGGTTGTTGGAACGAGTAAAGATGTTGCTTGATAGTCTCTCAGCACGATGGGCGACGCAGGCTTCTTATGCCTGAGGAAAGGGCACGGCGATGTACACCCCGCAGTACGCTTCCAGTGCATCGTGTCATGCTCTCCGTGGCGCTGAGGCTGTCGCTGTGTGATCGCCTTGTCGCCTGCGTATCCAGGCGCCGGGTGTCGGAGGCGAGGTACCTATAACGAAAGCGCATATGTCGTGCATGATTCATGCTGTTGGTTGACTTGCACCTGACTTGTGCTATTGAGCGGTTTGCTGGTGACGCGTCCTGTGGATGATGTGTTCTGGCCTATCAGCGGGGTCAATGCCGTGGCGGATGGGTCTCGTTGTGCTGTCGCAGGAGGCGTTTCAGAGTGGTTCACGTGATCGGAGGGTGGGTGGAGTGTGTCAGATGTGTCAGATGTCAATATCACGAACATCTATTGATGCGAGTCCCTTTTGTACTTCGCGATCTTCTATTTCAACCTACGCCCTTCGAACGCAGTGTTAGCGCAGTGCCGTACTATACCATCCTAGGAGAACTGTGCGCCCTCACCAACATCAACAACCTGATGTCCAGGACTAGGCGGTACATCACCTGACTCCCACACAGTCTGTTGCTCTCCAAGCCTGAAGACAATCTCACCCCCTTCTGTCATGATGCCACCCGCGTCTTCATGCTCGAACCAGTTCTTGTCCCAGGCCTGCCCATTGATACTCACTCCCTGAACATAGTACCCCTGCTTTCCGTCTCCATCATCCAACCCCTCGGCCCTGATCCTCAGCGTCTTGTCATGATTGACAGTAATGTTGATATCAGAGAACCAAGGACTTTCCAAGAGATATACGGGGGTAGTGACTATAGGATACAATCCCAGCATCTGCCAGATGAGCCAGCAATTCAGGGCTCCTGCGTCGCTGTTTCCGGGTATACCGTTCGTTGTATTGAAGTAGAAGTCATTGGCAAGCTGGCGGCTTCGCTCGACGCTCTTCCACTGCTTGTTGAGGTAGTTGTATAGATACGGTGTTTCGAAGTCGGGTTCGTTTGCGACGTTGTTGATGGTCGTGATACCAAGTCCGTTTACGCCGAGGTCTACCCCAGACGTGTTTGGTTGGAATACGTAGTCGAGACGATCTTCAAAGTGGGAAGGGCCGCCCATTAGCGTGATAACGCGCGAGATGTCGTGAGGAACGACGAAGGAATACTCTACCTTCTTGTTAGTGTACAAGTAGAAGATGAATGCATGCAGGCAGGCAGCGACTCACCAAAAGCAGTGCCTTCGTAGCTCTCATCTTCCCAGTTACAATCGCCGCAGTCAGTAATGTCGTAGGTCTTGTGGAAAGTGCCGTTCGCGTATCGCGGCATAACGAAACCGGAAAAGTTACGACTCGCAGACTCAGGATCCCAACTCATCTGCCAACCTGCGGACCGACGGAGGTAGAGGTCACGATCGCCAGGCGCTTCACCAGCTGCGATCTGGCTCACAGCGAAATCGTTGAGTGAGTACTCTACTGTCTTTGAGACTGCACGCGTGCTGCGATCAGCCGAGACGTAGCCGAGTTCTATCCAGTCTTTCAGCGCGCCACGTCCTTCCTTCAGCGACCCATACGGATCGACTGGGTTCTCGTCGAAGAAAGGTAAGACATCGGCATCCTTCTTGACTGCTGCATAGCCTTCCGTCCAGTTGATCATACCCGTCAAGCCCTTGACGTAGGCATCTGCCAGGACGTTGTCGGCGTTCGATCCTCCCTGGACCAGACCGTTGTAATTGCCAGATCGGCCATCAGGAAGATATCCTTCTTGCTTGAACATGTCGATGAGGGATCGAATCATTGACTCATAGTAGCTTGGCTGAATGAGGTGCCAGAGCGAGACCTGGTTGCGGAACAAATCCCACATTGTGTAGAAATCTGCAGGAGTAGAGATACGAAGTCAGTATATGTCTCACATGCATCTCGTGGAGCCAGGACTTACCATCCCAATATGGCTCGTCCGATTCCCATAGCGGGTTCTCACCTACACGCTCGCTGGGTATGAGGTGCATGAAGTACAAGCTGGAGTATAACAAGGCCAGCCTGGTCTTGTTTGCCGACTCCGAAGTGTCAACGCGAATCTTGGAAAAGACATCGCGGTTCCATTCGTCACGCGTCGCTTGCGCGGTATCCTCGATTGACCACGAAGAGAGCTCGGCGTTCTTGTACGAACATGCCTTGTCGACGGACATGAATGATATGCCGACTCGCGATTTGATCTCGGTGACATCGGTCCAAGTGAATACTGCTCCAACGCGGTCGTTCATCGGCCCTGACCGGGCTGTTGATCCAGTATACGTAGGCCGAGGTGTTGTGCCATTATTGAACGACCAGAAATGTCGACCGACAGGGAATGTGTTCTTCCCTTTAAAAGCACGTGCCTCGTCAGGCAGGCTATCGAACTCGCCGCACACGTACACGGTGACTGGTGCCTACACGTAGGTGTACGAAGTCAGTCCATGTCTCACATGCAGTTCGTACAGCGATTTCCTTACACCCACGTTCCACCCACCTGCTATGGATGTGTATCCAGTGTATGTGCTGTTGTTCGGTTGAATCTCAATCTCGCCGCCTGTGTAGAATTGCGAGTCCCACGAGCGTGTAAGATGGGGCAAGTAGTGCGACAAGTCAACCAGCACGTGCTTCTCGGACGAAGACGGATATGTGTAATGGTATAGTCCTGCGTGTCGAGAGGCCGCGAGCTCGATCCTGACACCAGATTCGAGCTCGGTACGGAAGTAGCCAACTTGCGCAACGTCTTCGCCAACCTAAAGGCTTGTCAGAAGCTGCCTTTCCATCACGCTTGATGACCCTACACGATCCTGCCAGTAAGTTCGATTGTCCAGCAAATTGACATCGCCGTCAATGCTTGTTAGCGGCATCTGGGAAGGGTATCCATATTTAGAGCCTCCGCCGGTTCCTGACTGATGCATCAAGCTGATGCCAGTCACATGGCCTTGAGGTGTATATCCGCCGTTGAGTGCACTCTGGTTGATGGGCTCTTCATACGTGTCGATACCCAGTTTGACCATGCCAAATGGTACTGCGCCACCCACGAATACATCACCGCCACCGTCTAGTATCTGTTAGAAGTGAGCTTGATGTAAATTTCTGGGCATCTTGCATGCGTAGCCAGGTATCGCGCCTTCAGTCCCGATAAATGGATTCACAAACTGCGAATAGTCGACATCTTTCGAAAGTGCGCATGGCGCAAGTACCAGTAGAGACAACAACCCAGTTCCCAACATCTTGAGGGCAGTTGAGGTAGCTAGGCGGGTCGTAGTCTCTGTTACTTCTTATGCGTCCCAGCCGTTGGTGCACCGCTTTCCAAGGTACCCCGCATGCGCGCATCGATCCGCAGGCGGGCGTCGTCGGTTGTACACCCTGATTGAGCTCTAAGGTTACATCGTCAATGAATCCTTCGTAGATAGAGAGCAGTTGCAGTGCGTTATGACGTCGACTCTCGGGTCCCTCTTCCCCGTCAGGTGCCTGCCAAGATGCGGAGACAATCACGTGATTGTGCACGTGCGCGTCTTCGGAATCATCTTCCGAGGGAAAGGACGCGTCTCTCATCGTTTCTGTCGAACCCCCAACTTCGCGTCCGGCGCTCGACAAGCGCGCGTCTCCTTCTTCGATGAGACGCATAAGTTGAGCAATACACCCCCGACTGCGTTTCTTGTCTCAGCCCCCTCTTCAGCCAGACAGTGATCACCTACTGGCCGCACCTTCCGCGCCAATCCCGACCGATTGAGCTTTGCCCTCCAAGCCCCAACGTTGTCTACATGACAACAGTCCATCGACAACAATGGCCCAGATACGTCACCTGTCTGTGTGTTGAAGGTTGAAGGTCGAAGCCTATCCTGTTGGGCTCATGGAGCATGCGCGTCACGCAGTGTGAGCATCGAAGCCCCTCACATGTCTTCCTCTTTCGAGTTCGATCTACGAGATAAGATGTCGAACCTTATGCATACGTGTAGGTCATCACTGCGAAGGCCAAAACTCCGAGGCAAATGCCTCAAAGTTGTCTCTAAGTACCGGCTTCCTGGTATCCTGGATGGTGGGCTCCAACGCATAAGTTTGGGCCCTAGCGCAGATGCCCTACACTACGAAAAACATGAAGTTGACGTAGAGAGAATCTAGGAGGGGAGATGGTGTTGATTTAGTCCATGGCGAGTGCGAACCCGAACGAGCTAGGCTGGCCGATCTGCTCCGCAAACTTTGTCTACGATTCCAGCTGCCTAGTTGCTGGTTGGCCCACGAAGAAGAGTTTAGATCCCGAAACTTAGACATGGAGAAATATGCCGCCCTCTATGAGAAACTCGCGAACACGGTCAGCGCAAGGTGCGCATGCAAGCATCCTGATCCCTCATGCCTACGCCCGGCGGGTAATTCAAGCGCGCCACTCCGGTTCGCAGCCGCCGTGCCGTAACGACTTGGTCACGAACAGCTGTTTCTCAGCACAAGGGTGACTCGCGCGAATGTTCATTCAGATTGACTGCGGCCGTGTTGACTGAAAACACATCGCTGATAACAGAGTTTACGAAGGCTGCAAAGCGCTGCTGATGCACTACAGGTCACCATTAGTGTGTGGTCACATCTTGCATCGCGAAAATGAACCATTACATATCAACTTGTGGTGTAAGCTATCCGAAACTCGTACATCCGCTTCAGAGCGATATCTCATTCGTCAGCAGTGTTCATGACGACTAGGAGCGACGAACCAGAGGTGCTCGGTCGACATGTCCAGTAGTAAATCCACTTGCGGTAAGGCAAGCGACAGTTGGCTGTGCAGGGCTGTTCGCCTCGTCTTCGAACCTACACCAAAACCAACACCACCAGTTTAGATCATAATGCATCGCACTCTTGTATCGGTTGGCTCACTG
This sequence comes from Alternaria ventricosa, assembly GCF_023758065.1. Lineage (NCBI taxonomy): Eukaryota > Fungi > Ascomycota > Dothideomycetes > Pleosporales > Pleosporaceae > Alternaria > Alternaria ventricosa. Next base: position 675,732 of record NW_026055692.1, on the reverse strand, counting down.
CTAACAACGAATGCGGGGCTTTGGGTAGCACCCATCTTGAAGACACGCACATTGCTGTCATCTGTGAAAGAGTGCAGACACACGCGCAGGCCACTAGGTACGTTGAAGTGGCTGATCTGCCGTTAGCACCTCACTCACCAAAACACAGACACCATCTCGTGTGGATGGAAACAGACACCCTAAGAATGTACATCTTTATGAACAGTTTGCCAACAGCTTCATCGCGCAATATTGCCACAACATGTTGCTGCCATGCGCCTACGTCGCGATACCTGCGATATCCCAACGTCGCTGCATTGGAAGGTGTTTGACCTAACTACCGCATCTCCTGCCAACGTTTGCCCAGCGCATACTCATCAAATTAAGGTGCGATGTTGCTGGGTCCAACCTCCTCCCGTTGCCTTCATGGTCACAGGTTTACAAGCATCCCCAAGATAAGTCCGAGCGCGGCATGTTCCAGATCGCCGAAAGTTGCGGCTGTCGATTGCGCACTCGGCATTCATTGAACTCTATCAGGATAAAGGGTGATGACCGAGCATCAGTCTATCCGCGCGCTGGCCCTAGTACGACAATGGAAGCCGACCCACTCTTGCTAAAGAACAAGATTTGCGACTACAATCAAATGCACCTTGGCATCAATCTGTACAAGTCCCGCTCATGACCTGAAAATCGCGATGGTATGACTGCTGGGACAGACGGGCGCGTTGTTAGCGCGTGCACCAAGCGGCGAAGTGGAGGGGATCTCCGCCGCCCGGGCCGTCGTTCACTCACCCCAGTGCCAAGTGCAAAAACCGCGATTGGTCAAATATCTGGAACATGACGAGGATGCACGCCGACCTGATCCTTACCGGCTCTTGCTTCAGGCCCGAGTCAGACAAGCCCAAAGCACGTACCAGCAACGTTCACACCGAGACGAGGTTTGGCCAGCGAATACCCACATCTTTGAGATGGTCTTGGGCACATAGGCATAAAACTTCCAGTGAATTGCATACCTGACAAACACCATATCGCGATAGCTTCTACGATCGAGCTCGGCGAGATCTTCGCCGGACCCTGGCATGCGGAAGAGTCTCAGGCACTAGCCTATTGTATAGTTTGTGCCTTACATGTCGACATCCGCGGAGCATCCTTACCTATAGATTGTACCCTCATCCCGGAGGAACACAGCCCTTTTTGGATGGAACTCCGTTGAACATTAATACATCTATACCGACTGGACGTTCCCGTCGTATCCGACGCCTTGGACCCCCGCGACTGCGATCAAGATGTCTTCCCAATTCGATAACTGGCGCAGCGACCCGAGTGAGTCGCACTCGATGTTGATGGCCGTATCGACATGGTCAATGGGTGGAATCTCTTTCGTCTTTCTGGTTGTTCGCTGTTGGATCCGTCGTTCCCAAAAGAAGTTCTGGTTTGACGACATTGTACTCATTATTAGCTGGGTAAGTGAGGCCAAAGGTCGAACTGAGATAATGGATCGCTGATGCACCACAGTTTATGCTCCTTGGCCAACTAATCTTGAACCAACTCAGCATCAACCTCGGTTTTGGAAAGCATGCACTCGACAGTAAGAGTTCGCAAAGAAGACTTCAATCAACCTATCTCTAACTTTCTGGCCAGTTGACTTCAGCCACTTCGAACGTATCACGTATTATGGTGCATCTGCGCTCACCTTTTCCATCACGGGCATCATTCTCAGCAAAATCTCGTTCGGGCTCACTTTGCTTCGGTTGACCGACGGATGGCTCAAGGCCTACGTTTGGTTTGCTATCGCCACCCTTGGCTTATTCGCGATACCAGTTGCTGTCCTTCCCTGGGTCTTATGCAAGCCAATAACGAAGACCTTCGTTGATATCCTTCCGGGCACATGTATCGACAAGGAGCCTTCGGTTATATACGGAAGATTTCAGGCTATATGGGCCGCAATCATGGACATTTCTCTAGCATTATTGCCATGGAAGGTCCTCTGGAATCTACAGATGCGTACCGCGGAGAAGATCGGAGTTGGTCTTGCCATGAGTCTGGGTATCTTGGCAGGAGTCACCTCTATTCTCCGAGCCAGATATGTCGAGCAGCTCCAAACCCAGGATCTATCTTGTAAGTCATTAAAGCGTTCTATCTGAAACGAGCTAACCAAAGCAGACCAAGCGTATAAATCCGTCATTTGGTCAACAGCAGACACTGCCATGACTGTTGTTGCCACGTCCATCCCGGTACTCCGTGTCTTCTTCAAGCAAGCAGTCAACACGGCCATCTCACATTACCACAACTCAACAAACCGAAGCGGCAAATCGAAATCTACTGGGACTGGAAGCACTCCTTCCAACCCTTCCAACAACGCAAGCACCCTTGCGAATCACAGTGCACGACGATTGAACAAGAACACATCACGTACATTGGGGAACACGAGCACAGATTCATTATTCAAAGACGACGACGACCTGGAGCGTGGCCCCAAGGAGGGTTACATTGAGTTGGACGATCTCATTGTTGACGAGAAGACTGGAAGGGTTTCGGCTGCAACACCCGAGTCATTGCCAGAGTCCATGTCACGGGCACACCTACACGGTGACAATTGGCCCTTGGCAGACCACATTCAGACGCACATAGAAGACATACGGAGGCTGTAATGGAGCTTACGAGTAATAGATAATCACGAATAATGCCATAACGAAGATGTTTGCTCACCTATTCTCGGCCGCAAATCGGCGTCGCCCCCAGTCCTTTTTCCATGACTACTATTGAGTCTTGTTAATTATCCTAGCCATCGCATTACTTTCTTCGAGCATTTAGAACATGAGTAATGAGAGGCGAGAGGACCCTGAAGACCGAATCTCATCGCAGTCTTCTCATTCGCCTCTGCCCGGTTCCTGGCTCCGCTCCCTTCCGGCTAGCGGCATCTGATCTACAGGCCCGCCTCCACGCTGCGGCAGGTTCCCAGGTAGCGCCACTGCACGCCCACCACCATGACAACGCCTAGCGTCCCCGGATCCCAAATCGCACTATGCGCACATCAGGGGCCTTGTCGCCCTTGCGACCGATAGCATCGGAATCATCTACCGACCAATCGAAGATGACGTGATGAGCCGACCGACATTAGTCGATATCTTAGTCGATGTCTCTAGCATGTCAGGCGCATATCCAAGGCTGCACCACCACACTCTTTTCCTAACTTCGGCCCTTCTATCGGTCGTTCATTTGTAGAACAGAGTCATTGTTCTACGCTCGCGCAGAAGGTTTGCCATCTCATCAGCGACGTGCATGATCTCAGCACGATGATCAGGCACACCACTCCTGAATTAAACTTCCGCTACGAAATTCGCCATGGTTGATTGGTGGCGTTCATGTCATTCGCCGTGAACACCTCAGACTGTTCGCATATAATAAGACTTCAACTGCCAAATTGCTTTTCACCCGTCACCGATACATACGCTCCTTAGTCTTTGCATAGTTTCAGTCGCAAGCATGAAGGCTTCCATTCTATGCGCTACGCTCCTTTCATCGGCAGCTCTTGCCTTCCCCGCCAACCTCCTCAACAACCTCCCTGCTGATCTCAGCGATGAGGGACTCGCAGAGATTACAGAGCTGGCGGCAAAAATCACCAGAGCGGTCGAGGAAATGCCGGCCAACTTGGCCAAGCGACAACTTGGTGCTAGCATCCTGCCACCGGGCTTCGACGCGGACGCGCAGCGTATCAGCACCACGGGTGAACACCGTTATGTAGGTGGACTCTTGGGATGGAAGACTTGTTCTTGCATCAATTTCTAACACGTCTACCTACAGATTGCACCTGGCAAGAATGACCTTCGCGGACCATGCCCAGGCCTGAACGTCATGGCAAACCATGGCTATCTCCCCCGCAATGGAATCGCATCCGTCACGCAGCTGACTACTGCATCGAACGAAGGTACGCATGTTGCCACTGGACCGTCAGCCAAATTGCTCACAGCGCCGTAGTTTTCGGTATGGGTCTCGAGCTCTCCGCTTTCCTGTCAGTCCTTGCTACCGTAATGGGCGGCGACATCGTCTCGTCTTCCATCGGTGGCCCGCCCAGCGGAGGCCTGCTTGGTGGACTCACTACAGGGCTTGGTCTCGTCGGAAAGCCGCAGGGTATGAGCGGGACACACAACCGTTTCGAAGCCGACTGCTCTCCTACACGAGAGGATCTGTACAAGAACGGCAACCCAGTATCGCTGAACCTCCCTCAGTTCGAGGAACTCATGGCCATGCCTATCGGTCCCCAAGGCTACGACCTCACTGTCATGCATCCTTTCCGTGGTTCAAGATATAACAACTCCGTCGCCACCAACGGACACTACTGGGCTGGGCCTTTGACCCACTACGCTATCAACACTGCGACCTACCTGTTCACCTTCCACTTCTTCTCGAATCACTCTGCAGAGTACCCATCAGGTTATCTTGACGGTGAGACCCTCAAGTCGTTTGAAGGCGTCACAGGAGAGAAAGGCAGCTTCAAGTGGGCTCGTGGTCAGGAGAAGATTCCCGAGAACGTAAGTTTGCTCTGCATGCATCATCAGCGGTCGAAATCTACTAACACCTACCGCAGTGGTACCGCCGCGCGATCGGTGATGACTACGGAATCGCAGCCTTCACTCTCGACGCTGTAGGCGCACTCCAGGCTCTTCCCTATATGGCCGTCGTAGGTGGCAACACCGGCGAGCCCAACACCTTCACCGGCGTCAACATCGCCGACCTTACCGGCGGTGTCTTCAACGCCGAGACCCTGCTCGAAGACAACAACCTCATGTGCTTCGCATTCCAGGCTGTCAACTCCGCCAGCCCGGATATCTTGAAGGGTCTCCTCGGCAATGTTCTGCTTGCTGTGCAGAAGTTGACCGATGCGCTGAACCCTATCCTTGCGAAGCTTGGCTGCCCTGATCTTGCCAAGTACGACAAGTCTTTGCTTGCCAAGTTCCCGGGTGCGGGTGCTGGAATTTAGTTGGGTGTGAGGATGACTGCTTTATGATACCAATACCTACTTCACTTCATATAGTGTATTAATACGTACTTAATGAACATCAACAAGACCTAATGACGAGTCAAGCAATGTTCCCTTTGATGTTGACAATTGCGTCGAAAAGTCTCACATCCCTTCAGTCTCTTATCTTTGCGTAATCTCTCCATGAGGGACTGTTGTTGTTCAATGTAGTGCAGTATCCCGAAGGACACAGATTGATAGCTGAATATGGCGAGAAGTAGAGAAGTCCAGATCCAAGAGAATCATGAAACTGGAGTCGGATAGTGGCTGAAACCGGCCGTCATTGCACCGAACCCCTTCGCGGGCGTACAATCGCTTCGGGAAGACATACCATCGAAGAAGCCAGCGCCTCTGTCCTTGGCACGATGCTCAGCTGCTGAGGGCGTGCTTTCGCGACGCGCGAACATTGTAGATGAGATGATCAGAGGCCACCTCCTCTCTGGGTCGGGCCAATCTCGGAACATTGGAAGCTATGACCACGCTGCGTCATGACTGCTCCCATCACCTGCATACTTCAATCAACATCAGTACGAACCGTCAAACCACCATATCATCCCAATGTATGTCGATGAAGTGCTCCAATGAGCCCTAGACGGCTCCCTGGCTTCCAGGCTGCTGCAGCATCGCCCTGTCCCTTAAATCTCTCGTCTTCGACAGCACGCGCCCGTGTCTCGAAGAGCCAATTTCATCTGGGCAGCCCTTAAAGACCATGAACAGCTTGACAACGACCAGCATGTCAGACAATTTGCTCCTATCGGTAGCGTTGCGATAGCCGACCCATTCTTGGCATGCTGTTCACGAAGCCGTACACATAATTTCTTACTCGAACGGCCTTTCAAGAGTGCCCTTCCTTCCGGACGGCATGGAATCCGAGCAAAAGCAGATCACGAGTAACAAATGGCGAGAAGGTTACCACAAGAATAGACATCCGATCCAGTCAGGATGCGCTTCGCTTTTGTCCAAGACATCCTCATCGTATGTTTTAGGCACTTGGCGAACAAAGACCCGCGTCGAATTAGCGATGCTTACCTTGAGCTCATCAGCTTTTCCACCCATGCTCATGCTAATACGGGTTGTACACTTCGCAACTCGATCGTTCATTTGAGCTGAATGTTTATAGCATGCGTTGAGGCCTGATGCTTCCAAGGCGCCGAGTCGGATGTTGGTGTTGGCCAAGGTGCGCGAAACTCAGCACGCGTTACACAGGTGCCTCAAATTTCGGACACCAAGCCTTGGTGCTAAGGCATCCACGTACGCTGTATCACCACATGTGGCGAGTATATAACCAGATGGAAGAGGCGCTATGTGAGGCTCGGTAGGAATAATTCGCTGTTGACCAGTCCTTTCTCAAACACACTCATTGATCCTTTCGCTTCTTTCGCTTCTCTTCTACACGTTCTTTTGACAAGACATTTACCGCACACACTTTCACAATACACATCTTTTGCAACTCATTATACCATAATGTATACCGCCGCATTCGTCACCATTGCAAGCCTGGCGCTGGGCGCAACCGCTGCGCCAGTCGCTGCATCACCTCTCGACATCGGCAACGGTCACATGCAGCTACAGATCAACATCGACCTGACCGGTAAAGACGCCGTCGCTGCCAACGCTATCGATGCTGAGCAACTGTTCGCTTTCTCCTCAACGCACTTCGTTCATGCCGTTCCGGAAGAAGTCGTCAACGGCACCGAGCCAACCGGTGGTCTCGCTGGCGCATCCGGTACTTTCAACTTCGGCATCAACAGCGCCTCCAACATGATTTGTTACAACATTACCCTGCACAACTTCCAAGGCGAATTCGACTCCCCCGCGACTACGGCGACCCACATCCACGAGGCCGCGCGCGGTGCTAGCGGACCACCCAGAATCTCATTCCCCAACCCGGAGCTGGTAGAGGGAAGCGAGACGGTCAGGAACAGTGCAGGCTGTATCAAGGGCCCATTTACGACTGGTGTTATGGTTGAAGGAAAGGATTCGGGCGAAGGCTTCCATGTTAGCATGATTGAAGCCAACCCGGCGGCTTTCATGGCGGATACTCATTCCAGCTTGGCGCTTCCTGGTGCGGTGAGGGGACAGATGGCATGAAACAGTCGTAGATCTTATTTCACATAATAATTGTAATGCGAACTCTTTACATATTATAATGGAACCTACTGAATGGCAAGACCCAACGCCTTAAATCATCTATCGTCCGCAGCAGTCATGCCTCTCTCGCAGCAGTCTCTGACTCGTCTTCTTTCACATGAACTACGAGAACAACCATGAGGCGCATGCCCCTGTACTTTTTCGTGAACCAACTTTTAGTGATCGCCTTGTTCCAATCCATTATCGAACTTGCAGTAAGCCCCCGTTTCAGTATTGCAAAACCCGAAAGGGCATAGAAGAAGTGATTCAGCGTGATACCTTCAGGCTCAAGGATCTTGATGACTTTGGGTTCTTCCTGATCCGGTTGACTTTTGTGAAGCCTGTAGCTGACGTGTAATTCGATCTCTTTGAGTGGAGGCCAAGTTATGAACATCTCTCGCCAAGACGCTTCCGGATTGGGCAATCCATTCCGCCTGTTGATGGTGGGAAGGAGGTGCCAGCGGCTGATGTAGGGGAGTTCGGGGTTGTCGAAAGCAGTAATGGAGCTAGGCTCTGGTAATCCGAAGAAGCGACTCAGAAGAGGGTGTGCGATACAGTCGGCGAGTACTTCCGACCTGGTGGAACGGCTGTTACCATGATCCAACCATTTCTTTGCTAGGAAGGCCTCCCTGGGGCTTAATTCGATCTGCGTTTTCATAGATTGTCTGTACCGGAATAGTGTCTTAGAGGTTTTTGATTGTCCCTGATCAGTTCGCACCAACGTTTTGAGACGCGCTCGTAGCGCAACAGATCTTCGACTGGTAGCATAGAGAGGGTCCATTCGAGGATCTCGACATTTTCGTGAAAGGTTTCCATGATGAAGACGTTTATCGATGTGGAGGGTTGTTCGTGCGCCACACGACAGAACTTATGCCTCCAACAATGTTTGCTGCAAGTGCTGCCTGGAAGTGACATGAACCTGCCAGCAGCATCGCATTCCGGTTAGCTAGTCTGCCTTCTCCAGCACGGCAACTCTATCCTCCGCTCTCCGCTCGAGAGCCGCCCGTCTCCTCAGATACCAGATCTGCACAGCATATCCCACGACCAAAGCCAAACCCAATACGAGCATGGGAACAAGCAGCCAACGCACGGTTTTCTGGAGATCACAACAGTCAGAATCCAGTCTACCAAACTCGCTTTCTTGAACTCTATACTTACAGTCTCCACACACGCCAGCCTCCTTGCTGCATCATCCGTTTTTCGTATAACGGGTATCATAACGCAAGTCGCTAGCTCACGCGTGCATGTAAACTCGTTGTTGTATTTCGTCAACACAGTCGGTATTTGACAACGCTTTTGTGACTGGTAATGCAGGATCGAGGACCATATCGCGGATGCAAGTGTGCTGGCGAAGGATACGACTGCGAGTACCACAGCTGTGATGTACACGGTATTGCCTCGAAAGGGATGTTGCGGGTTCTGGATGCGTTGTAAGCCCTGATCAAGATACAGCCATCACGAAGAATAATACCTGTGTATCTTCTTCCATTACAGCTCTGGGCTTCGCTCGCACAATCCAGATACTCAGTACACTTGCCACGACGCCCAATACCGCTCTCGCAACGGCTAGTCTATCATATGTTTCGTTATAGTCGACAGCGATCCACTGCTGAGTCGTCTGCTGCTCGTCAGATGTTCCATCTGTTCCTCTCCAGATGTACCAAGCGTCAGCGGGGAAGTATTGAACCAAAAGCCATTTCGCATGACCAGTGAGACCGAGGGTGCCAATGGATGCGACCAAGAGTAGGATGGAGCTTATGAAGAGTATGCGATTAGATAGGCTGGAACAAGGCATCTTGATCTCTTGGCAGTGAATGTTGAAGTAGGCGGAAGCAGGCGCTCGCGATGAAGAAGAGAAAGCAAAGTCGAAGCAAGAGAAATAGAGTCAACAATCTCGAAGAAATGAAGTCCCTAGAATCACTTCGTATTGATTGCTAGCATTACCGACTACCCACAGTCTCAAAGACCTGCGTTCGGCCAAACCTCGGTAGAGACGTACGTCCGTGGCTGTACCCTATCATACTGTGAGATATACGTCGATGGAAACCATTGCAGGAAATGAGGGACTACGGCCACCTGTCGTGTAGCGCATGTATGAAAAGAACAACAGCAACTGGACAGAATTTGATTCATGTCAGCTGTATGCGCAGCATTTACATTTGTCGGTGTTGATGTGGTGAGCAGGCTGGCCTATGGAGCGGCTAAATTGCCGGATCATGTCAGCACCGCTTTGATTTGCGGGGACCAGAGCGAGGCCTACATAAGCGCAGCAGCACTGCCACTTCAGGGCGCTGACTCGGGGTCAGTAGGGCCAGTATTAGTCGCAGTGCGCAAATGCTGCCTTGCTGACTCGGGGTCAGTAGGGCCAGTATTAGTCGCAGTGCGCAAATGCTGCCTTGCTGACTGTCGAACATAGACTCAAAGTAAGGAGTGCATGCTTCGTGCGACCGGTAGGTGCGCTGCCATTCATTTCCACGGGGCGACTTCGTCTTGAGACATTGGCTGATCGTCTCACTCGAATGCTCTTGAGTCGAGAACTAGCAGCGGTACGTAAGCCGACCAGACGACGCATCACTGCCGAGGCATTTGCATACAATACTACACCGCTGCCCTCTTGGCCACTTTCGTAGCCTACTCTGCGCTCCTTCCTGCTTTCATTTCTCATCGCCGGCCCTCTGCTTCGTGAAGCGGGACGCCACCCAATTCTGCGGTGCCATGCTGCCCATCGAGTTCGCCTCCATTTATGGTGTGTCCGTGTTTTGTCGCCGTATGCGCATACGCCTCCGCATCAGGGTATCCGTCTCTGGTCATTTCTGGCGTGCCATACGGATTCATAGAATCACCGTCGCTCGACGGGACAGCAGTCCCCGCGGAGTGGCGCTTGGAGCGCTTGAGGATGTATAAGATAGCGACACCGGCGAATGCGATAACCGCAAGCCCTCCGACGACGCTTCCGGCAATTATGGATGTATTGACTGTCCCACTGATTCCAGCAGGGGGTTGATTCTGATCGCCGGTCGGGTTCGACGTTGAGGATGGGGTAGGTGCCGAGATGGACGGATTGCTATTCGATGCAGGTGTACTGGACGCGGCCTGTTGGGACGCGACTGACGTTGGGTCCACTACAACACGTCAATAATAAGTCAAACATAGCGTTTGCGCAATGTCACGTACCATTGGCCGGAAGCGCTTGGTACAGTGTCGTCGACATCAACGGATGGCTGCCTGTCCAATCGCAGTAGATACGCGTGTACGCGTCGGAAGCGCCAAAAGTGGTGTACATGATGTCCGAGTAGCAAAGCCCATAATCTCCGTCGCTGTTCAGCTGGTTAACATGGCCGAGTCTACGCGGAAGACATGCAGCTCAACTCACCAGGTACTAGTCACACCTCCAGACCCATACACCGTTGTATGTGAGCAGCTTGTCCATGCCTCACAGCCTGTCTTCGGTAAAGGGGAGGTCGTGGTGGTTCCATCAACCTCGAAAGCGGATGACGCTTTGCACGATTGATACAGGCTGCCTGTTGTAAAAAGGTAGCCGTCGGACTGAGGAAATGTCTTGATCGACCCTATTGCCAGGTCAGATAAGCGCACCTCGAGCTCGAGCTCGCATGCCAGTGTACTTACAGACCGGCTTATCGTCTTGCGTGCCGATGAGCTCGTATCCCATAACCACGATGCCATTTGCAGGGCCTTGCCTTGGGAGCATTGCAGGAGCTGTGGGTGCAGGCATTGGGGCATGTATCAGTGCCGCAGCAGCGACATTGATAGAGACCATTCGCAAGAGGAAAGAAAACATGGCGATGTGTATAAAGTGTCGTATGGGACAGAGCACCAGAGCACCCAGCGCATGCACTGCTCAAGTCGGTGGAAGGAGAGCGACAGAGACACTCTCAAGGTCCGCGACCTCGTCGCAAAGTGGGTTTTGTCTTTTGGACCCCAACCATCGTGTCATTTTAGATACGCCCGACTATCACGACATCCTGGTCGTGTTCGACGGCTGTGAGTGGGTGCATGAGGCACGAAAACACGATTGAGGTTTAGGGGATATGCGGGGCGTAGCCTTCGAGCACGGGCAGCGTTGGGCCGGGGGTTTGAGAGGCGGATAAAGTGCGACTTAGTCCATTCATGGTTTGGTTGGCGCCTGCCAAGCAGGCGTTCCGTCGTGGCGGGGCTGGGAGCCTCCTAATCCTAGGTTGTGCATGCAGCCTTCCGCAAATCTCTGCGATAGGGATCTCAATGTGCGGGCAAAACTCGCCGGTCGATACAGGGCTGCAGTGCGGTCGTCGCTCTGTGAAACTGTGCAGCGATGCCTTGCAATATCTGGTCATCTCAACGTCGAGCTGATGCAGGCACGGTCTGTGTCTCCGAGCTCATCCTTCCACCCCAAATCGCAGCGGATGCTAAAATATGCATCAGTCGGCCTACTAGCTACGCGCCAGCCGAGGCATACAATACATGAACCCTTCGACGCCACATGAAACCTCGTTGGAACGGTTCGTCGCATTGATGGTAAAGGTGCTGCAACCGGATGGCGCACATCGATCCATCTTTTTGAAGTCAAAGTACGTTCGCCAGCAATCGTCTTTTTAGCGCGTGATCTTGAAAGACAAGGAAAACTCTTAGGTGTGTCCTGAGGAACTTGTACAGAAAGACATGCTTCTTCGTATATATGTATAGCATGGCCAGGACCCCAGGCTCGTACTGAGCCGCAAGGTGGGTCCTCAAAAGCAAAACCAGGTGCCAATTCTCTTGCTCCTCCCTTTCCAACCCTTATCAACCGGCTCCATGTCTTCTTTCGTATAGACATCGGTCTCAAGATCCATTTCACTCGCTTTCCTAAACTTGGTCTTCTTCAGAAGTTTCCAGCCGACGATCATCAATAGGAAGATGGGAAGTTCTAGGTAGAAGCTAACGAAATCCACGGCGGCAAACTTGGGGCTGAATGACGACCATCCCTGCACTAGCACAATGAAAATGTTTAGGAAGACGCAGATGTAAGGGCCCCAAGGGTACATCCAGTTTCGGAAGGGTAGCAGGTGTTCTTTTCCTTGTGCCTTGATACCTGCGCGAAAACGCAGCGAAGAGATGCCGATGCATATCCAACTCAATTGGTTCGAGACGCCCACGATGTTCTGTAGCCATGTCCATAGCTGGCCCGATCCGACGAAAGAAAGGGAGAAAAGTACAATGGATATCAAGCTCGTCGTCAACACGGCGATCCACGGAACTTGGTATCGCGTCAACTTTGTGAAGACCTTGGGCGCATGTCCGTTCGCTCCGAGTGTGTAGAGCAGGCGGGAGCCGGCGTAGAGGGCATGGTTGCCTGCCGATATGACACTGGTGAGGACCACTGCGTTGACGAACGATCCAGCCGCTTTCGAACCGGCCATTTGGAATGCGATGGTGAAAGGCGATGTACGCGATGACTTCGTCGAGAGACCGGGATAATCGTATGGTATGTTGAATCCAATCATGATAGCCGTGAGGATGTAAAAGAGCAAGATGCGCCAGAAGACGTTCTTCACGACCTTTGGAAGCACGCGTGCTGGATCGCGCGTCTCTCCGGCTGTGATTGCGATGGACTCAGTTCCACCGTAGGCGAACGATGCAGTCACGAAAACGGATGCGAAACCTCCAATGCCACCTACGAATGGCGCATCTCCAGCGGTCCAGAATTTGCCTCCAATGTATCCATAGTCGGTGTTGGCACCAGCATTGACTGCGATGCTCAGGATGATGAAGATGACGATGGTCACCACCTTCAGAAGACTCAACCAGTACTCCAGCTCGCCGTAGGCTTTGACATTGATGATGTTCGCCAACACGATCAGCACCCATACGGCTATGCCAACAGCATACCATGGGACGCTGTCGCTCCAGTATTGTATCAGCAACTGCAAAGCGACAAGATCGGCCGCCGTGCTGACAGCATCGTTGAACCAGTAATTCCACGTCAAGGCGAAACCAAACGCATCATCCACGTAGCGACCGGCGAATGTGCAGAAGGAGCCTGCGACGGGGACGAAAGCAGCCATTTCGCCAAGAGATAGCATAGTGCAGAAGACGATGAAGCCGACGATCGAGTAGCAGATGAGTAGCGAAGCTGGTCCGCCAGTTGCGAGAGCTTTGCCAGTCCCGAGAAAGAGTCCAGTGCCGATCGTGCCCCCGATGGCTATCATCTGTACCTGCCGGGCACTGAGGGAACGTCGAAGGCGATCTTCGTTGACGAGATGGGAAGGTATCCGGTCCAGGGATTCGGGCGATGCCGCCGCGACATCATGAGGATCTTTCTCAGGGTCGGTAGTCGTCATGGTCGGAGCGAGGTCTATCGCGGTGATGCGATGCGATGTAAGACCTGGAGCTCAGAGCTGGCGCATGGAAGCTTTTCATGGCGAAGCTTACTTCTCGACGGAGCACGAGCACGTTACCCATAATTCGCAGGCGAGTCAGCAATCATTACACTTCTGGCGCATTTCGCACAGCTTGCCACGGAGCACGTCATTTTGCTCGTAGCGGATTGGTGGTGCGGGGGAAACCAGAGGGTCGGAAACATTTTCACTCTAAGTTTGCATCGCACTATACCACATACAGTTAGCGGTATACCCCTCTGGGATGGCTATTACTAAGGATGCCTAGGGCGCGAGGAAGCTTGTTCAAGAGCAACCTTGGACATTCGTCCGCTAACATACATGGTCAGGGCATCTCATTGTTCATATCCTAGCTTCCAGATCTCGAGTGCGACGGCTTTGTCTTCGAAAACCATCGCAGCGCATCGGTGAAAGTAAGACTCAGAGCTCCGGCGGTGATCCTCACTCCCTTGTTATTCTAGGGCAACCTTGATCAAACTCCTTTGATGATGTCCGCAGCCTTCTCCGCAACAGCATACATCGTTGCCTGCAAGTGCGCCGCTGGTATCAACGGAAGAATACTCGCGTCCACCACCCTCAATCCATCTACACCATAGACTCTCAACTGCGGATCGACACATCCACCCAACTCTTCTGGCATCAGCGCACATGCGCCGCTCGAATGCGCATACGTCGGATCCAAAGCAGCAGCCTTGATGCTCGCGTCAAAGATCTCGTCGTCGGTCTGATATTGTGCGCCCGGCACGGTTTCGACGGGCGCATAGCGCTGCAGCAGGGGTGCGGTGGTCCAATGCTTTCTGTTCCAGCGCACGAGCTCGCCAAGTACTAATTTATCGACTGGGTTCTGGAATGCGTTCCGGACAACGATCGGATTTGCAGATGGGTGCGTGGTGTTAAGGGTCAGCATACCGCGCGAGAGAGGTTTCTGCACTGCAGTTGTTGCGCGACCCCAGGGTTGAATCGGGTATTCACCTGTAGCCGCGTCGTCGGAGAGGTAGTGCTCGATAAGAATCTTGCGCTGTGCCATAAAGCCCTTCAGCAAGGTATCGATCTTCGAATAGCGTCGTGGTAGGTAGGTAGTGGCATTTTGCTCAGAGATGAGGGCGGTTATGTCGGCGTACTTGTCCGAGAAATCCTTGAAGGCAAGAAAGAGCGCGGCATTGCCTCGTCCAAAGGTCCATGGACCTGTACGGTTAGCTCCGTACAGCTCGGCAGCTGTGGCGTTGAAGGCTGGATCAGGTGTTGTGACAAGCATGTCGGGATTGGGAATGGACTGGTTCGAGAGGTTGAAGCGCATGTACAAGGCTTGGTGATCCTGGAAATTCGAGCCAACAGCCGGAAGGTCTTTCTTCACAGCAATCTCAGCAGCAGATAGTTCATCCTTCGGACCAATGCCCGACAGCATAAGCAGATGCGGTGTGAACACGCCTCCGGCTGCAAGTATAACCTCTTTCTTCGCAAAGACCGATGCGGTCGAGAAGTCGGCGTTCGACGTATACTTAACACCACTCGCCGCGAGCGTAGTACCGTTCTTGAACAATATCTCGTCCACGTGGGTATTGGTCATAAGACGCAAGTTCCTTCGTGTTTGAACTGGGTCGTAGTATGCTCTGCGAGCATGGCTGCGCTGCTTGGTGGAATTGTCAATGGAATTCGGCGTCCAGAACGTTCCGATGGGTCTAGTGAGACCTTCGGGTGAGTGAGGGATGTCGGTTCTGGATACGAACGATCCCATGATGTCGACGTAGTCTTCGTATTGGTAGTTGGGTATAGATACTTTGACTGGACCGTCACCGTATCTATCCATGGTTAGTTACCGTACAGTTGAAATCGACATGAGCACGTACGCGTTGGCATCGAAGGTCATGTTGAAGTGCTGGCGGACTGCCTCCGAAGGGCCATCAAAATGAGTAGACTTTTTGAAGTACTTCGCGAGGCCTTCATACCCCCATCCCGGATTCCCTAGCTGCTCCCATGCATCATAGTCTGCGTCGGAGCCTCTATCCCACTGCATCCCGTTGACCACCGAGCCACCGCCAACAACATTGCCTACATGCACCATCCAAGTCTTGTTCTGCATGAAAGGCTCTGGCGCAGACGTGATGGTGTAATAGTTCTCGGCATTGATGTTGGCAAAGTAAGGCACGCTTGTCGTGGGTCTGTTGTCGATGGCGCCATTCTCAATGACCAGAACAAAGACTTGACGGGGTTAGTGAGGTAAACCGTTTCATGGAGATGAATTGTGCTTACCATCTACATCTTCAGTCAAGCGATTGGCGACTACTAGTCCGCTGAGTCCTCCACCCACCACGATGTAATCATAGATTTTTGACTCTGGGAACGTCTGTCGAACGCTCACTGCCGCTGCTGTAGCTGTGGTAAGGAGGCCGATGAGCCCAACAAGGGACGTGTACCTGACCGACAACATTCTCGTGAGGGTTATTCCCTACTTTGTCATGATGGAAAGAGAATGTTTCATTCACGGCATTGGAGAGACCGGGACCTTTTGCTCGGCATGTCCTTAGGTACCTGTGCCCCCCAATGTATACAACCAAAGTACGCGAAAAGACCCCTCGGGCTCGAGCGCGAAAGACAGAGGTACCTGTGCCACAGCTGCGCATTTACCCATGGCAAAGGTTAGGGCTCTCAACACCTCCAACCGGAGTCCACACGGGGAAGGTGGAATGCTGTAAGTGGGTCATCCCATATAAGAGGTTCTGTAACTTCGACCGGGTCGACGCGTTGTTCATTTCGGCATTATCCTCGATTCGACAGTGTAGTGTTGATCGCGCATCCTTCCGATGCGCGTTCGTGGTGAGCCCCTCTTTGGCGCTTGCCCCGGTGTTGAGCCAATTACGAATGGGACTTGAGTGGGGCGCCAAGCAGCGGCAGCAGCTTCCGTCGCGTTGCCGAAAACGGATCTTTCGGCATGCGACATCCCAAAGGCTGGCAAAGTATCGTGTCATTGATATCATTCTATCTACGTACTAGCGATCTATCGTTTACTCCGAGATCTCAGATTCATTCGCGTTCCAACACGAAACCCCACGTCTCCTTGCTGTTCCCAAATCCCATACGCTTATACATCGTCTCCAGCTCTCCTACTGCACTTGTTTCTGCTCCTGCAAGTCCTGTACCCTTCTGTCGGCCTCAGCATCAGCTCCCTTCTTGCTCACAACAGCCTGCGCAATCCACGTGCTGATAAGCACCACCGCGCAGACCAAACTGGGAATCAACATCTTCCTGCTCGCCTGTGCTTCACTGCAAATCTGTTGGCTGTGATTATCATAGCCGCTGGAAAGCATCTTGAATATACTACAAGCAGCTAGTTCGCGCGTGCAGTCGAAATATGGGTTGTAGTATGAATATGCAGCACTAGGTATGCATGCCTCGCGTTCCAGACGTTTCTTGGTCTCGAAGGTTATGATTGTGGAGGTGAGTGACATGGCGAAGGCGGCGAGGCCGAAGAAGATCGAGCAGGCTAGTACCCATGGGAAGCGGGAGCCTGCGGTCTTGGGGTTCTGGAGCAGTTGTCAGCAGGGCCTCTAGAGGTTGGAGAGAATCCGGCATACCTTCTCCTTCATCATCATGAACGCCACTGTCAGCCATCCCACGACTCCGGCAACCAACCCCACACAACCGCTCACCAAGACCCAAACGTCGTTGCTCGTCACATATTGCATGTAGACTTTGTTGAAGTCTCTGTTTCCGGCGTCATACTCCTCCCAATACTCCCTTCGTGCAGGTGAGCCATCGGGTCCGTAATATGTGTAGCTGCCTTCTGGATAGCTTGCATCCATCGACTCGCTGTAGTGTGTGACGAGGGCGACCGTTGCAATCGAAAGAGCAACCAGGGTTGTCGACGCCAGGAGGGAGGTGGCTTGCAAGGCCTTGGAGAGGATCGATGAACTCATGGTTGTATCGGATATAGTAGCGTTAGGATGGAAATATGATGGATGACCTGGAAAGGGTAGAGGTCGGGGTGAAAGAATGATTGCGATATGAAGCACAAGGCTGGCAGCCCACGACCACTATATACAACCAGTATGAAGCCGAGCGGGGTACTTTTCACCGCGTTCTTCCAGTCGCATGCTGGAACGGGACCCGAGTAAGACACGCTTAATCGCACGACTGCGCCTCCGTCAGGCATCCCGCGTCCGATTTCTACGACCGCAACCCGACCGCCAAGCCCGTGCAGCGCGTGCGATGAAAGAAGAATGCGCAGACATCATTCGCGCGGATACACTTGGTGCTGCAGTGTATTGGAGCGGAGTCTAGGCAGATCCTGACGTCGTCATAGCGACTACGCCGGGTTGTGGTGTTGTTTCGCCAATGGATCCTGGACCCGAGTTCGCTACCAACGCCACGTACGGTTACTTCGACAACAGAAGATTGATCTGTTCTTTTCGGTGCTCTCGTACTCGGCATTACAATCGCTGTTACTTCGCACAGTCTACGTGTCGGGTTGAAGAATTCTGCCTTGAAGATGGCCTTGCAACAATGCAAATTGCAACGAACACGGTCCAATTTGATGATCGACATTAGACTTTCGTTGTTCAGCCTTGCATTCCTTCCATATCATTCTCTCCATTCCTCATTAACCTCAGTACTCATCATCATACCTCTGCTCGTCCCTCCCCTCATCATACGCATTCTCCATGTTATCACCAAACTGCTCCACACCCTCCGTCATATTATCCCACTTGTTCTCAATATCCTGCGGTATATCCTCCACAGCCTGAACCTTCTCGCCAGTCCACTCCGCTGCGTTCTCCGGGAAGTCTTCCACGTCCTGGACGCCGTTATCCCACTTCTGCTCGACGTCGTCGCCAAAGTTCTCGGCGCGTCCGACTTGCTCGCCGGTCCAGCCCGCGGCGTTCTCGGGGAAGTTGCTGACGTCGTTGCCGAATTCGTCGACGCCGTTGGATACGTTGGCTTTGGCGCTGTCCCAGCCGTCTTCTGCGATGGGGTGTTAGAGATAATGTGGGTAAGTTGGGTGAGTGGACGGTTACGAACCGATCTTGTCGCTCTCATGCATCAGCAGTGCACCACCTGCAACACCTGCGACACCGGCTGCGGCGTACTTCCAGCCATTACCGCCGCTCTTCTCTTCTTGCTGCTGACCACTGCGAGTCGGGTCGTATGCGCTCTGTTGGTATGCGCCCTGATTGCTGTACCCATCCTGGCCGTAACCATATCCACCTTGTGGTGGTGGAGCGCCATAGTTGCCCTGTTGTTGCGCGTAGCCGGGTCCGGGGTACTGGAAAGTTCGCTCGCCGTTCTGCTGGTTCACGAAGATCCAACGGTTTTCGCGTTGATCCCACTCAGCGTACCATGGTGGTGAGACTGGTGGTGGTTGCTGAGAGTGCTGTGGGGGAGGGTACTGTGAATAGCCCTGCTGTTGCTGTTGGGGTGGGTACTGGCCGTAGCCTGACTGCTGCTGCTGTTGTTGTTGGTCTTGCTTGCCAGAGCTGGTGAAGTCGGAGATCAATTCGCTGAGGAAACCCATGGTGAGTATGTTGTGGATGTTAGATAGTGTGAGAGGTTGGTAGAAGTTGTATGAAGTCTGTCAATGTGGATGGAAGCGGGGTGAGGTATTTATTCAATGATCTACTTATGCCCCTCTTACGCATCAATCGGTCCACTACATCTGCAGCTAGATCTGTTCGAGATGGCCCACGATGCGTAGCAAATGCGTACGGCCGGACCTTTGAAACGTGGCGCAATCTCGGTGAGGCGGTGAGGCGGTGCCGCTCTCCCCGTATTCGCCAAAAAGCAGCCACGATGGCCAGCAACGAGAAGTCGCTACAAACATGTCCGCTTCAACTCCATCAAATTCAATCCTGAGGATATCAAACGCCAACAGAAACAGCGATTTGGATGAGGCGGCCAGCACTCGTTCACAGGATGTCAAGCTTCTTTAAGCTTTACTTGGCACGCGGCTGGTCCCTTCCGGATGAGCTAGGCTCTGACAGCCCCCCTTAAGCGATGATTTTGAGGCGCAGTTCAGGGGCATTTAATGACGCGACGCGTTGCACTGCGCCACCCGGCCGAGATGATGAAGACTGAAGAGTAAACTACGAGTCCAATACTACAATACTTAGTCACGGAGGGATACGTATGTATAGAACGCTCCAATTGCCCCATTGGATGAAGAAAAAATGAACACTTTCAACGTTGCCTCCCACAGCGTACAATCCATGGAAGAGAGGGGCTTGTGAGGCTACATTGCCCGATGACTTTGCCTTTCGATACTGATGTAGACTTCGCGTGCTCATAAAGTTTTTCCCTTGCATTACATGCCGCTGCCAGTCTAGCCGGAAAACTCGTCGGATACCTCGTCAGATTCCTCGTCAGATTCCTCATCGGATTCCTCTTAAGACTGCCCGCCAGATTTCTCGTCAGATTCTTCGTCAGATTCAAGCCCCAGTGCAGCGTCAGTCCAGGGAGCCCATGCGCCCTCTTTTTCGAACCGCCAATCCTTGCACCATCGCGGAAACCCATCACGCCAGAAGATGTAGTACTTTTCGAAGTTGTAGACGATTTCCAGGCTCTTTCCAATTTCCACATCTCTCATCTTGCTCGTCCAAAATTCGAAGTAGTAGATAATGCTCGCGGGTAGTTGCTGGCCACTAAGTTCAAGATACACAAGCTTCGGTGGCCATGGTCCGTCCTCAAGCGTTTTTCTCCTTAGGATATTTGGTCGATCACGAGTGGTGGTCAGAGTGATGGTTCGTATATCATCGCATTTCAGCAACGCCGAAAGTGTGAGGTCGCAAACTTTTGGGGCACCATCGATGCGCACATGCTTCAAATTCGGCAGCGCTTCAATCATGGCTGCAACCACATCGTCTGTAATCTCTAGGGCCTTTTCGCGCAAGGGGTCGCCGAGATATATCATCCGGATCGGTAATTGAAACTCATATGGAGCTTCGGTGATGTCCCGTAGCATCCGGCTATGATGTCTGGTCAGCGGAACGTGCATGTAACGCTGTAAGGAAGATTACTAACTTCGTGACACGAACACACCGCGGAAAATACACCATCTCAATCCGATCGTGATCGAGAATTGCTTCCTCCAAGTACTCCGCTGAGTGTACTATCAACGAAAAACGCTCAAGGGGATGCCGGCCTGTTGGCATATCGGGGTCGATTCGTCGACGTTGCTCCTCGACGTACAAGTCACCTTCGCGGTCACACCCGTCCCAGGAGACTAGCGGCCACTCGCGCGTTCGTGGATAGTGATGGTGTTTGAACCATCTAACCCTACCTAGGTACGGGCGACCTTTTTCTGGATACCCGCGGACCCAATCCCGGGAATTTTCTTTCTGTGACATGATTACGACGGGTGTGGTGCGAACAAAGAAACGACAACACGAGATGAGAAAGCAAGCCGCAGCCAATGGCGGTGTAGCCGAGCGACACGCGACATGTTGACCACGTGACCACGCGTCTTCGACCACGCCATTTTCCCAAAGCGACAACAAACAACCTCAAAACAACTCGACGCGCTGATCGGACGCACCTAGAATTTACACGATAGTCTGGAAAGCGACATTGCCACCTTAAGAAATGCTTTATCATGTTACCGTCCAAAGTCAGCGCGAGGGCAGAATGGATGACCACCACGCGGCATTCCACAGCCACCAAGGGCGGGCCTTGCTGGGCAGTTTTCACTACCCTTTTCCACGACAACAGATCAAACACGCGCCAGCCGCCATGAGCAAGTTTTGGAGAAAAGCGCGCGACACTCTGACGTGTTTCGTCGCCTTCACCTCGATTTTGTTGGCCAACTTCAGCGCAGATTCTTTTTACACCTATAGTCAGTAGCTTGTGATATCGCGATCTCTCTCAAATACCTTCTCCTCAACAAACTATTCTGCGCATCCCTTACACTACTTCCTCGATCAATTCCTACTCTTACACACTACCGGCTCATCATGAAGCTCCTCACCATCTTCCTCCTTGCCCTCATAGGCTTCCTCGAGATCGCCTCAGGCGCCGCTATCACGGGCGTTTCCGACGATCTGACCGGATTTGCCGTCAGCGGAGACTGTCGCAACGGCGACGAGAAGTGCTCCATCCTCCCCATCATCCTCCTCGGCCGCCACTCCATCAAGCGCTGCATCAACCACAACTGGGTTGATGTCGAGATCTGCAACGTCGGGGTCATCTGTACTTCGGACCCTTCACCTCACTGTACCCTCGCGACCATCAATGGTGAGATCGCTGACAAGGACGAGACACCTGTTGTCGCCGCCAACGAGATCTCATCCAGGCAACAGGTCTGTCTTGAAGGGACTCTGCAGTGCGCGTACCTCGATCCGATCAAGCGGCACATCATCCAACGCTGCTATAGCCGCAAGTGGGTGAACAGCAAGGTCTGCGAAGCGACTGAGAAATGTACTGGCGGCGCCGCGCCCCAGTGTGTCGCTCAGACCATTGTCTCCCGTGATGAGACCGACGAAGAGAACACCGACGAAGACAACATCGACGCCGTAAGTCCCTCGTAGACCCCTCCCCTTTCCACTATCATCTACTAACAAACCCCAGGACCTCGTCAACAAAACCGACCTCCCCTGCACAAAATGTAGGAGGATGCGCGATGATTGCTTCAAAGTGGGTCAAACCCACTACTCCCCACTCCCACTCCCCGGCGCCCTCTCCTCCTCACACTGACTAACACTGCCGTAGAACCATCACTGCAGAACAAACTACTGCCGCCATGAATGCCTCAACAGGATGAAGAGGTATCTTGTTGAAGACGGTCGGCATGGACGGTATCGCGGTACTTGTCTGGACTACTGCCCGCAGTTGTGTCGGTGATCCGGTCGTTTTTACGGTTGCGTAGCGATGAGGATGCCGTTGACATGAAGGGTTCGATGATTGGTCTTAGGATTGAGGGTTGATAACGATGGTATGGCTGAAGCAGACGTATATCGTAGCATAGCTAGTTCATACCGCGTAATGCGTAAAGAATTGGCTTCTCGTCCTTCTCTTCATCGAAAACCTTGACGTCTCTATACCGAAGCTGAATGATACCTCTGCTAAACATCCATTGCACACGATCAAGATTTCAACGACCCTTACGACATATCATGCACGAAACAGCCCTCTCATCAACAACCCACCCGCACAAACTTTTCTGGGGTATCTAATCTAATCAAAAACCACCTTCTTCCCAGCCGCAGGCCCCTTACCCCCAAGATCAATCTTCAATTTCTTACTCTCCTTCGCCAACTTCGCCGCCTGCCAACTAGGATGCAACTCACCCTTATCATCCCTCTTAACACCCAGCCCCATCTTCCTATCCTTCTTATCATCCTTCCTGCCCAACGGCTCCGCATTACTTCCACTCTGCTGCACACC
Source organism: Alternaria ventricosa (assembly GCF_023758065.1). Classification (NCBI taxonomy): domain Eukaryota; kingdom Fungi; phylum Ascomycota; class Dothideomycetes; order Pleosporales; family Pleosporaceae; genus Alternaria; species Alternaria ventricosa. Next base: position 652,863 of record NW_026055692.1, on the reverse strand, counting down.
CCGACCACCCAGCGGCTTGCCCCGTCGTTGTCGCTTGTCGTCACCGGCAACAGCACCGCGTTTGGGATCGAATTTCACATTCTGCTGTTGTTTCTCGAGATGTTTGGCTTTGGCGCCGAATTTCGCCTCCGCAATCTTTTGGCGGGCGCGTTGGCCGCGACGGTTTTTACGCGGTGCGTTATCGGCGTCTAGGTCGGAGGCTTCGGATTCGGAGCCGGAGAAGTAGGCGGCGTGGCTAAGGGCGGGAAGGAAGGCGGAGGAGGTGGGCTTTTCGAGGGCGGCTTTGGTTTTAGTCTTCTTTGTGGGTATGGCGGCTTCGGAAGAGGAGGAGTCGGAGTCTGATGCTGAATCGGCGGACTCGTCGGAGGCAGGAGCTACTGTTCGCGAGATAGCTACAGTATCGCTGTCTTCTTCGTCGTCACTGGTGTCGTCGGGTTGCGCGACTTCTTCCGCTTCGTCCTCGCTGTCGCTTGCAGCTTCCAGATCGGCGTCAGGGTCGTGTTCGCTCTCGCTGTCTGCGATACTCGGCGGTCGCTCATCGCCGGATACCGAGCCCTCGTTGTCTTCTTCTCCCGAGGACGGCTCAGCTATCCGCGCGCTGAAGGCCATGTACGGGTCGTCCGCCTCGTCGCTCGCGTCCTTCATCTCCACGTCGTCCTTGTCAGCAGCCTTCGCCCTCTGCGCCTTCCTCGCCATCTTTTCTTCCTTGTGCTTCTTCATCTCCTCCGTCGTGTATTCCTTAACGATCTCCTCCACCTTTTCGTTGTCCTTGGCTTTGTCCACCCCAAGTATGCCCTTCAGGTCCTCGATAACCTGATCCACGGCCTTCTTCACCTGTACGACTTTGAACATCCTCGCGGTGACATTCAGTGTGCTGGTATCCTTGCTGCCTTCTCTGATGCCGGAGATGTATTCTTGTAGTGGCTCCGCATCCTTCAAGCTTTTGACCCGTGACAAAGTTTTGCGCAAATGCTGGTCGCCCAGCTGCTCCAAGTTGAGCGCCTTGAGGACATTGTACTCGGCGTTCAATCGAAACACTGCTTCTTTTTGGCCTTTCTTGGTCGCATACTTCTTTCTGCGACTGTACTTCTGGCGCTCGAGCTGTGAAGCATGGCGCAGAGCTTGGAGGAGCGGTTTTTGCGCATCTTCGAGGCGCTTTTGGCAGTACTTGGCTTGTTTCGCGGGGTTCATTATCACGGGAGGAGGGAGGTTCCCGGCGGCGGCAGTCGTTTCGCGCTTTCGTTTCGGCATCGTGGGCGTTGTTTGGCGGTGTTGCTGGTGTTGTTGGTGTCGGACTGCTGGTGGAAATTTTGGAGATGGGCGCGGCCTAATCGATAAGCCCGCGGCCAGACCTTCCCTATGTGGCCGCACCAACCTTCCTTCACTCTCACTCTTTCGCGTCTTGTCACTGTCATCACACCACGCGCGCTGTCGGGTTCTTCTTTATGATGCATTGCAGTCGTTTCGAAGAAGGTATATCGAGTTGCATACTACAAACATAGCTAATCATACCAGCTTGAGCGCTCAGTGCGCCTTCCACTCTCATCACCCATCCTCTTCATTCCATCTTCATTTCACCTTGCGTCATCATCACTGTCTTCTCCTTCGCGTCTGCTGCTGATTATAGAACCGTGTCTCTGGCATCCACGGGTGCTGAGGCGGTCCATTGTCAGGCGCGCCTCCGCCCCGCCCGCCATCAGGAACAGCGGGTTCAGCGTCAGCATACTCGCTTCGGCCCTGCCCTCGTGGCCGCTCACCATACTCGGTTTGCCCTCCTGGCTGCAGATGAGGATCCGCCTCTGCGGGTTGTGGGCCGCGGGCGTTGTTCACAGGGGGCACTTGTAGGAACTCGGGTTGCTGTTGCTGCTGCTGGGGCGGCGGCGGCGGCGGCGGCGGTTGAGGATTGCCCTGACCTTGGCCCTGAACCCCCGGACCTCGAGCTGGTGGTGCTTGGTTCGGTGCATTATGAGCACGCCGCGGGGCAGGAACGTTACCATTGTTGCCTCTATTGTTATTATTGCCAACGGGTACGAAGCCTGGTGGACCGCCGGCCGGGTTGTCTGTCTCATGGTCAGCTCTTTCCTGTAGGTTCTGCTTACTACATGACAGGTTGTACGATTTGGCATTCCTATCATCTCTTCGCGTGGCCTGGGGTGTTTGGCTCTCTGGTCTATTTGATGAGCTCGCCGGCTGTTGCTCCATTCTTCCCAGATTGATGGGACATGCTTGCGTACCCAAAACTTCTTCGTCCGTGCCATGGTTCTTGGTGAGGATGCGTTGGGTATAGGAAGAAAGGAAGAGCCACAACGATCTTATACTGAGGCATGATGACTGTTGGGACAATGGAAGAGGAGGTATGGATCCAATACTGGATGCTAAAACGTTTCATTGAATGCCACTTACCACGTCTTTCTGGCCCGTGGCGGTATCGTCGCCGAGCAGCACCATATCGATAACCACCATGGCTCTCATCACTATCGTAACCGTCATCGTACACGTTCCTTCCGCGTCTTGGTTCTTCGTATCCTGGATATCCTCCATATGTAGGATACCCTCCATGTGCAGGGTATCCACCGTATGCAGAATATGAACCTGCTTATTTAACAGTGAACTAGTAGGCTATTCTGAATACCTTACCGAAGTGAATAGGAGGCGGCGTCCTACTTCCCCCGAAGAGTCGCTTGAAGAAGCCCATGCTGTTGACACTATGGACACAGGAGTTGGATGTTAAACAGAAGACGCGATTGGTGAGGTTTCGAAGCTGCCGTCAATAGGAAGGGTTTTTGTTCAGGATCGTCGATGAGTAGAAGAAAAGTGCTTTGGCACGGAGACGCGCAGTGGCACTATATGGCCCACGACCGAAATGGTGAAGATGCAGCAAGCTTCAAATATCCTACTAACAATCACAGTTCTCCGTGACATCCTATCCATCGACGATACCCGTGATATAATGGAAACCAGCACAATCCACTCTACGCCAAACGCCTCCGAAATTGAACTGTATTCCGCGAACAACAAAACACGACGCCGCAGAATCCACGATCGCCCATGATAGTAACAAGATGCCGAGAGTGCCGGCACTCAAGACTCTTCCACCCACCCTCACACGTCTAGTCAACGCTTAAAGAAAACCGTCCTTCCCGATAAATCGTAATCCCTGGTTTCGCACGCCGACCTGTTCTTGAAATCCATTTGGCCGGGGGCGGATCTGTACTCTTGAGGTCTTAGAATGTGTTGGCGAACTGAGTCGCGCCCGATCTTAGCTTCGAGCTTTTCCGTGGCTTCCTTGTTGGCCTGCCTAGCGAGTGTCTCGGCGTGGCTCTGAGTGTGGTGCTCGTTCTCCTGGACATTTGCGTTTTCCCGTTTAGGCCCGTTCTTCTTGCTCACCACGCTAAAGATGTCCGTCTTCTTGTTGACAACTTTGGGGCGCACTTTATATTTTTTCTTGGTGACTGTATTGACGTTCAAGACTTCATGCTTCTCATTTGGCTTCTTATTTGATTTCAGGTATAAGGTTGGCATCGTGGTGATGTCTACGAGGGATTTCTTTGATGAAGGTATACGAGTCTTGACTGATAGTGTAGGTCGAGAAAGTGCTTCCAACGAAAGTAGATATCGAATTAAGGGCTGTATGATGTGTTATGGAGAAAGAACGAGTACTCTGATGTGGTATTTATAGGTATATGGAGCTGAGTATGCGCTCTTCGCAGACGGTATGTGACATCGTGCATTCAAGGGTCGACATTGGATGTGCATATTATTGACAAGATTGGCAGGCCGTGCGACATACGTCGTTCAGAAAGTTCACAGTCAAGGCATTTATGGTTTTTGCATTTATGTTTTTCTGGGGTTAACTTCGGTGACTGGCTTCAAGTTCTCTATTGCTCTGTCCCTTCCATTGCAACGTTGAGTGACATACACGGCGATATCGATCACAATGGCAGCGATGAGCAACTTTGTACGTATCACACCGCACTACAATACGTGTTGACTTCGCGAAGTGCAAGATCCTCGAGAAGCAGTCTAGAGCATGATAGCAAGGGTAAGTTCATTCTGTATCAAACGAGATGCTCTGCATGACTAACGCAAAGTGACTCACAAGCCAGTCTTTGCGTAACGCACCTATCGATGAGTCTACCTGATCACCAAATCTACGCCTTCCTCTACTTCGAGATTCCCAGATGATCCAGCACCTAGTTTGCAACTCTCGTTCCTGCTTTACGAAACAGCGTACGCCATGGCATACCTGATATACTTCAACCTTTAACCCCATTAACCACGGATACCCATCAAGCCTAATTGTCAAACCAACGGTCAGGGAACTCGCCATCATCATACTGCGATTCATATACCTCTGGTGGCTCTTCATACTTTCCCTCCAAGCGAGTTGTCCTCCGAGGCCGGCCCACTTTCTCATGTCGCCTATCCCTGGCCTTGGGTAAACGTCCGCTTCTCCGACCTTGCTCAAGTTCTTCGCCCAATTTTTCATACCCCGTTCCGTATTGAGGCGTAGGTTTCACGTACGGCGACGGATAACTTGCATCCGCAGTTGGAAAGTATGATTGAGCAGTGGGCGGTGGATGTGTATACCGCGGGTTTGGGTATTGCTGATTTGGATACTGATAGTGTGTATATTGCGGATATTCGTTTGGATAGCCGTATGCACCGGGAGCGGTATGTGGTTGCTGTTGGGGATATTGCTGCTGTCCGGGGTAAGGCTGCGCATACTGCGGTGGATATGGCTGCGTGTACGGCTGTGGGTGATAAGGCTGCTGCTGCTGTCTATTATGATGCGACCGCTGACCTTTCTTCCCAGATGCCTGTTCTGCTTCGCTATCCGATGGGTCTGGGCGCATTACAGGCAATCCAGCGGTGGTGGAAACCGAAACGACGCTCATTGCCGAGCTCTTCTTGCGTCTGGATGACTTACGACGCCCATAGTCTTTCGAGGCTTCGGCAGTATGCAGGGCATTGTCGCGGTACGCTACCAGCGCATTGTCTTTGCCTGGCCGGAGTGCTCGGATGGTTTCGGTGCTTGAGCACGAGCTGCTCCGACGTGTGGAAGCAGATTCGCTACGTCCGGATCGAGCTCGACTTTTGGTTCTGTTGTCTTCGTGTTCCTCGTAAGTCACCTTCACCTTGACTAACTCATTGCAGGGCCCTTTAGTGCGAGATGTAGTACTACGACCACGGTCATCACGAGATGCTTTTCGGCTACTTTTAGAACTGCTTGCTTTACTCGAGGCTCGTCTCGAAGTCGGCTCGCGTTCGCCACTGGACTCATAGTCATCCACTTCGATATAACGCCTGGCTTTTGACGCGATGCTGCCGCCTCGCTCACTCCGATCAGGTTTGATACTCGAGGCTCGCTTCGAGGTCGACTGGCTTTGTGTTCTCGGCTCGTAGTCTTCCTCGCGCGCACGACTTCTAGCTGTCGGTGCGACGCTGACATCTCGCTCGTTGCGACTCGATTTGACACTACTCCTGGTGCTTGCAGCGATACTGGGAGCTCTTCCGCAGACTGAAGAGGTATATACTTCGCTGGGCGGAACAGCACTTGGTCTACAGCTCCTTGCACTGCTTCTCACTTCGCTTGGGGCGCAGCTGATTACAGATTCAGCGTACCCTTCGTCCGCCTGGAGTCGAGCGGCACTGACAGTGCTGCTGACATAATCGCTTCGAATGCTTGGTGCTACGCTAGGCGTTCGCGACGATGGAGGTCGCGACGATGGGGCTCGTGAAGATGGGGCTTGTAAGGACGGCGCTCGCGAAAGATCCCGGGTGTGGCTCTCTTGCAGGTATTCCGGCGACTCTTTTTTGACGCTGACGCCGCTCGGTGCGATACTAGGACTGCTAGATTCAGGCGTGGGTAATACACGACGGTCCTCCGATACCGTATTTCGGGTGGCGCTAGCGACACTCGGAGCACGAGACGGCTGCAAACTGTGTATAACGCTTGAAGCAGTTGACGCATGTGAAAGCGGGTGCTGGTCTGATATCGTACTTGATGTGACGGTTACAACGCTTGGGGCGCGATACGTTAGAAGTCTTGACTCAGACGCAGGCGTCGTGCTTTCGGGTACCCTACTTGGAGGGGCGCAAGAGCTATCTCGTGAGGGAGGCAAAGACGGATATGTCTCGGATACCTTGCTGGGAGTGGCGCCTACAGCGCTCAGTGCGCGAGAGCTATCTCTTGACGGAAGCACAGCCAGGTGCCTCCCCGAGGCCGTACTCGGAGCTACACTTGCAACGCTTGGGGTGCGAGAGCCATTCGAATTTTGGGACGGTGATGGTACATCTTGCGGAGGATGTGAGTGACGGACTGGAGGTACGGTATTTTGCACGGCACTGCTGGTGCTCATATAACTCTTAGCGTCGTTGATCATGCTCGCGGGGTAGGTGCTATGAGTACTATGAGCGACGCTCCGGGTGTGCGATGGAGTCGTGAGATTCAGTCTTGTGGGTCCTTGAGTTTGAGCGCCACTGACGGGTCTCACAGCATGTTGACTGTAAGTTATATCCCCGGGTACGGGTCGTGAGTAGGTCGTCCTTTGGAGATGGCTTGGTGCCGCACTTGCTGAAGTCGCGCTTCGTGCATGTACGGCAGGTGAAAGCAGTGGGGCAACTGATGCCGGTATACTAGACGTAGATTGACTTGGTTCGCGACTCTTTGCTTTATGACCTTTCGTTCTGTCGTTGTGGAAGTCTTCAGGTTTCTTGACGCGAAGATCTTTGCGTTCAGCGCCGTGTTCTTCGTCACGGATCCATCTTTTTGCTGTTTTATTTACGTGGGTCGCGGAGAAGCTCATTGTTAACTTGGGGGCAGTTTGTGCATCAAAGAATATCTTCGAATTTGGATTATCAGAAAGACAGCATGCTGGACAGCGATAGAGAAAGCAAGGTGTCCCACGGCATATTTGAATGAGCTTCATGTGAATCGTCATCCTCGACTGAATGCAAGTCATGGAGTCCTGAACCGCCTTCACTTATTGTGTCAATGTCGACTTTGACAGTGTCGATATATTAGTGAGTAAAGCAAGACTCACGGATGACAGAAGCGACGCGTGAATCGCACTACGTGCTTGGTATGAGTAACAACTACGAGAGTCCTTTAAGCATACGTGGAACTTGATAAGCTACGTCTTCTACCGTCATTCTTCACCAGTCTTACTATCATCTTTCGCTACAAAGTGACACGGTGTACCGGTATTATCAAGTCTCATTTGAAATTCCGCGGACGAACTCAAGGGGGCATACGACACGCGCCATTCCAGACATCTACGTTCACGATCTACCCTGAGATGTCTAGACCAATAGTATGAGAGCCTGTCTTCTCTACTACAACAATCAACCATTCCACGAAGCTCAAGCTTTACCCTAATCTCTCTTCCAGCTCGGAGACACATGTTCAGTGTGGAAAGTTTCCTGGCCTTGAGTATATAAACTCTCCTCGGTTGGGACATATATCGGAAACCCTTTTCTGTCTATCGCTGGGCCGGCCCTGTTCTCCGCCTTTGCTTTCCTCCAGTTTGCTTCGCCCACACTGATTGCCGGATCTGTGGGCCAAATCTCATCGCTGTCGTAGCCTCCGTCGAACTCCCCATGGTACTTCTCATATTGCTCGTGTTTCCTATAGCCATGAGAGAACGAGGCATGGCTCGCGCCTGGATCCTCTGATCGATGGCGAGAGCTATAGTTCCGGCTATTGTCGTTTCTTGGGGCCTTATCGCTACGGTCGCCACGCCGGTGACGGCTCTTGCTGCCTCCTGCTACGCCGCCATCCCGCTGGGTGGACGTATAGTGGCCCCGTCGCGAGCTACTATGCTCAGAATCTGTTGCGGGCTTGTTCCATGCGCCACCCGAGAGCGGTGGCATAGGTGCTTCAGGAAATTTCGGCCGTTCAACCGATACGCGGCGTGATGATTTGCGCTTGTCCGACCCGCGGTCTCTTGTTGTCTTTTCAGAAGAACTTCTGGGTGGTTTTGACTTCTTTCCTTCCGCTGTGGCTTTAGGGTAGGGTTTCTTCCGGGAGGAAAATAGGCCTGAAAACATGATGTTTGATGAGTGCAGTGCTTCCAGTTGCGAGTATGACAGTAAACGGATGGTCGATGATTGAGAAGTCTTTCCAAGATGTTTGACGAGTTTGCAAGCAGGGGAGAACGTTGTATTTTATCGCCAGCACATGTGAAGTAACTTCTGGCGCTCCAAGTGCGATGTTCAAGACACGAGCAGTGAATTCATCGAGTCATCGGTGGAGTCACTCAATGGAGTCATACTTGGAGCCATTCTTGGAGTCATTTATGGAGTTATTCATGGAGACAGTTATGAATGGATGTCATGGCCAAATTGATGTGCAACTATTCCATCATTAGAGGCTAGAGGAATACGGTAAACTTAACAACAAAGTCGTACAGATAGCTATCAATGGAGGCTGTCAAACAATTCAAGATACCCAGGTAGGCTTCTATCAGTAACGAACTTTAGACCGGTTCCAAGGGTGGAACAAAACCGTGACACGAACATCATTCACTGTTTAAGAGCATTTGCCGCGAAGGAGCGAGAGGTCTGGCTTGCTGATTTCAGAACCTGATTGTGGAAACCGCAAGTGATATCCATGCATGATCACTACTAGAAAAGATGTCTTTGTTTTGGAATGAATGCGGCAGAGCTTAATATCGACGCCCACGCCTCCTGCCACCGCCGAAGCCAGCACCAAAGCCCACACCGGGAATATCAGGGCCCATACCACCGGGTACACGCATACCAGCCCCACCTCCAAAACCTCCAGCTCCATCCACTGGCTCGCCCATTCCGCGAGGCATTCCACGCTCTACATTCCCATAAGCCTCGTCATCGTCATCGTCATCGTCATCATCATCATCGAACATCCCCCCCATATTGCGGCGTTCGCCCACTCCATGGAGGCGAGGCGGTTTGAAGAGCTTGGCCCACTGATCAGCGTAAACCTTCTCCCACTCTTCAGCATCACCATATGCTTCCGTCAGCAACTCGTAGTATTCCGCTTGCGCCGAGGCTCGGTCTCTTTTGCTGACCCGACGGTAAAGAGGGCTGTTGAACCCATTGTCGGACCGATATTTACTGAAGATATACGCTTCTAACTCGCTCGGCGGCTGGACGAAACGTTGGGCCCGATCGGCTGGCATTGGCTCAAGACCATGATCTTTCCTGTGCTCATTGTGCCTTACAAGCAACCTGTTTCTCTCTTTTACCCACGCCTGAGCTGTCTCTCTCTTCTCTTCGTCAGTGGGAAAAAGATGACTTTTGCCTTGTGCTCTTTCGAAGGGACGACGTCTACCCCAGGGCGGGTTCATGACCGGAATCATGTTTTCGAGTAAAAGGTGTGGTTTTATGGTGACCGCATCAAGCCGGAGTTGTTGCTAAGTAGCTTATTTGGTGTACGTTGATGTATAAGGAGGGATCGTAGGAAGCTGCACTAAGTTTGGGAGAGAGATCTTATATACGAAGCAGCTGTAACTTGTAGCTGTGAAGCATGATCATGTGCTGTTAATGAGACATAGAGTAACGCCACGTACACAGCTGCGCTCGTCAGCTGGACAAAATGTCACAGAAGCCATCAACAGTTTTGTCACTATCACAATACTCATCCGTTATCCATAAGTCTATCGAGTGACGCCCCTAGATGTTGCGCAGCTGTTCACTCATACCAAAATAATACTAGTGACATAGGCTGCATCGAAACGAAGACGATCAGGCAAGTAAATAGAAGTTGTAAGTTGCACAGACTTAATAGGCACGAAGATAGGTTCCATTAAATATTCTCTCAGCAAGCTCTGGTGCTCCTATTGCCCACGTCCACCACTCATACTACCGCCCATACGCCCAAATCCTCCCCTTTCCCCACGTCCAAAACCTCTACCTCTACCAGAGCCAGGAAAGTTGGGGTTTACATTGGCCCAGTCGTTCCAATAGTCACCCCAAGCTACCCTTTCCCTGCGATCTAGTTCCTCTTGTGATACACCTCCGTCCTCGCCATGTTGTGCTGTTCTGAAAAGGTATGCCTCGAGCTCACTTGGTCGCTGTACGAAGCTTGCTGCCACTTCACCCTCCACTATAGGAAGACCGTGTCGTTCTCTCGTTGTGTTGTGCAATCCAAGTATCTGCGTTCTGTGCTTGATCCATTCCCTCGCCGTTTTCTCCTCCTGCTCCTCGGGAGTAAGCACTCGGCGTCTTTCGGCCCTGATCTCCCTATCGATCGCGCGCATATTGGGTCTTCCGTGCGTCACGGCGGAATACATGCTTGCTAACTTGGAAAATGGATCTTGATTTGCAGAACTGCTGTTGAACTAAAGGTGTTTACGGGCGACTTTCCCTGTGCAGCGCAGTGTGAGAGAGTGTAATGTAGAAAGATAGAGCTGTTTCGTGCGGCTCGTTATAGGCATCCCCTGACCGTGATAGAACAGCGTGAAAGGAGACAGCGTGTCATTGATTCAAGACAAACCTTGGAAGACACCTCATCAAATCGGCTCCGCGCTGTCATATTGCAGCATCAGACCCAGCCAAGGCGCATTATCTTCTCAATCTTCTTTTCGATCTTGACATTGTTCATTCATTAAGTAAAATTCGATTCCGTGTAGACGTCGCACCGACATGTGCAATGGTAAAGATACAAAGAATCTAGAGCACTCAATCTAAAGCTAGGAGATAAAGAGATGGAGGTAGAACTTTCGGCCGCATAGAATCGATCCCATATCGGTCAGTGAGGCTATTTCATAACTAGAACATCCAATAGTTTCCTCTCAATCATGCATGTTCCAAGCAGAAGCCTTCCCACCTCCAGCAGGCCAACGCGGGCCACGCCCACCCTCTTGACCTCTTCCCCCTCCTCCTCTACTGTTATCCCCCCGCCCAACGCTATGATCTGGAACAGGAGGGTCGCCAAGGCCCATACCATTTAGGTCTGGCCATCCTGGGTTACGTCTTCCTCCGCGACGACGACCCATGGGCATAAATCCCAAAGCACGAGGATCATCAGCCATGCCAGCAAACCCGTGGTCTCCAAGGCGAAAATGCCCTGCACCGTGTGATTCATCGCGAGAGCCACCACGTTCTTCAAGCTGAGCCCTGAGCGTTGGTGGTAAAGGTTTATCGTTGAGTCCAGATTGCTTAAAGTACTCTGCATCTCGACTCATACGTTCACGCCATCTCTTTTCGATCCTTTCGCTCTTTTCCATCTGTGCCTTCCTCCGCTCGATCCAGATTTCGGCATCTACCCTTTCTTTTACGCGCTTCTTGATAGTCTTGGGGTCGTTGCCTTGGTGGATCGATGGATCTTGCTCGCTAGGCATTGGCGATAGGTATTCGTTCCCACTTCCTCGCTCGCCGTGATGGTAGAGTGGAGGTGGAGTGTTGCTTTTGAAGAAGTTGAATAGCCCCATGGTGTGCTATTCGTGCTGTGAGAGATGCTGGTTCTTAGAATCAACTCTGGGTTGCTGCGCTTTGCTTGTACCTTTCTCGGGTGGTGTAGTATGCGGTATGAGAAGTTCTATCGCAGAAAACTTTGTGGCACTAGGAGGTTAGTATCGTTTTTATACCGAAGGGCTGTTGTGACTGCGTACTCCTGGAATATGAAAGTAGAAGGTTACTGAATGCTGTTGATGCATGATGGAGCCACGTCAGTTTTGTCACCCATCACCTGCGCACATGCGGTCGTTCTTGTGATCATATTTGTGATCATTGCCATGAAATTTGAACGCTGTCATAATATATACATGTTGACAAGCATGACTGGTGACACCCAGCCTCCTATCAATAGCTATTCTGAGATATCTCAAAAGAATGCTGTGATTCCCTCCTTCCTCCTCAGAGCGATGTGAAGGGAGATGTATACCGCGATGCCAAGACCCAGCATACCAGAGATGACGCCGAAGCCCATGAGGTACTTTGGCTTGTCGTCGGCAGGGAAGAGGTATGCGCCATAGATCTGCGCAAGGTTGCCCATCGCGTTGACAAGCGCAATCGCAATAGCCCTAACTTCCGGCTGCATGGATCCGAAGGTCGCACTAGCGAAAGATAGCGATACAGCGTTGGAGGACCAGAGTCCAGCGGCCATGAGAACAAGAAGTGCGTATCGTGCCTTGAATTCGTAGACGAACAGTACGCAGATCGAGGTTATGAGTGCGAAACCGAGCCAGCCGGCGATGACGAGACCGCGGTGGTTGGAGATGGCGTCGGCGTAGTAGGTTGTGACTGCTGTGCAGACGAAGGCGACGGCGTAGATGGGGACGGTCATGTATTGAGCGGTGACTGTGTCGGTGTATCCGAGACCAGTCATGAGGGTTGGGTAGAAGTACGAGAGGGTGGAGGAGCCGACAATGACCTGGCATCTGTTAGTCGAATTCTTCATGATTCGCGCGGCATTACTTACCATGTAACCAAGGATGAAAGAAATAGTTCTCCAGTCGCAGATAGCCAGACGGAAGGACTTTCCCTTTCCCATCCTCTCATCGCCCTCGGTATGTGTTTGGACACCGCCCTCCTTGAGGCGTGCGATAGCGATAGAGCGCTCGCGGTCGGTGAGTCGCTTGGTGTTGGCGGGGAAATCCAGCAGGATGAAGTATGCGCAGATAGCCCAAACAATAGTCGCAGCTCCCTCGATGATAAAAAGCCATCGCCATCTAATACAGTGTTAGCCTTGAGGTTTGGTCCTATATTCGAGCTTGTTGCTTACCCGCGAAGGCCACCAGTACCCTCCATGCCGCCAGTAATGGCACCTGCAAGAAGACCGCCAAATGCGCCACTGAGAATAGCCGCAGACATGTATACACCGAAGCGCTTCGACTGCTCATCTTTCTTGTACCAGGACGAGATAATGAGGAGGATACCCGGAGCGAAACCGGCTTCGAAAACACCAACGAGGATCCGGAGTGCGACAAGGTGCTTGAAGTCGTGGATGACGGCCATGCAGCATGTCAATGCTCCCCAGATGATCATGATGGCGGGCAGGTAGACGGAAGGCTTGAGGCGGACCAACAGCATGTTGGATGGCGGCTCGAAGACGACGTAGGTAACGAAGAATACAACCAATGCGATGGAGTATTGCTCGGAGCTGAGGGAAAGGTCATCAGCCATACCGGCGATTTTCGCATTTCCAATGCTGGATCTTGTTAGCCATCGCTCCTACATCACTTGAAATTCAACTTACTTCGTGCGATCCATGTACGATAGCAGGTACATCAGCCAAATTGTGGGAAGCAGGAACAGGTCGATCTTGCGGACCAACTTGGCTTCCTCATCCTTCGTCCATGTGAAGTCCTCAGTAACTTCGACATGCTTCGTGCTGTCCATCTCTTTGAAGTCGACTGGATCTTGAGAGTGGCGTGTCGACGACATGGTGTCCTGATCTGCTGGTTGACAGGTGCGACAGCGTTGTAACAGGAACGAAGCTGCAGTGGAAGGAACCGACTTGCAGTGTTGCGGTAACCGTTGCGGATATCTCCAGATGGGTGCGACACCCGTGTAGCTTTATAGAAGGAAGATACCTCACCTCCACAGGTTTTGATGATGTTGGCTCAAAACAGCTTGGACCTCCCCAGATTGTGTTCGGCCCTTTTCCCTACCCCAGGTGCCCAGGTCGCATACTAGGAGCCGAAAGCCCGCTACAGGCCCGCTACAGACCCGCCTGCACCGATAACTTGACGGTTACGATTGGTTGTGGAACACGACAGAACGTGTTCCATGCATGAACTCGCTGCGCGCCCGGCTATGTGCCTCGAGGCGAACTTTGTGCCACTAAGCGAAGGCAAAAGGTCGGAAGCTCACGTGTTCGTCGCGTCGGCGCGTATGCTCGCCACGAGGCCATCGCGCCTCCGAAGATGGTTTGAGCCGAGTCTCAACAACATCCCGGCCTTGTGGACCTGGTTCGCGGCGCTCTCACCCGCGGGGTGTATTTGGTACCGATCAACAGCTCTCGGTCGCCACATGCCTTTGTGGGGTACCTAAATGCGATGTACTTAAACATGCGGGGTGCCAGCGAAGTGGTGGTGGTAACTCGATTTTCCATTCTCTCGCGAGACCTGCCTCTCCAGATATCCCCAAACCTTCGCAGCCTACCCTTGTAGACCAATCGGAAATGTCTCCCTCTGCCATCACACCGCAATCTGACCAGACAGCACCTGCTGGTCAGGCCGCCAATGCCCAAGTCGAGCAAAGTGTCCCAAATCCCGTCTACCTTACGACTGAGCCGAAGGAGGACTTTGACTGGAAGATAACCCTTAAGGGCAAAGTAGTCGCTATTACCGGCGCGAACAGAGGTCGGTGCATGTCGAATCTAGATTGCGGATAGATGCTGACCTTTTAGGCATTGGACTTGGTCTCGCGACAGTATGCCTCGCAAACGAAGCCGCTGAGATCTACTCTTTGGACCTCTTCGAACCCGGCGAGGAGTTCCAGGCGCTGCAACAAGCAAACCCCAAGCGCGTACACTACCTGCACTGCGATGTCACCTCTGAGGAGAGCGTCATCAAAGCCATTGACGAAATTGTGGCACAATCGGGCCGCATCGACGGTATGATCGCCAACGCAGGAATGACCAAGCACCAGCCCGCACTCAACTTCGACCGCCCGCAGCTCGAGCAGCTTTTCAACCTCAACGTCTTTGGCGCATACTTCTGCGCAACGGCAGCCGCGAAGAAGTTCATCGAGCTTGGTATCAAGGGGTCCATCGTCTTCACAGCGTCCATGACGTCCTACCGGCCAAACAGGGCAGCGCCATCAGCGCCATACGGAGGAACCAAGGGCGCAGTCCGCAATATGGCACACACACTCGCGATGGAATGGGCGAAGCACGGCATCCGAGTCAACTCGATATCTCCGGGTTTTGTGCGCACGCAGATGACTTACTACGTTGAGCGGGCGCCCGACTGGAACTTGAAGATGCAGTACTATGGCGGCATGCCTAGGTTGGCCGACCCCCGCGAACTTGGCGGCGCGTATGTGTACCTGCTCTCAGACAGTGCCAGTTACACTACGGGTATTGATATTCCTGTTGCGGGTATTGTCGGCGCCTGGTAGAGGTTTTGGTTGCTTCTTCGTCGCGCCATATGCATTGGGTGGAGTTCTTAACTGCCGGCTGGCTGGGATATATCTAGAGTCAATTCAACGCATTTTCTTCCAATTTTCATACCCATTGGAAAGACGAAAGTGATGTATACCGGTATTGATACGGGTGTGGGAGTCGGTGCTGATGGTGTGGTGGTGCTGACTGAAGGATGGATCGATCCGCCTCAAACGGAAAGAACCCGGAACGCGCAACAACCACGACTGACTAAGCACGTCCTGGCATCGTACACAACCAGTCATTATCATCAAAATACCTCCTTTCTGCATAAACGCAACTTCTTCACTTCTTCTCAACAGACTTCAAGACTGTATCATGGCCATCAGGCCTCCCAACTTCTGCCGGTGGTGGACAGTGCTTTGGACTGGCGCGGGGTCCTAGAACTGTATCCGACGCGGGCCTTTTGCGAAATTGCCACAGTTTCCCAACCACCGTCTGATCGCCTTTCCTAGGTTCGCGAGATATCAACAACTGGGCTCCGCATGCGCTGTGTCATCCTGGACTAGTCTGAAGCCTGTCCCGTTGGTCAGAGACTCGTTCCCCACGGCAGGCCTAACCGCCGAAGCGGATCCTCGAGGGCCAAGCGAAGTTCCACCAGCATGCGCAACATCATTCGTGATGCAAGCATCGTCAACAGGCAATCCCAAGCCGCGCAAACCCCGTCCCTCACGAGCGCGAGTAAGTTTGCCTATCTCCACTGCATGTGAGACCTTTACTGACTAGACGCGTCTCTTGCAGGGCTTACGTACGACAACTGGATGGTAAGCTGTTCCCCCAGCACGTGTTATCCCGTATCACCCCATGGTAAAGCTCGCTAGCCTGATAAGATCCAGCGTGCAAAGTACCTAGTTGATCACTAGCTAACACAGACAGCCTAACTTGTAGACGAAGGAGGGTGAAATGTGACGAGCTAAGACCGCGATGCGCAACATGCAGCAAATCCGACAGAGAGTGCTTATGGCCATCACCCAATGACCCTCCTGGAGGTGCAGCAAGCAATGCATCTGGCTCTGTACAGTCTGACACGTCGCCGGCTCAGGATGCCTCTTCTATTGCCACTACATCACCGGCGCCTGCCAGACGAGCGATCCCACCTGAGATTGATCCTCAGCTCTGGAACGCTTCTCCCGAGCTCTTGTTTGAATCGCCATCGACGGTCATCAACTCGTTACCTTCTCCCAATTCCGCACCTCTAGCTTACTACGACCTGCTTGCTGAAGATGCCATCAACAATATCGACAAGTACAATCTCAATGTGGACCTAGACAGAAACAACTTGTCGAGACAGCAAAGCCCAGCAACTGATGGAGCAAGCTCTGATCGGCATCCGCTTTCATATGAACGAACGGAAGATGCCGATCCATCGGGACACGAGCCGTGGAACTGTATCGATGTCATACCCATGTCGGACGACGAGCTTGTGCTCTTCCAACACTACGTCAATGTCGTTGGACCCATTTTGGACCTGAACGACCCTTCTAAGCAGTTCACATACACTGTTCCTTCTCTAGCGGTCCACAATGTTGGCCTTTTGAAATCTTTGCTCGCCGTGTCGGCGCGGCACATGGCACTTCTAAACGAGCCACAGCTTCGTCGGCTCAACATACATGATCCGGAACCAGGCGCTGAAGATGGCAGGACCAGACAACTTCATAGCCCATTAATTCAGGTGGCGACGCAGTATTACTATGAGACTCTACACTACCTATCGAAGAATCTCTTCTATCCATCCTACAATAAGTCGAGGGAGATCATATCAACTTCCATTCTTATCAGCACATATGAGATGTGGGACTCTGAAGGCCAGTACAGTAATGGAGCCTGGGAGAGACATCTTCGTGGTATTTTCTGGATACAGCGGAGTCAGAATAACAACGGAGAGTCCCCAGATCCGCTCCGGAGAGCTGCCTGGTGGAACTGGATACGGCAAGATACATGGGTTGCGTTCCGCGAAGGACGACGGGTCCTCACTATCTGGCGGCCTACCAAGCGTTTGATGGATCTCACCCCGGATGAACTTGCGTTACGAATCGTGTACATATGTGGAAGATGTGTGGACTTTGCAGCAAACGAAAAGAAGTACGATCTGAACACGCGCATCGAGCAAGCTGGAAAGCTCCTACAAGCGCTAGAGGACTGGCATGCGGCGCTCCCGATGTCCTTTCAACCCATCCATCGCGGCCCTCCACCTGGACCAGGCGCTCTGTTCACACCCATCTGGATCCATCCTCCTTCGTATGCAGCTGCCATGCAAACCTTTCATTTTGCACGGATCATCGTTCTCATCAATCAGCCATCGATGGGAGGCGTGGACGAGTTTAGAATTCGACAGCGCACTTTGGACGAAAGTGTAGACATGATCTGCGGCATAGCCATAACGCATCAAGGTAGAGATATCGCGAGTGCCATGGTCAACTTCAAGTCTATCTATGCTGGTAAGCTCCTTCACACACATCATCCAAAACCATGCTTACAGTCTTTAGCTGGTCTATGCGTTCAGAACCCTGTCAAACAAACCGCTATCTTGCATCTCTTGGAACAGACACTTGACATCACCAAGTTTCCACCCAAGACATTACTCACGGATCTTACCAGCTATTGGCGAGCCGAATCATAACCTTCCATTATCGTGCCGAATGCAACTCAGGTCCGATCTTCCCCCATGAGTGCATGTCAATTTCGTCATCGCGGCAATGCGGCATGTGTCGGACCGCAAGAAAACAGACTTTCAGCCGCATGTTCAGCCGCACTCGCCTTGACTCCACTGCGATGCAGGCCTGGTTCCGATGAGTTGGTCGCATGACTCGTATCCGGGCCAAGATCAGGAAAGCATGACAAGGTCGGAGTGTCACGTTGCGAGGCAGAAGTCGGATGTTGTAGCGGAGCAGGCTCTTATTCAGGTTCGCCTTCCCCACAGACCCCACACGGAGGTGTATGTTCGCCGTCGTGCAATTCCCTGCAGAGATGGAGTAGAAGCGGGGTACATCTTGGAGGGCCGATCGCCTCTCTGGGACGTTTGTGCCTCGTTACGAGGCACATCGGCTAAGGCCCATCGGGCGGTTCCATCGTGCCCGCGGTGTCGCTCGCAACTCCGTCAAGGCCATCCAAGCTGCTCGCGACGAGCACCAATAATAGCTCTCAAACTCCGCGGCTTTCCCGAATCAATAAGCTGCAGGGACATGATAATAGCTTCAGTTCCGAGACGATTCCGACATAGTGATTTGAATGCGCTCGAATTCTCCCAACAATACATAACAATACAGTAGAACATCAAAGACATCATCAATATACATCATTCTACAGCCACCATGCCAGTCAGCAAAGATAACCGTACGCTCGCCATACTCAATGCCGCAGCCGCAGGCAACTACGGCGTCATGGCCGCAATCGCGTACGCAACACTCTCCAGATGACAATCACGATGCTAACCGTACACCAGCTACAACGTCGAGCAACTCACAGCTCTCGTTCGTGCAGCAGAGTCAAGAAAATCGCCTCTAATCATCCAACTCTTCCCATCAACCCTGAAACAACTACCCCTCCTCGCGCATGCGGCTGCGCACGCCGTGAAGACCGCCACGGTACCTCTCTCCCTACACATCGACCACGCGCAAGATGTCGAGCATATCCGGGAAATCATTGCGACACTCCCTGTCGACTCAGTCATGGTGGACATGTCACATTACGACGAAGCCGAAAACCTAGAGAAGACGAGGATATTAACCAAAGAATGCCAACACAAGGGTATCGCAGTAGAAGCAGAGAGCGGAAGGATAAACGGTGGAGAGGATGGTATTGCTGATACGGGAGATCTTGAAGGTATGCCATGCCTAAGTTCATGTGATTTGGAATGAGGAATAAATACTGACCTTACCAGCACTCTTCACATCCCCCGAAGACGTCGACAACTTCATCGCCGCAGGCGTCGATATCCTCGCGCCTTCAATCGGCAACGTCCACGGTGACTACGGTCCAGCCGGACCGAAAGAAGGACAACTACACTACGACCGCCTCGAAGCGATTGACAAGCAAATCAACAAGCGCGTCCTCGTCGCACTGCACGGTACCAACGACTTCCCGCCTGAGGTCATGCAACGGTGCATACGATCTGGTGCTGTTAAGCTGAATGTGAATAAGTTGTTGCTGGAGCCCGGCAATGAGGTTTTGAGAAAGAACGCGCCGTCGACGCCGCTGGCGAAGTTGATTGATATGCAAATGGATGTTATACAGGAGGCGACGGAGAGGTGGATGGATGTTTGTGGGAGCAGTGGGAAGGGCGTTAAGGCGCCGTAGGGTGGTTACGTTGGGTTTCAATTGAATTCATCTTAGCAGTGCAGGGCAAAAGACCTTCGCATATTTACCAGAGCGCAGATTTTGCAGTGAAGCATAAGTTGCGAAAATTTACATGCGACCTTTACTGCTGTGTTTAGAGGTACGCTGCGCAAAGCCAAGCCACGCTCGGTGCGAGCAGATCCCCTTTATTCCCTCGACAGAGATAAGTCGGCGCTTTTAGATGATTCTGCTGTGTAACTCCGTTTCGCGCTGGTTACCGGCCTCGATCTGCGGTAGTTTACATTGGACACAGCCTACAGAGTGGTAGTGGTATAAAAAGAGAATCATCCACACCGAAAACATGCAACAACGACAACTAATTCCAAACACTTCTCAACATAGTACATTACCTCATAACCCTTCTTTTTCCTTTCATTGGAGTTCTTCGCAAGCACTACTCCATCATCCAACAACAGTGCGCATCCACCTCGTCGCCGTCCCTCCTGTCCGCAAAAAAATCACCAACATCCCAAAGAACACCCAGCTTCTTCTCACGCATCACCCAACACTCTAAATGACGCACAGATTGGCAAAAGGAAGGTCTTGCCCGGAATCGAACCGGGGTTGCCGGAAGACACTGATTTTGAGATCAGAATCCGGAGTGATAACCGCTACCTATATGGTGATTAGCGGGGGCAAGCTGGAAGTGGGAATCTGTGAAGACGTACACTACAAAACCGATGGCAATTTGGAAATTACATCGTATATACCGACTACGTCCGGCCCTGCACGTGGCCGATGGCGATGAACAGAAAGATTGGTTGAGAAATTTCGTGTGTGGGTGTTTGAGTGTGATGTGGGGCTGGCTGATGAGGGGTAGGTTTGTTGGCCGACCCCGCCGGAACATGTTGGGTACAAGAATTTTACGGGGGTGGATGGGAACGTTCACCGTGCACTACCACTGTAATACTCGATTCTTCATGAGCTGACAATACCTTTGGGTTGTTTGATGGTGGTATCGGTATTCGATAACTTCCCGGTCCAACCCTTGCGTTCCAGCGGTATCGATCAAATATGCCCAGATAACGCGGCGAACGACACGTCCAAGCAAGAGGTGGAAGCGATTGAGGGAATCCGGGATGGGTTTGACTCCTTTGAATCCAGGTTCACTTGCTAGACTACCACATGGCATCGCGAGGAGTCAGGGGGTATGGCGCCAGACGAAGTGTACATAACGTTCAAGTGCGAACAAGACGTACCACTATAGCTACTCCCGCTGCCTAAGATCCTCCCAGCTACTATTCCGCCTCCGATACTGATGCCGTTGAACCGTTTCTCTTGCATCCAGCGTCCCTACATCATTGCCTCCTTCTCCTTGACCATGACGCGCCTTGCTCGGTACCACAACATCCATCTCCCAACTCATGCGCTCATCAATCCGGCCCCATCGCCTCTCAGCCCACTCCATCTGCTTCTCCACATGCGTCGTCGCTTCATCAGCAAGAGCGTGGTCTTCGAAGAGGAACGCGAGTTCTTCCAAAGTGCGGCCGTAGGTTTCGGGGAACATAAAGTACTTTGCGAATGCATTAACGCATAGACTCGAATAAAAGAGATAAACTGGGTAGAAGAGATGAAGAACCTACGATGAAGACAATTTCGAATCCCAACCAAGCACAATACATAATCAGCCATTTACCCTGAACATGCTTCAACCCAATAGGATTAAGTATCGTCGTCGTGAAAACCGCTGTACGGCTAAAGAACTGAAAGATAGTAATTCCCTTTGTGCGCTGCGCAAATGGAAACAACTCGACCAAAAAAGCTGCGGGTCCATTAGCATCCTTTTCCCCATCAAATACCCTCGCACCAACTCACTGTAGGTCAACGCATTATACCCAATATTATAACACATCTGATACAAAAAGATAATCGCAATCGTCAGCCTCGCCGGCTCGATCCTTTTCGTAGCCGTATACCGCTGCATCGCCACCGTCCACGCGACATAGCAACACAACAGACTACTCGCGCAGATGAGATACATTTTCCTCCGCGGAAACCGTCTCACCAATAGCGAGATACACACCGCATTCACCAGATTCCAGCTATTGAGCCCGACATTCACTTTCCCGACGAAGCCAGGGTCGTCGTACCCGATCATGTTGAGCAGCTGGTTGAGGTAATAGCTGAGTAAAGTGTTTCCAGACCACTGCGTGAAGAGGCCGAGGAAAGAACCGATTATCACGCGCTTGCGTAGACCGGGGACAGCGATCATTTCGCGCCAGGAGCGTTTGGAATGTTCGAGTTCGATGCGGATCGTGTGTTCGATTTGGGCCATTTCTGCGGCGGCGAAGGGCGAGGTGGTGGCGCCTTCGGCGTGGTAGGTTATTAGCGTGGCGTAGGCTTCTTCGCGGCGGTCTTTGGAGATGAGGAAGCGTGGGGATTCGGGGATCATGCTGGGCAGGTTAGCTTGGTAAGATTTTGGAAGCAGTGGGGATGAGGCGAGTACAAGATGAAGACGATTTGGAGTAGTGATGGGCCGGCTTGGAGTAGCGAAGGTATGCGCCAGGCCCAGTCGTCTTTCAGGCTTTGGGTGCCGTATGAGACTCCTGCTGCTATGAGCGAGCCTACGAACCAGAGTGCGTTGAAGAGAGAGGTCATGATGGGTCGTTCCTTTGGATATGCAAGCTCGCCCATTAGTGATGAACCTGCGATGATGCAGAAGGGTATACCGAAACCGAGGATGAAGCGCGCGCCGACGTACATGCCAGCTACGATGTGTTAATATAAATTTCATCTAATGATTGAACGTTCAGTCCTACCGCTGATGGAGAAGGCTTGTACTACAGATCCTACGACCATAATCCAAGAGCCTAAGAAGATTGCCCATCGTCGGCCAAATCTATCGTTCACGTACGGTACCAGTGGAAGAGCGCAGATCGCGCCAAGGTTGTATGCTGAAGACATGATACCGAGAAGCGCTCCTTGTGGGTTATTGAAGTCTACATTGTCAGCAACGGCATGTTGTGGCCGAAACCTCGACTTACAGAGCCGCCATGTTGGCGCGATTTGCACTGCGTTGATCATCTGCGAATCGAATCCAGAAGTCATCTCAATCCCAATACACGTCGGCAGCAAGAGTGCATACAGCCTCCTCAAATTTCGCTTTCTGTACCAAGGTATCTGGTCCTGTTCAACGATGCGCGTCAATATCGGTTCCGCCTGCCTCGCAGCCGCCGCAGCGCCAACAGGCGCCATCTTTGGTATCACACTTCAAACTGCAGCTCTAGCAGAAGTAGAGGGAATGTCACTAGACAGATAAACGAAGCAGTGGCGGCTAGCAGTGGCGGCTAGCAGTGATGGGCGTCCGGGGCGTGCGGACATGCCCGTTAGTTCTATATACCCCAGATTTGTGCGGCGCATCATGGCTCGTATCATCAAACTGGATGCAGGTGAGACAGCGAAACTGGAAGGGCTGTGGTAGAGTTGTGCTGGGGTAGGGGTGCATTGACCTTTGCCCCGCACCCGGGCGATGTTGGTGGTCATATACGAGGTTCAGTAACGAATCAAGAATCGTCCTTAAAGTTGTGGTACGCGGATAGAGTAGTACGCCACGCAGATTCGCTTTTGTGTCGCTGTTCGTATGACTGTGGGCATGAAACACACACGTATCTGCGTAATGTGTGTTCGGCGCTATGCGACAAAGAAATCTGTAAGTCGGAGCCAAACGACGTGCGCATGATACACGATGACATCTCATACTCGATGTGAGTTTCCTCAACCCGAGGACATGCCAAGAGGGGTAAAGTACCCAGTAAGAACTTGATTGGCGATACCAATTTGACGGCCAGCCTGTTCCAGAATGGTCAGCACGGCACCGCTTCCGGAGGACGAACCTTCGGCTCCATGGCATTGGATATACAAGCAGGATATGATGAGCCGATTGCGGAAGATGGACAACAGTGGGCCGTGCGCGGTATGTCTTATGGTAAGCGATGCGGTGTAAGTAAGCGATGGTGTCTGACGGACTACTCCAGATGTTGCGAACGTATCGTAGACTCAGCGCTGCCTCTGACCAGCTGTTGCACTGACGCAGTGTAGGTGACCGGTGAATAAATGACTGTATTCGAAAACAGAGCGACTACGCGAAAGAAGGCTGCAACTTTCCCGCGATCCTCTCCAAAATGCGCTCTGGCAGTAAGCTTTCATACATGTGATCTGTCCACTCACAACAGACTCGCCGTGTATATGCCGGATCGATAATCTCCTCGATGCCGAACGCATTCGCAGTACGAACTGGATTCATCAGTCGTTTGTACTCGTTCTCCAACTCTGTATAACGCCTGTCGCGCGCTTCTTTGCCCTCTTTCCTCTCAATCTCCTTGAGTTCAAACGAATGTCCAACTTCAATGCCACCCTCGAGTGGTAAGGAGCCCCACACCCCGGACGGCCAAGCAACGCGCATGCGTGGGTCGCGGCAGTCCAACATGATACCTCCTGCTACGCCGTAGACGCGTCGCACGATGACGTTGAAGATGGGTATGGTTGTGCTGTAATAGGTCGCAGCGAGAGTGACGCCGTGCCGCATCGTTGCAGTGCGCTCTGCGACAGTTCCTATTGCGTAGCCTGGGACGTCGACGAATTGGACGAGCGGGAGGTTGAATACATCGAGGAACTTTAGCATGCGTGTAATCTTCTGTGAACCCAATGCATCCAGTGCGCCGGCATTCTGCTCGCAGTTGAGAGAGACTATGCCGACCGGTTTACCTGCGAAACGCGCAAGGCCTACTATGGCCGTAGTACCCCAAAGGGCTCCAATCTCGAAGAACGAGCCTTGGTCAACAACTTCGGTGATGATGGCCCGCGGGTTGTACATGCGGTTCTTGGAACGCGGTATGATTGATCGGAGGTTTTCTGACATTCGGTCGATTGGATCAGAGCAGTCGATTGCTGGAGGCAGCTTCGTACCGCAGTCGGGCAGATAGCTCAAAACCGTGCGTATCTGTTCGAAGCAGCCCGCCTCGTCCGGCGCCAGGTTATCGATTGTGCCGTTGGTGCAATGCATTGCTGGTCCACCAAGATCTGTGAAAGAGAGACCCTCCTCAGATGTCGCGTTCTTCACCACACTGGGGCCAGCGTTGAACAACGAGCCGATATCTGCAGCCATGACCGAGAAGTGGCAGGCCACCACGCGGGCTGCCCCCAGACCAATCGCCGGTCCGCACACAGCGCCCAGGTTTGGTATCCCCCTATTGAGCTGTTGTACGACTTGTGCGAAGGAGGGTAGCGGAGGGACGTAGGAGAAGCCTGTGGAGCGAATGGTCGTGACAGAGCCGCCGCCGGATGAGCCATCGACGAGTTTGACGATGGGAAGCTTCAACGCGATTGCGAGCTTCTCCATATATATCTGCAGTCGTCAGTACCAGCACGGATCAATGCAATGAATCGAACTCACGGTCTTCTCCATAAGCGCGCCATCAGCGTGTCCAGCGCGTATAGAGAAGTCATCGGCCGTGAAGACAATCTTTCGACCTCGTAATCTTCCGAAGCCTACCCGCCGTCAGTACATCTCCCCAATGCCGTCCATAGTACATACCCTGCACGTTGTTCGAAGGCACGTAGTCTTCCGGTTCCTCTTTTACCGGCCCCAACTGCTTCCACTTGACTGTCCCACTCACGCTGCCCACCTCCTGGAAGCTCCCCGGATCAAGCAGCTGCTCGACTCTTTCGCGCACCCATAGTTTCCCTGCCTGCTTCTGCCTCACGTAGCCCCTATTGTTCTTGTCTGGCGTCGCGGCACTTTTGCGCAGAGTCGCAATCTGGCCAAGGATGTCTGAGTAATCAGCGGGCAGATCTGAGTCTGCTCCTTTCCGTCGTCGTCGCTTTGGTGTGTTGGGCGCGATGTGGGAGCTGACCTGCGCGAGTCGGTCTTTGGCGGTTTCGGATGACGTCGACGCGTCTTTGGGCGAGGGCTTTGGCCCGGGCTCGTCACCAGCCATGACTGTTGAAGAAGTGTGATCAAGGTTGTTTTCGAGCTCCAGTGATGGAGCGACAACGAAATCGTCACATCTCGATGACGCGGACCAAGATGGGATGGTCGTGGTGGAATGTTGGGGTAGAGCTGGGGAACCGAGGCATCTTCAAGCTCCCCGCGCTTGCCCTCCTCCATCGCACTCCACCAGAACGCGACCATGTCATTGTGGATGAATCGAATGTTCAACAAGCGTCCTGCTTAAACATTCGATCCAAATCGCATTCCAGCTCTTAAAAAGCCTCCTTGACGACGGACAACGTGATCTCGCCTTACCTAACCCAACGACTCGTCCACTCGAGTCATTCCACTGATGGTATAGTGGCATAGGTACCTAGGTATCTTACCGAATGTACTGCTTGACCGATCCATACTGCTGGCTGGACTCCAATATGACGCGACCTCCACAAAGACCCATCAAGCGACTCCTTATCGCGAATAGGTTAGTAGTCAAGTAACATTTCGGGGAGCGCAATTAATTGTCTGTAGGGGAGAGATAGCAACACGAATTATCTCTTCAGCCCGAGAACTTGACATTGAGACGTTTGCACTCTACATACCTGGCGACGACTCGCATGCCGTCCGAGCGGACCATGCGATCAAGATGTCATCAGCTTCATCCTTTATGAGCATTGAGGATCTCATCGGTATCGTCAAAAAGCACCAAATTGATGCTGTACATCCAGGGTATGGCTTTCTGTCAGAGTCAGAAGACTTCTCAAAGAGAGTCTGGGAAGAAACTGGCGCCGTCGTTGTCGGTCCAGGGTGGGGTATCTTGAGTAATACTGGAGATAAACTCAAGGCGAGAGAGCTTGCCCAACAATGTAAGACAAAATGCGCGTTAGAGTCGCGAGATTACTGACACGTAAAACAGGCGACGTCCCAGTATCTCCAGCACTCCAGCAACCGACTAACAAAGTCGAAGACGTCCAACGCTTCGCATCCGAAGTCGGCTTTCCAATCATGGTCAAAGCAGTAGATGGAGGTGGTGGCCGCGGTATTCGTCTCATCCGCAGCGAAGACCAGCTTGCATCCTTGGTGAAGAGAGCAGTCGAAGAAAGCCCGTCCAAGCAAATTTTTGCAGAAAAGGCTGCAGTCGATGGCTTTCGACATATCGAAGTACAGATCATAGGAGACGGTACTGGAAACGTGAAGCATCTATGGGAACGCGAATGCAGCATCCAGAGACGATACCAGAAGATCGTTGAGCTAGCACCGAGCGTTGTATCTGACCGCAAATTGATCGCAGAAGTCATTGAAAACGCTCTGAGAATGGCGAAACATGTATGCATGAATGCTGCTCACGATTCTGTCTTGCTAACATATGCATAGATCCAATACTTCTCACTTGGCACTTTTGAGTTTCTCGTCAACCCATCAACGAAAGAATTCTACTTCTTGGAGGTCAATCCTCGCTTACAAGTCGAGCACACAATCACGGAGTCCATCTCCATGACCGATATCGTCAAAGCGCAGCTACTACTCTCCCAGGGTGCATCTCTGAATGACTGCGGCCTACCAGTCGCCGAGAGAGACCCGGAAGTTCCTCCTCCAGTGCATTCCATCCAACTTCGCATCACTGCGGAGAATGTTCAGAGCGATTGGTCATTATCAATTGGCAAGATCACCTCTTTCCAGTTCCCTTCGGGTAACGGTATTAGGGTCGACACACATCTTATCAGTGGCCGACCCGCGGTGGTATCCGCAGATTTCGACAGTCTGATCGCAAAGGTCATTGTAACAGCGTCATCTTGGGAAGACGCCGTTCGAAAAGCTCAGCGAGCTTTGAACGATACGCAGATAGCAGGAGTAAAGACAAACATCGACATGTTAAAAGCCATAGTTGCGCACCCAGACTTCCTAAACGGACAATGCGACACGCAATGGCTAGAAAGCAAACAAACCGAGCTCCTCCATTCAAGCCAAACCATCGCTTCAGCCAGCCAAAACACCCTAAACTCCGATATCGCGCCATCCTCCTCGACAGCCTCAGTCTCAACAGCCAATACCCTCTTCCGAAAAGGCGACGCATGGTCTATTTTCATCTCCACCCCCACCACAAAAACCAACGAGAAACCACCACCCCATCACCTCGAACTAACCCGCGTCCTCCGAAACGACTTTCCCACGTCCCTCAGCGCAGAACTCCTCTTCACCACGCCCTCAACAGCTTCGTCTAACATGCCCCAAACAACACCTTATACCATAACCCTCTCCTCCACCTCCGCTAGCGCATCAGCAGCGACGTCTCACCATAGGCGAGGGAACCCGAGCGATCCTTCACACATCAGTATCCCATTCCCGGGAAAACTGGTGGAAGTGTTAGTTGACGAGGGCGATGTGGTGAAAGAAGGAGATGTGATTTGCGTGGTCCAACAAATGAAGATGGAACTAGAAGTACGCAGTCCACGGAGCGGACGCGTGACGTGGGTTACGGAAGCGGAGGATGGGGAAGATGTGGCGGAGGGGGTGTTGGCTGCAATTGTGGAAAGCTCGCAGGAAACTCGTCTCTAATATCTTTCCGTAATGCATTTATTCATTCATTATGTCTTCTCATAATCGACATAACTTGTATAGAATTCCTGGAATCTATGAGTTCCTTACATAGTCTCACACCTCACAGTCGTATAAACATTATCCTTCGTCGCCCGACTATACGGGCAAACCTGCCTCGCCTTGTACACAACCTTCTCCAGATCCTCCTTCGCCAGCCCGCGTACCTTGACGAGCAGCTGGACGCGCAGTCCCATGTCGAGGTCTTTCATGCTGCCGACCAGTTCAACGGTGGATTCTACGATCGAGTCTTCGGGTGTGGAGGGCATCTTGACGCCGAGGGAGGGGGCCACGGCGTTCATGGCGGATTGGACTAGTGGGGTTAGTTGGAGTGTTTTGGAGGACTGGTATGGGATCGGTAGGGGATGGAGACATACAGCACGCGCCGTAACCTGCTGCAAAGAGCTCTTCGGGGTTGGTCTTTCCGGCATCGCCGGGGCCGCCGAGGGCTTTGGCCATTGTTAGGTCGACCTTTAGGTTCTCGCCGTCTACATGTCTGGAGATGTGTCAGTTTGTTTCCTCGTGTGTTCAATGGAATAATTCATCGTACCCTGTGCGTGCGCCGACTACGTGCGCCTTTGCTGAGTAAAGCTTCGGTGCCGTCTCGGTGTTCAAGAAGCGACGGCATGGTGCCGCCATGGCATTCCGCTGCGAGACGCGAACCGCATTGCGGAGCATTGGTGTGAAGGTCCTGCTAGCCATTGTGTATGAATTGAGGTTTGTGTGCGGGTGATGAGCGGATTGATTTGTAGATATCCGAAACGGAAGATTGAAAGGACCAGGGCTAGATTGAGCGATTTACCTAAGCTCTACGAAAAGAAATCTGGAGCTATGACAGCTGTGACGTCCACGCGGCGATCTCGCGACGCTCAAAGTCATGACGTTTGCATCCAGCCAGCTTGGTGGGATCTAGCGCAAGGCACTCCCGCCGCTAGTGAAGCGAGATCTGGGGAGATCGCGCATCGCTGTGAGCCGCATATATAGGTAGGTAAGGATTGCAAATCTGCTGTTCGCCATGTGCAATAGTAATGCGGAGCGCGAGAAACGGTTCGCTTTCTTACCGTGCCGGCTTAGACATGAAATGCTACTACTTCCGCCATGCAAAAGAGTATCATGCGACGATACCTAGGTACATTGAGAACGGACACTTTCTACGGCTGCCAAAGTTCCAGCAACTTCCACCATACGCGCTACAATAGGGAAACTCTCTCCTGTTTTTAGGGCTGCAATACTGCTGGCTATCGATCTTCTTGCAGTAGAGGTACACTCGTCTTCAAAAACGCCCTAAGTTGTCGTGCGTTTGCCCTTGTCGTTCATTGAGAAGCACGAAGTGAAGGTGTGCTTGCTATAGAAACTGGCTCATCAGCAGAGGCTCCGGATGTCACAGTGCCTGCTTTTGAGCTCTCTCCTACTTGCATGGCTTCAGATTCGTCGTCTATCGGTATGATTGGTGAGGAGGTGACTCGGTGGTTGCAACTGCTTGGAGCTGCAGCGCTGCTGTGCAAATGCTCACCAGCTTCTGCTGTTCCAGCAGTGCTGGGTCTCGACTGATCTCTTTTTGGGCTCTTATCTTGAGTAGCTGAATTCGTAGATGGGAGCGAATCGGGATGTTGATCGGCTGTAAAGGTAGACTCATCTGGTTCTGGCGGGTTTTTCCATACTGTGCATCGCGCAAGTGATGCAACAACCAGAATCTTAGCATCTCGCTCATTGGCTGCCATTCCAGTATCCAACAGAATCTTCACAGCTTCGTCTACATTCAAGACTTTAGCACGCCCATCAGCAATCACATACCAATTCCTGCCTTTGTAGTCATATCTCACATTCATCTTCTGCCACCGCGCATCCATGAAACCAGCAAGCACCTCGGAAGCGAAATCAGCTGCTGGCTTCGCCAACTCAACGACTAGATAACCATACAAGCGGTTTTTGACAGCCCCGAGAGGCTCACTAAAGTCTTGCATGTTTTCGATACTTAGTCCAGTGCGCCGGGATTTATCATTCATCCTCGCGTAGTCGTAGTTCTCATACTGCTCTGCCACGTCACCATTGGCCAACAACAGAATACATAGTACTCTCGCGTCGACTTTGGCTTCGAGAAAGCTCTTCTTTCTGATATAATCATTCTTAGAGTATACCTTCGTAACATACATCTCGGCGGGCTGAGTAGGTTTTGAGTACCTCCACATTGCTAGTAGAGCATGCAATGCTTCCTCATCCACCCACCCATAATCTTCCGCCGTGAGCGCCAGTCGTACGTAGTATGGATCGGACTCGTTGACGCTGCTCTCCATTACGTGCACCCATGTGATGTCTGGGGAATGAGAACGCCCGTCACGTTTGTGTTGTAACTCACGTATGGCGCGGTGAAGATTCCGAGCATAGAGAGAGAGATCGTCATCAGCGTTAGACGACAAAGATTGTATCTTTCGCCGCAGTACGATCCTGGGGTCCTCGATGGTAATAAGATCCGCGCTGAGCGTACTGCGCGTACCGCCTTGCGACTCGCATGGTAGAAACCTCAAACGTTGCTTTGGCCAAGTATCACCCTCAGTGGGCCATGAGCCTTCGCAGGCATCGCCCACAGAGAGGGCAATCCAATTTGGGTTGGGTTCCAGCTCGAAATTTAACGGCGTATTCGAAATACCTCTGCGAATCCAAGCTCGGATGCAAGTCATCAACAGCGTCACCACGAGCTGGATGACTGTTGCCGACCAGTGTAGTGCTCTCAACCCGACAAACTGGCAAACAAATCCAGTCAAGCAAAGAGCAACAGCAACGACGACCTTTAGCTTCTGAACATTGCTTTTCGTTTCCAGCGAACGTTTGCGAGGATGTTTCGAGAACCTTGGAAGGATCTCCATAATGCGTTCTTGGACGAGCCCCCAACGGCCACTTGGCAATTTGTCTTGACCATCATTCGGGGATGCACCTTCTGCGCTAGTGCCTAGGTCGTGGGTATCATCTTGGTCAAACTCTTCAGGGTCGTATCTGGAAGTGCGAATTCGTTTATCATCAGGATGGTTCAGGATGATATAGGCTTTGAAGAGCTGATCACCCATATTCTGTTGTATTTGCAACCGGAAGACACTCTTCACCTCATAATCTCCCGTCGGTGCGAAAACATGCTCAACACTCGTTGCTTCGATTATACACGAGCATAATGCTATACTCATGACGAGTAAACACGTTCCTACGAGAAATGTTGGGTATGCATAGTCTTGAACAAGATCTGCACCCTTCGGTTTTCTCCAGTGATATGTCATGACTGCAGGTACTGCTACAGCAGCAAATTGCAGGGCAATTCCAAAGACCGCAAATATCCACAATTCTCTGCTCTTTGGGAGGGCATCGTGCACGTTGAGTGTGAGATTTGGTGGCTGGTCGGCAATCCTTCTAGCAAGTATGCCAGTAGAATCCTCGCCTTGGGTGGGAGCTTCCAACCGCTCATCAGATCCAAGGCCGGCCTCTCCGAACACGCCTTTGGGTCTGTTGGAACGGCTTTCTGTGGCAGGTCTGAGAACCCCCTGATCATAGGCATCACTAAGGTCGCCGATGCGAACTTCACTGGGTCTTTCGATTTCGATTCCATTCTGGCATGGACCTTTTTGCCCAGGCTTCATCCGGTAGACGACCAGCTCCAGAATCTTAGCATGGCCTGGTTGGCGCACGACTCCTTCCTCGGTCCAAAGCTCCGAAGTGGCATCTGAAGTCGATGAAAGCAGCTCCAGCTCTGCGGTCGCCAGTTTCTCTCGTGCACTTTTGACCAAGATTAGCAGAGTACGAGTCCTCAATGAGCGACTACTTACCGACCGATGATAGCCTTCAAGACTCTGACGTTTGAAACTCGAATCGCGGAGACTACCGTAGTGATTATGCCCAGCGGACCAACAGCAAGGAGTATATGGTCGGCCCAGCCAAGCGACATGCTGAGGAATTGTTTCGTGACTTGCTCTCCGAACAGCGTTAAGAGAGGCGCCAAATCGCTGCCGAGGTTGTTGATGAAGTCTTCGCCATTGAAGCCGTCTGAGGGGGTAGGCGTGGCGATGATCGGTATTGCGGTAGGCGTGCCGCTGGCGGTCGAGGTAGTCGCGGTCGGCGCCATGACGTTGACAAAAACGAAGGAGGAAGTGACGAAGGACGGCTGGGGTACGACGGAGCCGCGCGGGCACTCGATTTGAAGGCAGTCAAATGCGGCTGAGCTATTGCGCAGGCCAAAAATGCCGCAAGGCTGAGCACAAGAATCCCAGCAACGACGCTGGCGAGGCGGTTTGACTGACGGTGATGCGCCTAAGAAGCCTGGATTGTTATACCCTCAGTTGGCGTTGCCTCGGTTGAAGCGTGGGAATCTTTCGGTATGGTCTTAGGCATATCAAAGAGACATTAGTTGAGGGAAGGCAGGACGAAAGAAAGTTGCGGGGCTCAGGCTGAGACTTCATTAACATCAGCTATGCCTGAAGCGAAGGTGCATGAGGCAGATTGATATCTGAACGAATAAGACATCAAGCCACGCCTGACAGCAGGCGCTTATCGCTGCACTCCAGTGAGGAAGGGGCGGACGGGGCGGACGTCCAATTTTGACCAATTTGGGGATGTGTCATCTTTCAAAAGCCAATAGGGTATGCAGGTACACCAGGGACCTATCTTCTTTGGTATACGACGCGAGTGTGATTACTTGGGGTTGTGCTTCGGTTAGCAGGGGCCTGTCAGCGGGGTCTCAATCATCGCAGCTTTGCATGCCATCGTCTCGAAGATGATTGATTCAATAGTCTATAGTCTTCTTGATCGCATCGTAGACCCCTGTCAATGTCAGCAAAAGAGAGCGCCCGCATGTCAGTACATCGCAACTTACTAGTAACATCCGGAATAACGAATTGCTCGAACATGAGCCCGGTATGTGTCGCCCACCCTGTCACCCTCTTCACAGGCGCCTCTAGTCTAAGGAAGGCCTTCTCCTGGATCGTAGCAGCGACCTCAGCCCCCACACCAGCATTCATCATACTCTCGTGTACCACAATCGCCCTTCCAGTTTTCTTCACACTTTCCAGGACCGTCTCTCGGTCCCAGGGGTATATCGTCCGCAGATCTATCAGCTCAACGCTGCATCCAAAGTCCTTCTCTGCTGCTGCTATCGCGGCTGAGCATGTGTATAGTGGTGTGCCGTACGAGACGATTGTGACGTCCTTGCCTGTCTTGAGGACTTCAGCCTTGTCGAGCGGGAGGTAGAACGCGTCGACGGGTACGTGCTCGACGGCAGCGCGGTATAGTATCTTGGGCTCCATGAATATGACGGGGTCCTGACAGCGAATCGCGGAGAGGAGGAGGCCTTTGGCCTGGACGGGTGAGCGGGGTATTACGACGCGCAGGCCGGGCGTGTGGGTGAAGAGGGCTTCTGGGGATTGTGTGTGGTAGCTGGTGACGTGTCAGTAAATCTCATGAGTAGATGCTGCTGGAGTCATACAGTGCGCCATGTCCGACACTGCCTGATGGCATGCGGATGACTAGTCCTCCGCAGTTGACGCCAGTGCTTCCTGACCGATATCTGTACTTGGCCGCCTCATTGTGTATTTGGTCGAAGGCGGGGAAGACGTAATCGGCGAATTGGACTTCTGCTACTGGCTTCATGCCCTCGGCAGCTGCTCCTATAGCGAATCCCACGAGTCCCTGCTCGCTCAAGGGAGTGTTGAAGACGCGCTCTGTGCCGAAATCTCCGGCGAGGTTCATGGTACACCGGAAGACACCGCCAAATTGCACGTCTTCTCCAAACACCATGACGCGTTCGTCTGTTTGCAATGCATATCGCAGGGCTTCGTTGACGGCGGTGTAGAGGTTTATGCGCTTCGTCTGACCCTTCTGTATATCTGCAGGGAACTCGGGGTTCGCAAGGGAGGATTTGGCGGTGTGGTGGAGAATGGGCGTTGCATCGTACTCTACTGTGCCATTGAGGCGTGCGCCAGGTGCTGCCGAGGAGTATTGTATGCGTTGAAGGTGGTGTTGACAGCGGGGCCGGAGTGGTGCTTGCGGGCGAAGCAGATAGCGCGACAATGCGCGGATTGATGGTGTTCTAGCAGCCATGTCTATAGAAATGAGAGCAACAAGTTTCCCCAGAACTCCAGAAAAGGTACATGCAATAAAGTCATGCTGGGCACAAACATGCGAGCCGACGGTTGTGCGGGTGTATGCCGCGGCTACCAGCGGCTCTCCAGGTTTCAAACGTTGCGGAGTTTAGCGGGCAAGCGCCGAGAGAGGAAGGTGCAAGCACGTGATGTGGCTGAAAGTAACGTGACTCGAGGCTTGCCAAGATCAGAGGCGCTGCATAATGACGATTGACGCCAGAATGGTTCGCACGGCAGGTGGAGACTAGCGCATCCAGACTTCGATGTTTTGCGACAATTCTGCTAGATCACTGTGCGATCGTGATACAGAGGGCTTGCGGTTGTCGTTGCTTTGGGATCTACTGCAGCGTGTGACCAAGACAGCTATGACCTATGATTGCAGGAAGACGGCACCGTATTGGACTTGGCGCCTAGTCTTGAGCCTGGGGAAAGCAATACAGGCTAGCGGGAAGAAGCTCGCCCGGAGTCAACTTTGTGGCCGGCCCCTTGTACCGAAGACGCGCACACTTGTGTGATCAGAGGCAGATCTCATTGCGTGATGGAGTGACAGACTGCTGTTAATCACGCCGGGTGTATACAAAGGGTTGAGGTCTGACACAATAAGACTGCACGCGCCTTTGTCGCCTTTGGGAGGCTGCATCATACGTCTAGATCGCGGCCGTGCGCAGACCCACCAAACCGCTGCTTCCGCATCATTATTTGCGCGCCCACCACAAACCTTGGAGTCCACCTCTCTCGCCAGTCCATCTCCCCGACTCGGACACTCTTCATCTTCCCGCACTGAGGTGCTTCCCATGGCCATGAGCGCCCCTCGTCCACGCGCAGCCGCCAATGGCTCGATGCGGACTGCTCGCCTCGCCTTCATCGGCTTCTTCCACGCCTTCGCGCCCATGGTGACCGCGTTGCCCATGCCTTTTGGCGACGCGACCTTCAAGACCGCTGGGGAGGAGGTCCCCACGGACAACGATGGAGAGCGCTGGCTCCTACTGGGTATCGCCGTCGCGCTTGTCTTGGCCGGTGGTGTGTTTGCAGGTCTGACCATTGCGTGAGTACATCGCAGTCCCGCCATCGTGTCACAACGCGCTAACAGCGACTCTCCAGCTTGATGGGCCAGGACGAAATCTATCTCCAGGTCCTTGCTTCATCTGGCGAGAAGCACGAGCGCAAGAACGCGGCCAAGGTGCTGAAGCTGCTCGAGCGAGGCAAGCACTGGGTTCTGGTAACGCTACTCCTGAGTAACGTCATTACCAACGAAACCCTTCCTATAGTCCTGGACAGGTCCCTCGGCGGAGGATGGCCAGCCGTTGTCAGCTCCACCGTCCTCATTGGTACGCGCAAGCACTTCCAGCTACTCTGTTCCCGTCTAACAAGCCTCAGTCATCTTCGGTGAAGTCGTTCCTCAGTCAATTTGTGTGCGCTATGGTTTGCCAATCGGCGCCATCATGGCACCCATCGTCCTCGGCCTCATGTACATCATGGGCATCGTCGCCTGGCCGACTGCCAAACTCCTCGATTACCTCCTCGGAGAAGACCACGGTACCGTTTACAAGAAGGGTGGCTTGAAGACACTCGTCAGCCTGCACCAGTCGCTCGGACTCGAACACGAGCGCCTGAATGAAGACGAAGTCACCATTATCACCGCTGTGCTGGACCTCAAGGCCAAGGCTGTCGGCAACATCATGACGCCCATGAAGGACGTCTTCACCATGTCGTCCGACACTATCCTGGACGAGAAGATGATGGACAACATCCTGTCCGCTGGCTACTCGCGTATTCCCATCCACACCCCTGAGAACGAGAACAACTTCGTCGGTATGCTTCTGGTCAAGATGCTCATCACGTACGACCCCGAGGATGCTCTGCGCGTTCGCGACTTTGCTTTGGCCACCCTACCCGAGACGCGCCCGGAAACGAGCTGCCTTGACATTCTCAACTTCTTCCAGGAGGGCAAGTCCCACATGGTGCTAGTCTCTGAATTCCCCGCTGAGGCACGCGGTGCCGTCGGTGTGGTTACTCTGGAGGATGTCATCGAAGAACTGATCGGAGAGTAAGTCGTGCATCCTTGAAAAATACTCTGGCGGCTACATTGTCGCCTGCTCTTCCAACCAAGTTTGTACTAACGAGATCAGGGAAATTATCGACGAGTCCGACGTATTTATCGACGTGCACAAAGCGATCCGACGCATGGCCCCCGCCCCTCGCGCCCGCGTTCCTCGAGGCAAAGTCGTCACCGATATTCCCCGCAAACCTTCCGAAGCACAAGCTGTAGACTCCGAAACCGACGCGGAGCAGAATGGCAAGCCGGCTCCACGCAAGACCTCTCTACCCGAAATGCCTGAAGGCCACCCCAAGCCCTCTTTCCTCCTTCGTCGCCGTAGCAGCGGCAGCAAGGGAGCTGGTTCACCTCTTCGCAGCGACGACCCGACCGTCATGCAGCACCTGAAGCATCTCGGCCCTTCGAATGTCGCGACTAGGCCCAAGCAGACACGCATCAACACTGTCAAGATCAAGCCCGGCCAGGCAGCCGTGACCCCTGACATTCCCAAGACGATACCAGAAGACTCCCAGGCTCCCACCGAGGCAACTCCGACTGAGGGTGTAATAACCCAGGACTCCCATGCGCCTGAGGGTGGTATTGGTGAGGGCTTGCTAGCATCGGCAGGTCGTGAAGCCAGCGACGGCGTACACAGCGTAGCAGTGGGATATGGCACCATGGCTCCAAGTGGCGACCGAATGTCGTGGAGATCTGGCCGATCGGGTATGAGGGATCACGACGACGAACCTACGTCTCCGAAGGGTGGTGCAAACGATGACAACGAAAACACTCATCTCCTGGCCGACAACCGCAACGAGAACGGCGAGGCAAACAGATCACGGGCACGCTCCGTGAGCACCATTGCTTCCCTGCGCTCGATGCGCTCGCGTTCGCGCAGTCCCTTGAAAAAGCGACACACTGCTCGAAGCGGTAGCATCTCTGAGAACGTTGTCGATGTCAATGGCATCAAGAAGATCGTTTTGGAGACTACCAGTTCCAGCGACTCGGAAGAGAAAGCGAACGGCAGCCAAGTCGATGGTCAAGACGGCGAGAAGCATTCTGAAGCCGAGTCTTCGCATGCCGGGGGCAAAGGCGCAAGCAAAAAGAAGAGGAAGAAGCGAGGTAAGAAGAAGAAGGGTGGCGCTGGAGACAGCCACGAGTCGCAACCTCTGCTCGGAGACAGGTAACCCCATTACCCGTTTCGAGTATGTTGTTAATCCCGGTTTCTCACAGAGGTCATGAGCGAAATCGGTGCGAATGCGAGTGCGAAGTTTCTCAGTCATTTCGAGTCTGGCAAGATTAATAGGCATGCATCGGCGTCTTCTCCTTCTTCTACTTCGCCTTCGATGTTCAATGGGAAAATGGGTGAAAATAATGGGCATTGATAGGACTGGTATTTTTTCACAGAAGTGTATTATAAAAAGGCGTGCTGTTTCTTGGACGATGGTTGTCGTCTGTGAGTCTGGAATATATATCTACTAAGCTCGTGTACGTGGACCTTTTCTCACCTTCGCCACCAATGCATCAACATTGAGTTCGCATCCCTAACTCTGATCATCATGTCTCAACGCTACCACCGGTAGTACCAACACTCTAGTCCGACCAATAACCATAATCCTTATCCCCATAATCCCCCGCAACATCCGACCACGTCAACACGTCTTCAACTTCCTCGTAGCGCCCACACCACGCAGGTCTCGAAGATGACGGACGAAACCCCCTCGAACTAACCCCTTTCTTAACACTAGTCTTCTTGCTTTTGCCGCCGTAGTACCCCTTCCTCTTCTTCTCTCCCCAAATACTCAACTTGTTCGGCTGGTCAATACACCACAGCACCACCTCCCTCGCTGCGAAAGCATCTTCAACGGAATCATGGCCTACTTTGTCACCACCCTGGATCTTGATGTCGAGGAGTTGGCTGGACAGGTCTTTCAGTCCCCACCGCCTTTTCACACCCTTTCCCACGGCTTCGGCGGCTAAGATTGCGGAATCGACGATGCGGTCGTGTCGGATGCCCAGGGCTAACAAGTCATGCTGCAAAGCGTGTCCGACAAAGATAGTGTTACTATCGGCATATTTGAATAGCTCCATGCGTGCTTCGGTTGATCCTCTCAGAGCTTTCCCCTGAGACACCGCAGTCGCCATAGCCTGTCTTGTGATGCCGCTGTATTTCGTCCGCCAGTCCGTGACGGGCTGTGTGGGTTCAACGAGCGTATCTATGAGGGTCTCATTGGTAAGGTAGTCGATTACCGAGATGCGGGCTAACGAGGATGTGTTATTCGGGTTTATGCCAACCATCTCGCAGTCGATGGATATGGCCGCGCGCTTTGGATTTGTCTTGTAAGGGATAGGTAGCGTTGTTCCGAACTTGTATTCGTTGGCTGTGAGAATTGGTCGGGCGTGGCAGTTGAGGATGAGTGCGGTAAGTGCTGCGGGTTGTTTGCTGTCTGGGATGACTGTCCAATCTGGGACTGCGTATGTTGTCAGGGTTTGCGGTTTTGGTGTGGTGGCTTTCGGTTGGAAAGCTTTTGGCTGGAGAGCTTTTGGCTGGGGAGCTTTTGGCTGGGGAGCTTTGAATTGAGGAGCTTTGGGTTGGGAAGCTGTGGGTTGGGAAGCTTTTGGTTGGGGAGCTTTTGATTTCGAAGCTTTAGGATTGGGGACTTGTGGATTGGGGACTTGTGGATTGGGGACTTGTGCTTTGGAAGCTTTTGATCGTGGTGTGGTTCTCTGTTGAGTGCGCTCCTTGATGAATGTAATTTGTTTGGACGGTCGTGGCGTGGAGGACGTATCTTGGGCATTCGACCATGAAGGTATTTTTGTATGACATGAAGACTCAGGGTCCGTTGTGAGAGTCGTCCAAGTCATAGTCGTTGCTATCCCGACACGAGAGGCTGCGAACTCGGCGTTCTTCGTAGAAATTGTGCCTGGGGCATTGATCACCTCCAGAGTAGAAGTGCTGTCACTCGCAGTGGTAGGTACCGCATGCTTAGACCTAGAATGATCTGACAAGGCTTTGGCGCTGGCGAATGCTTTTGTGCAAGAAGTACATGTGAAGGCTGATGAAGCAGGTTTGGAGCTCTTCTTTGGTGCCATTGGTGTGACGTTTTCCTATCAACGATAACAACGTGAAAATACAAGCCCGTAGTTTTGCTTCCAAAGGAGGAACAAAGGTTATCATGAGTATGGATGATAGCGGCGGGACGGGCTGCTGGTGATACCTGCCCAGGCTTCCATGCTGTGTAACAACGGAGGGCAACGCAGCCTACCCCGCCGCCCACTCAGTGTTCGCCACGTCGGCCCAGCGCCCATGCGTCTGGCACTCATCGCAGTGATGAAACCTTTGCATGGTAGTAGATAAGCCGTGTTCCGCACATATGTACAATCCTAGTGAGGTCGCAGGGAAGCACGGGTATTCTAGTGAAAGGCTGAGGTGGCGTTGCCTCACGGCGCTTTCGTGACACTAAGTTGAACGGCTTTGGAGGTTCGGTGCGGTCACTAATGTAGAGTATGGGTGCCAGCATAGAAGCAAAGTTTGATCAGGGTGCATCCTTCGTGCGAGTTGGAAGGCGCGGGCGCGTTGTGACACTCGGTCGCGCCATTCCATAAGAGGAAAGGTCTCAGAGCGGGATACGGGTTACGCCCGAACAGCAACACATACATCCATCAGTGCAGTCTTCTCAGTCCGAACTCCGAACAACATGGTCAACGTCGTTGTAGAGCCACTGCAGCTCCAATAACAATCATTGCGCCCAGCCGAGTCAGCATAGTAGGTGACGATCGATAAGAGAACGTTGCACGTCGCCGCTCGCGTCGTCATCTCCAAGCCCCGCGTAAGGCGAGCAATTGCGCAAGGCGCCCAGCGGCATGGCCATTCAAGCACCAGCCTTGCCATCGCGAGACACCGCCGGCAGTATACCAACAGTTGCTTGGTACTTATGGAAGATTTTGTCAATCAACAAGGATCGGGTGGGTGTCCTGAAGCTTGCGTTGATGCTTATCAAGCTCTATATAGTGTCGCAGTCTCCCGCGAATATCGTGCTACACTACGGGCTCGTAGAACGCAAAAATGTTCTCCGCCGCCTCCTCGATGCTATCCTTGTTACTAGCATACTTTGTCTACATAACGACTTACAGGGTCTTCTTCCACCCGCTACACAACGTTCCCGGCCCCTTCCTGGCGCGTCTCAGTAAATTATGGCTTGCGTGGCACGTCCGAAAAGGACAATCGCATGTCTACTTCCCCAAACTACACGCGCGATATGGGCCTATTGTGCGCATAGCACCTGACCAAGTCCTAGTCTGCGACGAAAACGCCATCAAAACCGTTTATGGAGCAGCGACGTCGTTCACGAAAGGGGATTGGTATCGCATAGCTGGCGCACCTGACAAAAGCCGGAAACCCGCCGAGGAGGTTCTCGATATGCTGACAGAAACCAACATGGAGAAGTATCGCAGGCAAAGAAGAGCTATCGGGCCTGCCTATAGCATTGCGGGGTTAGAAAAGCATGAGGGATTGCTTGATGCCTACATCGATCAGTACGTCGGCAGGCTGAAAGAGTTTGGAGGAAAAGAGGTAGATCTTGCGGAATGGACCCATATATTCGCCTTGGAGTCTATGAGCCAGTTCACTCTTGGCAAGAGACCAGGATACACGGAGAAAGGCAGTGACGAAGGGAACGGAGATGCCAGCGATGCGTTATGGCAATGCTTCACTGTGATTGGCATCTTCCCATGGCTCGTAAAGCTGATGCATGCGATACCGAAAGTCGGCATGTTGCTCGTTCTACCCGCGTCCCTGCTGCTAGGTGTGCGACTACCGAAGGTTTGGCCCGTCTTCAGCTTCTCTGCTCCGACAATAATGCAGAGATTGAAAGCACTGGATAGTACGAGGAACGTCAAGTTTCCCGGGGACCGACCAGGGCTCTTCCACGACCAAGGAACAGATGTCAAGCCATTGGAGCAACAGGGAGATGGCATTGAAGAGACGGATATGTTGGCTACTTTGATGCGTCTGCATCATGACAAGGAGGCACGTTTCCCTCCTTCATGGGTTCTCTCGATAGCTCTTACCAACTTCGGCGCTGGACATGACACGCTCATGTTCACCCTTTCTTCGGTCATTTACCATACGTACAGGTCGCCAGCCATCCTCACCCGCCTACGTAAAGACATGGAAAGCCAGGGCATCTCAAAGAATACCAAATACTCTGAAATGATCCAGAAGGTACCATTGTTCCTCGCCATTATGAAAGAAAGCATGAGGATCTGGCCTACGCTCGGATGGTACATCCCTCGCCTCGTGCCCGCTTCCGGAGCTACACTATGCGATACCTACCTTCCACCCGGGACTACAGTCGGGACTAACCTCTGGGCTTCACACTTTGATCCTGAGGTCTTCGCAAATCCAACTAAGTTTGACCCAGACAGATGGCTTTCCGGTGGTAGCGAAGACAAGATGAAGGAGATTGGCAGAATGGACAGTGTGTGGATGGGATTCGGGGGTGGAGGTAGAAGCTGCCCTGGCCAACATCTTGCGAGGTTCTTTGTTGTCAAAACACTGGCTCGGTTGGTTATGGAATGTAATGTTGAGGTGACGGGAAAGCCGGAGATTGGTGGTTGGTTCCAGTGCACCATGAAGGGCGTTAATATTAGCGTCAAGGAGAGAAAGACGCACTGATAGCAGTGAAGGAGGGAAAGGTGGCACATACGTCTGTCTGCATATCGGAGTTTTATAGTAGGTGCAGACGGTGCCTTGTCTGGAAACCCTCCCAGGAGGGTACTTGACGTCATTGCGGCAGTCGATGCTCGTTCTTCTATTTGTAAACTGCGATAGTGTTGACGATGAGGCGGGCGGAGCTGAGGTCTGCAACCAAAGGTGCGGCCCGAAGCGTCGGAATGAAGAGTTCCGATGTCGGAACCGCCCGGCGAGCGCATCTCACCTAGACACCATTTGGCTGCAACACTGAACACCTTGAGGCCCAGATCATCTTTCATTCCCCATCATGTGCATCTGTCTCATCCTGCGGGACTTCCCTTCGCCATTCTCATCTCCTGATCTGCCCCGCCGATCGCCGATCGCACTCTATCCTGCTTGATTGTGGCGTCAGTCGTCCAGTAACGCAACAGGAAAACAGCCCCCAATTGATCTCCATGCAGCGGCACGGCGCGGGGAGTATTAGCAGAATGCTTCGCGTCCCAAAGACACAAGCTGTGTACACTCTACATGTCTGTCAGCATGGAGTACAATCCAGGTAAGGGTTGCTCAGATAGCGCAATATTACCCAGTAGATTGCGTCCGTCCCAAGTTGTAACGGGGCTAACGAGACTCCAGCAAGCCGGGGATCAGATGAGATTGGCGACTTTCCTGACATCATAGTCACATCGCACGATGAGCTCAATACGCCGGGAAGACCACGCATCGATCTTGAACCTTTGTTCTACGATGGCCATCGCCAATATGGAACTAGCCCGGGGAGGGGGGATGCTGCGAGGAAGGTTCTTGAAGATTGGGAAGAGAGATACAAAGCCGACCCAATTTCTCAGGTCGATTTCTTTCGCCCGGAAGAGCTAGACTCAACCTGCGGCGCCTCTTCAAGAGACGAGGACGATGAGCTGGAACTTGACGTTGGTGATGAGCTGCTGACGGACCATACGGTGCCCCAAATCGTTGTTCATCAGCCAGATGGATCCAACGCGTCTGCAGGATTCATCGAGAAACCATCGTTGAAGAAAGCACTTCCATTAAGGCAGGAGGCACGTTTCGCGCCGGTGAATAATCTCGAGAATACACTGAGGCCCGCTATTCGTCTACGGCGACATAGCTTCAGTAATGTCTCCGTACAAGACCTCACCAGGGAACCAAATTTGAACGCTTTCGCGAAGCCAAAGGTCCACCAGACACCACAGCCATGGAGTCGCATCGACGCGGGTCCGAAAAGTGGATGGAAGATGCGTTCACGATGTTCGCCTTGGCCAGAGACCGGGCACCTCGTCGATATTGTGGTAGTCTATTTATACAACTCCGGCTTGTGCGACACGTCTACGGACCCCGATCTTGACCTAGACGCTTTCCGACATCAAGCCCAATCTCAAGTGGAAAGCCCTAGTAACGCCCCAACGCAGCCGATCCGCCGTGCTAGAACAGATATCGGAAGAATGCATCGTCAAGTTTTGCCGACCATTTTCACGAACACCCAAAACCGCATCCCTTTTGAGAGCGCCAAGCCGCGACCCGTGAGCTGGATACAGGATGAAAATATGCTGCGAAAGCGGTTACCTGGCAGCCGGGTTATCACTGTCGGCTTTGACTTGACTTCCATGCTCTCTACCGTACCTGATTTCGAGGCTGCAGCGCAGCGACTCCATGAGCGTTTGTGTCAAATGCGAGAACACCGTCAAGCACCAATTGTGTTTCTTGGTCACTCATTTGGCTGCTTGATCATACTACACGCGCTTGCATCACTTCCATCTGGCCATGCTCTGGCCTCGAATGTCTTACCCCACACCGCGGGGGTGTTTTTCTTCTCTTGTTCACTTTCTAGTCCTGAGAGATGCGCTCAATCATTCACTAAGATCCATGGAGTGAAGCCCAGCGGAAAGGTTCTCAATGACCTCCTTAGCAGTGCTTCCATGAGCCGGTTACGCGAGAAGGCGAAGACCAGCTTAGTATCTTCACGACAAGGGCAACAAGACGCGTTCAGAGGCCCATCACGTGGGAATCAGAGCCCATTAAGTATCAAGAGAACTGCGATCGGGTTTCCAATAACACAGATACACGCTCGTGGAGATGACCAAGGGACTGGTCAGGGCTCAATCAGCGAACTCTTCGGCATTTCAACCCGTACCTTGATATTCTCTCGGGATGCTGCAAACGTGCTGAAGTTCGCCGCTTCTGATGACGTGGACTTCATGCGTTTGACGTTGCTAGTAAAGGCCAATTTACAATTGTTTGGCCTTCTGCGAGCGTCCATCGATAACAACCCAAGGGAAGTCGACGCTCTACTTGGAGAGTGTGTCAGTCCCAATCTACGTGATAGGTGGTAAGTACGCAGATTTCTCATAAGCGACGGAGATTTCAAGTTCAAGAGGTGCGATCTTGGACTCTGGTACGGGATATGTCCTCCGGGTCATATGAATGTTTCGGGTGCACTGCATTAGGCGCACTTTGAGTAATGACTGACCATATCAAATAGGCAGCAAACACCACTTCAGATCGCCGTAAGACTTAAT
Organism: Alternaria ventricosa; assembly: GCF_023758065.1. Taxonomy (NCBI): domain Eukaryota; kingdom Fungi; phylum Ascomycota; class Dothideomycetes; order Pleosporales; family Pleosporaceae; genus Alternaria; species Alternaria ventricosa. The sequence continues at coordinate 608,533 of NW_026055692.1, read as the reverse complement.
CACGAGAAACTTGTTCACCGTCTTCTCAATGTCGACGGGGTAGACGTCAACGTGCGTGATAGCCAGCTGAATACGCCACTCCATCACGCAGTCCGCAACGGAAACGAGACGATCATCAGGGCATTGTTGCACCATGGCGCAGACATTGCAGTGGAAAATACACACAAGCGAACACCAAAAGCTCTTGCTGAAAGACACAAATCTCGTAGGCACATAGCGAAAATGTTGCGCAGTCGCGTGGTGAAGGGGCCAGATCATCGTCCCAGCGCCCAGAGGATAGGAAGTGGTCAGTCGCCCACTTCGAGAGAGGGCAAATTAGCGTGCAAGAATTATCAAGTCACAGTGACGGAAGTGTATGCATCAAAATCTAGCGACAAGCATTGGAGTGTGAGCATCTCAGTTGAAGCGCTTCTGTACGGAAGCACCTCGTTGAAAGATGTCCTTGGGCAGGTCAGGCCCAAAGAGGTCGCCGGAAAAGTGCCGGTCTGTACTTGGGTGCACGTTCCAGAAAACAACGTAGGTTCGCAGCCCCTCTGAGATCTTCTTGCATATCGCTGATCAATCACAGATGGTTTGGGTCGAGGTATGTAGCGTGTCGATATCGATTACTTGCGCTGACCCAGGCTAGGATCTGTTTTCGAAACTAGGCCTACACCCTGCGATATGGCAAGAGACCAGGAGATCTGTTACAGGATCTTTGCGCAATGTGCGTTCTTTCTATCGCTGTTCTTACGATTACTGACTAGGATAGCGTGCTATAACTCCTCATATCGGAACAAGTGACCATCATTCAATCTTTGTACGCTTCCCATCATAGCTCTTTGATAGACGCTGCTGACGCGGTCAGATTCCTTTCTTGAGCTATGAAGCCAACATGCGACACGAAAGACGGACGGAATATGTGCATGAGGTTGACCAAGAGCACTCACTACAAAGCCCCGCTGATGTGAACATACCGGGATCAGTGACAATGGAAGTCCTGCGCAAGATGTCGCACAAATCATCGTCAATAGAGCCCGAACTTCTAGAAGTCCCTGTCAGACACGGTCTGAACTTTCTACCATCATCCGACGATTATGACTCCGACTTTTCAGACACCTATGACGCGGACGATCCTGATGATTTGGAAGAAGAGGAAAAGGCTTTGGTTACCGCGTACCTACATGACCCTCCAGCTCTGCATATCCGACGGTAAGTTGCTACTCATTTACTTGAGTCCATCTGCTAACGGTGCAGGACGTTGGACCAGTACTACTACCATATGCTTGACAATACGAAGGAGCGCGACATGGACCAGGTCGTGTCTCGATGGGCAAAACACATGAAATCCGAGGCTCGGCACAATATTCTTATGGTGGATCAACTCTGGCTTTGGTCCACTCATCAGAAACTGTCTCCAAACAAAGCTCAAGACAAGGTATCTGAAACTCGGACGAATCGTGAGCAGATGGTAATGAACAATGGGAATAAACTGGATGAAGAACCTCAGGACCACTATGTCATATCTTGCTTCCCAAGCAGAACAGGAACCGGCCAGCAAGCGCACCGCGTCATGGATGATCTTAGACTACTAGTCTTAGATCCGACGCACCGAAAACGATATCCCATCCGTAAACCGGAAGACCTCACTTCACGCATATTGGAGACCTGCTGCAGCGTCTTTGATAGACTGCTGGATGCGGAGCCGCTTCGCTTTTTTCAGATGTTCGAAGAGAGTGTTGGAACGTTAGTAGGTTTTGAGAAAAGTGCTCTGCTTACTATGGCTGACTTTCGAAGGACGACAAGGAGAGTCGGCTCTTTCGATCCTTTCAACGCGGGTCTACACATCTTATGCAGCTCAAAGCGACCAATAAATACTACGAGGAAAGAAAAAATAAACTTCTCGTCGATCTTCTCGACATCCGCGAAGAAGTGAAGCTCTTGGTTGAGATAAAAGACATCCTCGATGAGATCAACATCATTCTCTCAGTACTAGACATACAACGGACGGTCATCGAGCAGCGACAGAAGGCGGAAGGGTTCAATTTCTTGGGTAATTCAGCTGCAGAGGATCTCATCAAAGCCGACATAGACGACTTCAAGAAGCTTGAAGGTCACAGCCGCACGATACAAGAGAAGGTATGGCAGACATTGCAAAGAGTGGAACAGAGCTAATTCACAACAGATCAATACTTTGATGGATCTCAAACAGAAGGCTGCGAATGCCTGGGAAGCACGAGAAGCTCGTGAAACCACAGTTGCGGCGAGTAAACAAGGAAATGTAGGAAATCACCATGTTGTCTCGCTCTGCCCAGCTTACAATGTACAGACAATCTTGGTATTCACAATCGTGACCATAGTGTTTCTTCCTCTGTCCTTCATGTCATCCTTTTTTGCGATCGGCATTGCCGCTTTCCCCAAAGACAATATCACTGGAGAGACCAACTGGCCGCTTGGTATTGTTACCGGCCTAGTATGTAAGTGGCTTTCCCCTGTTGGCGTTCTCGTCAAGGCTCCTCTCGCTAATGCATCCTCACAGTCGGCATTTCTCTCAGCGTTTCCATTCCCCTCATCGTTCTCGCACTGAACATGGAGCACTGCGCAGCGACTTATCGAGAACTACGTGACAACTACTTCGCGCGCACTGGGATGTATCTTATCGCGCTAGCGATACCCATAATACCAGAGAGATGGGCGAACATGTTGGGGGAAGAATGGAATGCAAAGCTGCGAAGACGCTATGAGGCGTATACAGAGGATGGGTCACGCGACATCATGTCTAGCTCCACGTTGATGGTTCACAAAGAGCGAGGGGAGACATCGATAAGTTAACATGTAGTAGTGAATCAGATGCAATGAAATCGATGGTGCATGCTTCTATCATAAGCTTAGCTACAGTGCTGACAGCCAGAGCGATAGCACGTGGCCTTAAAGGACTTACTTTGTATAACAAGAAACCAAATAGGCCTGCAGCCTACATAACGATAAGATCTCACAATTTAGTCAACCCAACGTTTGTGTATGCTCTGAGGTGTTGTTGAAGTCTTCGCAACAACATCCTCAGCCAACTGCCACACCCGAGCAAGCACATCCTCAGCCGCATTGCTTCCAAGCCAAGCGCGCGCCTTTTCAACAACCAACTCCCAAGTCTCCTCCTCGTCCTGCATCTTCTTCTCCAGAAACAGGACTACGACTGCAGTAGCCAGAAGCTGTTCGGAGTTCTGCTCGTTGAGTTGAGCGTTACATGAGCTAGCGGCGTCGCGGTCGAGCTTCATCTCATCGAACGGAAGCTTATCGATGGCTTCCCAAGACCCTTCAAAGGACTGTCGTGCGATGAGGCGCTGGAGCAGGGTGCCGGTCTCTTCCTGTACTTTGTGCCTTTGTGGCGGAGAGAAAGAGGGACCCATGGCCGACCGACTCGACCGTTTCGAACCCGACCGACCCGTTGACTCTAATACTTGCGCAGGAGATAATGTGCGCAGCGCTGACGGTTGGCCAGGATGAGCCATGGGTGCTGCACTGGCTTTCTCGAAACATCCAAAGCCCATGTCTTCGTCTGAGCCGGCGTCATCCACTGTGCTGTTCATGCCAAATAGTGCAGGGCCAGCAGCCATCCTTCTAGCTTGGAAGTGCCCGCCTTGTCCGCCTCCGCCGCCTCGCCCGCCGCCAGTACGGGCAAAGGGGCCGCCGCCGTAGCCTCCACGGAACATAGCGAAGGATCCAGACTTCGCCGACGCAGATGTAGGTCCACTGGCAAATCGTGTATCGCCACCATACGAAGTGGTAATCGGTGATCTGCATGCTTGGCCATGCTCCAGGACCTCCCAGTCATCGTCATCCGCTAGATCAGTCCGTTTCACTGTCGATTCCAGAGCTTTTTGACGTTTTTCGGCGATTTCGGTCTCGTTAGACTCTACGGCTACAAATGAACAGTGCTTGCCGCCGACCTGGAACTCCACTCCAAGACGGACAGCCTCGCGTCTCTGAAGCAACAGATACTGAGAGCTATACTTCATTTGGAACAGGACGTCAGTATCGCCAACGGTAGCTTCAGATAGCCATCCATGACCCTCTTCGAGCTCCTGTGTTGCTTTGCGGGCAGCAAGCTGGTGAATCATCTCGTCGGCCTCGTTGCGTACTTCTACTGGAATCTCTAGCTCCAATGGGCCTTGGGGTGAGGTGCCTTTGAGAACAACACTCTTTGGTTGCAGGTGTGATGACTCTGGAGACATGAGGAGATAGACACAGGTACGGTTGAACGGAAAGAGCGCTGGTATCTCGTGGGGTGTCTGCAAAAGCGTTGGGCGCTTTAGCTCCGGAAGACCCGCGAAGATGTCCTTTGACTCGCCGTCCTTGGGATGCTCTTCCACTACGTCCGGATTATAGAGCGAGATGGGCTTCGCGTCGGTGTCTGGGACTTTCGTTTGCTTTTCGTCGTTATCGTTGTCCATATGAAGGTTAATACGAAGGTTGTCGGCAACAGACTCGACGCTGTCATCTTCGTATTTGACTTCGAGACTGTAATCCTGGATATGAGGGGTGAGTGCACCCTTCAGCATGCGAACAATCTTGCTATCAAGCTTTTCGTTATCTGCAACCATCTGAGCGAAGCCTCTCCCGGCCCTCGCGACGCCTTCAATGAGCGCACTAGACACACCTCCACCTATACCGATGGGGAAGACACGGACGTTGCCATTCTTCGTGTTCTTGAAGACGTAGTCGAACAGCTGGTCTTGAGCCCAAATGTCGCCATCGGTAAGTAGCATGAGCTCGGTAGGAAGTTCGGTGTTGCGAGCTTCGAAACAGGCCTTGACCGCATCGAGTGTCTCGGTCCCGCCAAAATCGGCCCCGAACGCTTCTACATGTCGAATAGCCTCCTCCAGTGTATCTTGGCCATACAACTGACTCTGTTTCCAAAGAAAGGAGTAGTTGCTACCGAATGAACAGATGTTGAACATGCAGCCGATAGGGATCGATTTCAAGAAGACCTTCAGTGCCGACACCAGCGTGGGGATCTGGCCGCCCATGCTACCCGATCGATCCGCAATGAAGATGATCTCGGGCTTCTGCGACTTGAGATTGAACTTCGGTACCAGTGTGGTCATCAATGCTCGCTGATTGGGGAGCGTCGGGTGAGTCTCCAAGATCGCCTGAGGTACGCCGACGTCTTTTGCAACCACCTGTAACACGAAGTCCTTGTCTAGGCCTGTGGTACCTAGGGAAAGCGTGGCTGAACCTTGCGAGAGCAAGGCATCCTCATCGATGGTACTTGTTGAGAGCGACCCAAGCGTTACTTCGATGGGATGTGATGGCGAGATGACCTTCTTGATGGGAACACCTTGTGCCATCTTGACATCCACGGTAATGGAGATGCCCTTCGAATCAGTTTCCGCAGATGTCTCTTGGAGCTTTCCGGGATAGGATCCGTAACGGGGTGAGATAGACGTAGGGATGGTAAGACGAATTCCATTGACTTCGGCATCGTGCTTCAGCTCTTGGATATATTTGATGGACACATGCACAGATGCGCCTCCGGGGATGTTGCTGATGGCAGTTGAGAAGACATCCGCCGCCTCATCTAGTTGTTCAAGCAGCGCTGCGGCTTCGCCTCTCTCCTTGGCCTTTTTGTAGGTCTTCTTGGCTTCGTTCTTGTCCTTGACTAGGCCGTAGATGGTACGCTCGCCGATTTGGCAGAAGAACTCGACAACGCTGACGCCATCGAACAACGGAAAGGCGTATCGGATCTCATCCAATGGCTCCTTGGACCGGTTCACGAATGTCTGCGTCAAGGTGGTGCGGGCGGCCGTGGAGATAATCGTCGTGTGTGCGTCAACCTTAATCTGGGGGAGGTATGTTCGCTCCCGCGTTCCGGGATGGGAGATGTAACAACCGCACACGTGGCGCATCGTTTCTGTTCTTGTTCGAGGTTTGGGGAGATGAGAGTTAATGTTTTTGGTGTCTGTCAGGAAACAGCGCGCGCGCTCCTGATATACTTGACCGGCCGGCTGCTGCCTGTTACAACCTTGGGTGGGGAAGTCCCTACCGCTGAGGTATGATAGGCCCCCAATGGTCGTGCCAAACTTCGAGCTCATGAGTCACAAACTGCGGGGATCGTACCATCAAAAGGGTCCGGATTATGGTGTTGAGAGCCCCATAACTCGTTTGAAGCTGTTCCCATTGACGAGCACTTCTCTTTTGGTAAGTACGTTACAGTTAGTACTTGTTTCATTCGACCATTCGAGATTTTCAAAGCTCGCAGAATGAGTCGCATCCCACACTCTGACGGCTACATGCCGCGTAACATCGTTGAGTTGTTAGTTTGTGCTGCGTTGCAGCCTCCACGGCTACCTGGACTAGGTAGTCAGGCATCCTAGATTCTGGGGGCGGCCCGGCGGAACCATCAAGCAAGGCGAGAGATGGCTGGAACGATGACTCCTACACAGCGCGCAAAGATGAACGCGACCGCATTTCGTGATGTCGCGCGTGTGGGTTGACGGAGGAGAGAGACGCCGAAGTGTCGCGTCGCCCGATTTCTCAGACACCAACTGTGTCATGACGTCAGGCATCATCGCACACTTTTGAAACCTCGCGTCTGGCCGCAATGATATATACGTCGCCCATTAATTTCTCTGGTGCTGTTTTTCCAGCAATAATACCTCGCCAGCATAGACACGCAAGATGGAAATCCCTGGGTACGACGCGCTGGTGTATTACGCCACACCACCCAACAGCTACATCGGCACCACCATCTTCCTCTCTTACATCGTCGCAGCACTTTACGCGACCATCAAGATCAGCTACTCGCTCTACTCTCAGTACTCGGCCATATTCAACACTTCTAGCCCGTCAAAAGATGAGAAGCTCAATGCAGCAAAGGCAGCGCGAGCGCGCCACATCAAGATCTACGCGTTCCTTGCTTCGATCAGCTTCGCGACATTGTCCTACCACATGCTCATGTTCCTGATCACGCACTACCTGGAATGGAGCGGAGATGAGAGCCGGAGCTTCAGTAATGTCAGTGCGGATCAGGTGAAGAGATGGATGTTAGAATCGACTTTATTCCAAGATTTTGCGCAGGATCTGGTCAAAGACGCGCCGAACGCGATGTGGACGCAGGCTGCGATTCTGGCGACGTGGTTTTGGAATATTTATATGGCGCAGAAGGGTAAGCAGCGTTCGATGCATATGTGTGAGTGGATGCTAATGTACATGTAGCGAGAACGCGCAGATACGACACGTCGATGGTGCGCACCTACATCTTGCTCGGCCAGATCCTACCCATATCTTTTACAGTTTCGCTGTTCCTGATCCAACTCCATCTTTCATCTCCGGATATTGCAGTCGCAAAAGGAGCAGCTAAACCCGATGCTACGCCCAAACATCGCAAGCCTATAGCAACACTGCAAATCCCGAACATTCTTCTCAACGCGGCTCTACTCGCACTTCCAGCTCTACGATCCAACTCAGTCTTCAGCGGTCTACTTCTTGTTACTCACGCCATTTTGTTACTTCCCCACTTTTCGGCTATGAGCTTGAGGGATGCGGATGTTGTTAAATGTATTACTGTTTCTGGTGGATTTGCGGTTGCAAATGCGGCGATGATGAGGAAGGATCTCACGCCTGGCAGCGTCGTGGGATCTTTAGTAAACGGCGGATATGCAGTGAAAGCTCTGGGATGGGATGCAGTATTGGGTCTGATAGTGTATGTTGTGTTGGGGTGGGGCGGAGGGGTCTGAGTATACGACTAGTTGCCTTCTAGCTATCGATCAAGTGCCGCATTCATGCTAAGAAATACCTTATACACGCAAAGCCCTACGCAGATTTGCAGACTACATCAAGATACAAACATGCAAAATAGCTGAGTTGACGTTGATGTAGGCTCTATGGTGTTCAATCTCTTCCCATTTTGACGCGAAATGGTCAATCATAGGTTCCCAGCTGCATTATGCGGTGCCATTTCCAAGTTTGCTTGGTGCATTGTTACCCCTTCCCTTCTTGTACCAACCCACTCTCGCACCTTCCGATACCAAATGCTGAACCAACGGTGCTGTGGCTTCCTCCAGAAGCGGAATGACGTCATCGTATATGAAGTGGACGAGAAATCCGACTTTCAGTCCCTCGAGGTGTTTGATATGACGGAGGTACCACAAGGGTTCAAGTTGCTTGGCGTATTGAGCTTGAGTCTTGGTGCCGCAGTCGAATTTAAGCTCGATTTGAATGTGGCGGATATGCTCCTTCGGATCACAGCTAGTCAAAAGAACGTCGTAGTTCAGTATGAACTTGAGCTCATACATGCTTGCCACCCGTAGAAGTTTGGTACGGTAGAGAGTCTCTGCTAACTCAATTCGGTAGGTCTCGTGGACGTGTTCGTATACTGCGAAATGTGGAATCTCAACGCCTTTGATGGTACATCTCCTGACAGGGAACTCCTTGTCGTTGCTAGTGAACTCTGCAAGATTCCAGTCCGCAGGACTGTTGACCATGAGCACTTGATGCTGACGGTTGATGCACCGGCTCTCGAGGATGTACGTGTAGATGATGTCGCGGAGTTCCC